>NC_051041.1:21422271-21746021 GCF_904848185.1 Acanthopagrus latus
GAGACATGGGTGAGCTCATTCACTGTACTGACATGGGCTGTTCATTAAAATTCAGAGATATTAGTGTGCATGAAGAAATAGATATTTAAGTTAATATTTGATGTATTATTATTCAATACCTCCCTGATTTAGTTAATTCTCATGTGAAATTTGGATTGGGATCCACAACCGTACACATGAATATGTATTAGGACAACTGCAGTGTGAGGCAAGTTACTTGAAAAATGTAATGGATTTCACAAATTACTCATCGAAACATACAGTATTTATCAACTACAACAGCATATAAAATGACTTACTTCACTCATTACTTTACTTTCCTCATCCAAACACTATCTTAAACCCATCATCAACCATGGATGTCATAAGTGCAATATGGAAACAGCATCGGGGGGCAACACCGTTCCTTCCCATGATGGCTGCTCAGTCACACATTATTATGGATTATACTGCTTTTCTTTCAAGACCCGCCCTCCACTGCCTCTGATTGGACTGCGATTATTTTTCGTATTCGAAGCCTCAACTGCTTTGTTGTCAATGTACTCCGAGCTAAATACATCCATCACATTTTTTTTTTTCCATCCATAGAAGAGGGGGGTGGCGGGATGAAGTTCAACTAATATTCCCCACCAATATAGCAAAAAAACTGACAGATTTTTATGGCCCCGAGATGGAGGGAGGTCTGTGGGCCACTATGAATTTTTATCTGCACTACAAATGAGAGGAATCAGCTAGCTAGCATGCTTTTTCCTTACTGTATTTCCAGTGGTCGTTTGATTATAACGGGTTGTCTCTGTATTTTCCTTGTGGTTGGATAGTAAAACAAACAGCCAGTGGCAGCACTAATACACCAGATTCTGGGCAGGAATTGACCCAAGTAAACACACCAAATTCTAGAGTGCTAGCCAGAGTGGATAGGCTAGGTGTCCGTAGGGTGGACTAGTGGCAGGATAGTCCAGATCTGCATTAGCCTAGAGACACTGTGGCAACAAAGAACCAGCAGCAGCAGACCGGGCTGGAGGTCAAACAGGTAGGTATGTTTACCGGGGAAACTATAGCTCATAAACCACCATACCAGAACCACACAAAATAAAGACAGAACTGTACCTACAATGTGAAGTTCAACTTTCATAGCTTTCCACATTGTGCCCATAGAGTACTTAAACTTAAACTTAATTTAAATGGGGTTAAAATGGTTTTATCGCTCGCCTCATCTGGCTTTCCAAATGTTATTGGACAGAAAGGATAACATTATCTTGAAACAAGGCATTCTGTGGCACTGGTCATTTTATGAAGCTAAAAAAACCCTATAGCCACTTCAATGAACAGAGCTGCACTCCTCTGCAATCTGTTCTCTGAGCACACAAATTGATATCAACTCCCCAGCAAACTCTGGGTAAGACAGTGAGGAAGGGAAACACCATTTTGTCAAATTAACTGGGTAATGCTGGGATTAGTAACTGCAGCGTAATTACTGAATGAATAAAAAAAAGGTTAACCCACTATCCTGTTGTAACTCTTGTGAAAAATGTTGCTATAACAGGAGAAAGTTATAGGATACGACCAATAACTGTAGTCTTCTCTGCATTCATTTTAAATCTTTTAAGTGAAATATGGCTGCCTTCAATCCAGGCAACCCACAATGGTTTGACTTTACCCCATGCTGTACAATTCACAAAGAGACAAACAACAAGCAGGAGAAAATCCCCACTGCGCGTAGTGTTGTCAGACTCACACTGACTGTTACTAAACGATAGCAAAGGAACCTAAAAAGAGCACTTTGTATCATTCAGGAGGCTACGACGAGTGAAGAAAAATGAACATCAAAACACACAGTTGAGTCCGTAGCATGGTGGCACGGTGGCACCCAGCAGTAAAGTGCAGCCATCCCTGGCTGGCACATAGGACACCCATTCACTCTGTGACAGGGTGTCACACCACATGATTTATGACGGGTAATTATGGTTATGGAGGTGACATCATATCCTACTCTCTGGCTCCCGCATGTATCCACGCTGTGTATATGTGTGTCTGTGCATGTGTGTGTGCTCGCATGTGTGTTCGTGACTAATTAGTTATGCTGTCTGGATCCAGCAGCGACTGTCTTTGTTTTTCTACAGAACGGAAGACAAGGCATGTCACAACAACATATCTCGCAGTTCCTCCAGACGTGCAGCGGTGCACACGCACTCACACACGCGCTCAGACACACAACATTTGCACATATGGGTCCACAACAGACTTCCTCTGCCTCGCCTTCATGTTCGAATTTTACCGTTTGGTTCAATCCAAGAGAAAACTGGACTTTTTTCACCTCAGGTTGGCCCAAAAGCAGGGAAGGAACACGAGGCATCACTCACACCTCTTGACAGAGCTAACCATCAGTTTACCACGGTCTGAAATTGGCAGCGGTGAGAAGCATACAATTAGAAATCATTACTCTGCACCTAACTGCCGCTGACAGGCATGGGCACGACAAATGAGGAAATGGAAAGATTATAACACAATTTCTCTCTCCTGTACACATCTGCTAATTCACTTGCCAGGTCTAAATAAATGCATTCATTTAAAAATGATTTGACAAACCGTGCCTACTGCTTGGATTAGAGATACCGCGGCTGCAGAGAAAAATATTATATATTTATGGGATGTGTTGCACCGTTAAATCAAATCCATCTCCAACCTGGAAGGCATTTTCTAACATATTACATTTTTTTCTTGAACGAGCACTTTCATTTTGTTTGAAGAGGCTAACAAACTCTGCACAGGTCACACGCCACAGCGAATGTGAAGAGGTCACCGCGGGACACGAGTGCCCTTAACAAGCCAATTTGGACAAAACAAAATAATGCAAAAAGAAAAAGGACAACAGATTAGACTCACTGCCTTGAGTCACCATAATGAGTAGCATTACTTTTTTTTTTGACCGTTGAGTGGACTCATTTCAGTATCCACTCCATAGCCACAGGGGCCTCATTTAGGAACGGGCTCGAAAAGTCCATATTTGAACTTTAAACTATTATAACAGCAGCGGCAGAAAATCAAAACAACCTTTTACTTTTGAAAGTCACCACAGATCAGCATTTAGATTCCGTGTAAAAAAAAACATACATCTCTTTGCTCCCTGACCCTGAACAAAAGTGACCTTTTGCAGTGTTTCACCCTTGACTCAATCACGAATGAAAACTTCTCAAACACTCCGGCCCGCCCTGCTGTTTCCTAACCAGGGCAAGTTAACGATGCGCCCACTGGCCTCTATTTAAATTCACAAGGTCATAAAGAAATATTATTCATATAGCACTGCTGGGCGGATGTCCAAAAACCTTCCTATCCATCCCGGCCTTAGCATCAGTAAGTTAAATATTGTAATTACAACACTAACCGTAAGAACCGCTCGACTGTACCTGATATCGTCCCGTCCATCTGTAATTGAGCAGAAGTCGGCAGTTTGTGTGATTTGGCGCTCCACTCTCCTGCTCCATCGCTTTTGCACTCACGGATCTGCTTTGCTCTTTCCCCTCCTCTGCTGACTGAGCATCACACTGTGCCTCCTGCAATGCCCCCGTCAAGCTGCGTAATTTCACAAGCCAACAGTAAGCAGAGAATCATGGGGGGCACACAATACCATACTGTTGTTTGTTTTATTTATCTGATTAATGCATTAAAGGTGTAATATGTAAAGAAGTGGCTGCCTGTCTAAGGTCAGTCCAAACAAGGTGCGGGCTGCATTTCACCAGATTAATCACTAACTGCTGCCAATGTTAGTTGCTGTTTGCTAGATAGCTCAGTCAGCTGTGCAGCTAGCAATCCACAGTAGAGCCTCGGAGTGGTATTTTGAGACAGGATGAGCCGGGGCTAGCTTGTTAGCCTGCTAATTTATGAGAAAAACCTGCATCTTTGATAGAACATCAAGCTTCTTACTTTCTCATTATAATTGCAGTTGAATGCTTTTAACCAAATTCTTACACATTAGATATTTAAAGGAGACCTTTTATGCTTTTTGTTTTTTTTTACTTTTCTTCAATGTGCTGTATAGTATCATGTCCATGGCATGGGTCATGAAATCAATGGGGGCTCCTCTCTCCCAGAGAAAACACTTGTCAGTAGTCCTTTAATTCTTTGACATCAACAAATTTCACCAAACATTTGCGTGATTTATGCCTCAATTCACTGTACAAGTGAAGCTCACTGAGAGCTGAAGACAGACAGAGCTGCAATGAGTGGTACTGGCTCAGGCCTGTGTTAACTGACCAATCAGAGCAGACTGGATATTCAGGGGGAAGGCCGTAAAGAGCCAGGAGGTAAACCAGACTGTCTTAGACTGAAGGGGAATACAGTGCTGCAGTGTGAAAACCTAGTTAAAATTATGAACCTGAAAATGAGTAAATATATGATATATCTCGTTTAAACAGAAAGAAACATTATAGATGCTTTTTTAAAGTTCCAGTGAGTGGGACTGAGTGACATCTATAGGTGAGTTTTGCAGATTTCAACCAACTAAACACACCTCACCATCCCTACGGTGACATGGTCTGTCCTTTCTGGGCTACCGTAGAAACATGGCGGTGCAATGTGGCGGACTAAGGTAACAAAAACGCAACAATTATAGTTTCAGGTGATTATACGCTGATGAGAATATGCATTTAATGTGAATATTATACTCCGTTTCTGTCCCTAAATCCTAAACACGGCATGTTTAAAGACTGTCTTCCATGTAAGTCTATTCATAAGAAGAAGAAGAAGAAGACACCATGGGGGAAGAATAATAACTGAGAGCTGAACATTGAAACCTGCCGGAAACATGCAGGACTGACTTCTAAAAGAAACTGCCTGCTCATCATCCCTCGCAGATGAACGGCTCAGTGGTGAACTCAGCCGAGTCTGTAATGTTTTGATAGTTCACCATCATCCGCGGAATAGCATGAGAACATCTCCTAAAGCCCACCAGAGAATTTCCTTCATGCGGACCCCGCAGGTAGCCCTGAGCTTCACAACCAATTCTCAGGTTTAGTAATCAAAAGCATCTTCACATCCTCCCTTCCTGTCTGCCTGGGCTCTAAGCCTTGCTGTATTGCTGCTCAGTGGGCAGCCGGCTGAAGGAAAGGACAAGAGAGATTGTCATCACGTCTCCCATTGCTGCGTGTTTCATGAAAAACTTGAGAGACAGCTCTGATCCACAGAGAGCAAAATGCACCACAACACCTGAACAGTTTGCTCAGGTGTTAGTCTGTCTGCCGTCTGGTATCGACAGCCTTCCAACCACCTCAGGCCCCTACGGAGCTGCAGTCCTACTACTGGAGCTGTTTAGCATATCCCATTTATTAGTAGTCTGCGTTCGCACCTTCCTGCCTTCTGCTTAATTGCTGCCAGTGTAGATCCAAGTTTATCTCTGTCAGGGTGTAACTCAGAGCCTATACTGCACCTATATGAGGTGACAACAGAATCAATAAGAGGCATGTATGCAAATATAGTTATCACGTCTGTTTCTGTATCGACATCCCTCCCATTTATTTCAAATACATTTGTTTTTTTAATGCATGATTCCTAATTTTTTAAAATTGCTTTAATGAGGATCAGAGGATATCTTCTTCAGGGATAAATGGATGTATTTAAGGTATGTCTTAGAAAAGTGCTTACAGAAACACAATTTCATATTGAAATGACTTTAAAGGAGCAATTTGTAAGATATGGCTGGAAAACTGGAACATTATCAACAAGGTGTGAAGAAACATGGTTGACATCAGGCAACAGTCTGATGCCCCCCTCGTTTTAGCTCAGACATACACACCAAACAATGTACAAATTAAACTTGAACTACTGAGTCATAGGCTCCATGGCTAACTGTTAATTAGCTAACTGTAGCCAGCTACAGCATAGATTAACTAGCAAAAAGCAGCAGTTATCAGTTACTTCAGTGATGTGCTGCCCCCTATGAGCCACATTCTTATTCTGGCCACATTTTACAAAGTGCACTTTTATCTTGCGATATAGCCACTAAATTCAATAAGCTCCCATATTAGCTTGTGGATTTTGTTTTCTTCATCTCTTCCATTGTGATGTGTTAGTGAGGGATGTTTTCATGGCTAGTACGGACAGGAAGAATCACGACTGCAAACAATAACTCTTTAGACATATACACGTATGGACACGTGAGTACTGTAATACTGTCATGTAGACTAAATGTTAGCCCATCCAAAAAAAAAAAAAACAACTGCTGACACTCCTCCCGAAGCTGTAAATAGGTCAGTTCTGGTGAGCTAGTGAAAAGTTGACATGTTGGAGATATGTGGTTTTCACAGGACGATGACACACACTGTCGGTCTGGGGGAAGATTCAGACAGCCACATGCCACCTCCAATACACAGCGGAGTCACCTGCTGCTTTCTTCTCACCTGCAGGCAAACAGCTTAACCAGGTTTCAGAGGCTCACGCCACCAGTGTGACGAGGGCGTGATCCATCACGGACTTCCCACCCACAAACACAGACTACCAATCCCCTGGGAGGAACAGCCAAGCTGGATATACTTGTCAGGGTATGAACACAAGTCTTTCTGTTTGAACTAGGGTGCGCTGATGTTTTCTCTGTCTGAATGTGTGCTGGCTTGTTTCTGAGGCTAATTTTTTTTTTTTTTTTTTCAAATTAATTGAATCTTCTTAACGAGTCACACTATCTCTGTTTGATTTCATTATTCATTACGCTGCCGTCCATGCTGGCACCGGCTCAGACAAGCTGAGCGCTGAAATTATGACAACTGTCCAAGGAGATGATGTAATTTGGGTTGTGTCACAGCAACAATGACACATTCCCAATCTGAGCATTTAAATTCAAGCTGCATGTAGGTCGCCTGTCTCCGTCTGCAGCTCTGCGTCTCACATCCATATGATCCGGATCACAAGTGGATAGGGAACCATGTCTGTGTCATGTCTGAGGAGATGGACAAATGCATAATCGGGTCGCCTTACACAACAGTGTTTTTGCAGTGTTCTGTTCTGTGCAAACCAGACTGTACACGGTGCCACGTAAGCCTTTCAAAATTATGATCCAAGCCTCGTGTTCTCAGAACTTGTCCGTGTCTTTCAAGCATACTACAGTACAACACCTACCACTATGACTCAGAATTCCTCTATCATGCTAAATTGTTTCAGCCCAGTGCTTAACAATGAGCTCTCTGTGTTCAGTACACACTGTGCCACGACGTCTGAATGCTCGCTGAGGCCCACATGAAGTCTGAATGTAGGTGGGGTGACGCTGTCTCTTCTGTCCCGCAGTGCTCATGAGCACCTATTGTGAGGACCTGCTGCAATTTGCCACTGTCTGTGCCCCGCGGCCTCTTCTCTCCTTGCACCCATGTCACCTTGAATAAACTGTTATGAAGCTGATTAACTCACAAAGTGATTCAGACTCTGATGCAGTAAGGGACTGTATGAAAATGATTAGGCAGGACGTTATTGGTGAGAAACCGAGGTGGTTTCTTTGTTGTTTCATCTGACAAAATAAAGAAATGGTCAGAGGGGTTGTAGGGGTCAAACTCAGAGAAATACAGGATACAGTGGATTATGGATGTATCTAAATAGATATAAACTCAGGCTTCCCATCTGTCGAACAGCTCAGTTACAGTTTGGTTTGATTAGGTTTTTTGCCACTTCTCCATCACATGTTTTATTGTTCATGGTGAACGCCATGGCCACGCCCCCCGCTGCTGCACAGAGCAGCGTTTGCTGTTTATTCAGAACGTATTGAACATGTCCATTAACACCAATTCAAGGCTGCATTTTCTTGAGCCCTAATCAACAAACCTGCCAACAAACAGTGAAGTAGATCGGACAGACGGTTCTTGAGATATGCAAATTACACTCAAACATTTGAAGAAGGTTATAGCAGTTTACTTCCACTGGGTCCCTGCCAACTGTATGGACAGCCTTTAGTTGTTCATTTTTTACTTTAGATGTAAAGCTTGCTCAACCCCTCCTCCAGAGCCTGATCATTTTTGTACAGTCCCTAAGTCATCATCGCCATCAATCACTCAGCATCTGGTGCTTGAAGCAGTTACAGCACCAGGATTTATTTGAACTAGCTCTGTTATTGACAGAAACACTGATATATGACACATCATGATGTGCGCATGAGCTGCAGTGACTGATCTCTGTACTGTTTGTTATGAAAAGCAGCCCACTATTGAAGAGCCGCATGCAGTCATATGTTTACAACTGCTGCCTGTGCCCTGATTTGCCCATTTGTGTCACTCCACAGTTTATCTGCTGATGGAAGTTTAATGGGGGCACTACCCTGTTTATCCAGCCGGGAGCCCCCCGGGGCAGACGTGTCCTGTGCCCCCCTGCGCTGCCAGACATCATTTAACCCCGTCCTGCCTGCGTCCACTCTATTGGATTGTACTGTATTGCGCAGTGCGCATCTGTCCACTCAAGCCTTCGACCATCAGATAGGTTAGGCAAACAAACTGTCATCATTGAACATGCACGGCTGACACACACACACACACACACCATTGCAGACAGCCGCTGTCCAGCCCTGCCTGTGCTGAACTGAACCTGGACAGTCAGCAGACACTCCAAATGCGTTTAATCGTCGCAGTGATCAACTTGACAAACTTTTGCGGTGCTTTTTTTTTCAGTATTGGCTGTTGTTGCCTGAGTTACCTTTGCTGTCCACATTTAGCATCAGAAATCCTCCAAACTCCATTTTACAGTTCTTTTTATCCATGAACAGAAGCACGCAGTGCCTCCTTTGAGAGGAAACGTTTCTCTCCCCACTCTGCAGACAGGGAAACGCTTATCTTTAACATGACAGCCATTTCTATAAAAAGACGCTTAAGTTGGACGTACTGCTTTGAATTAAAAGTATAATAACACGTCATTACTAACAAAGAGGCGATCAGAGCCTACCTGCCGTGTTTCCATCACTTTCTGGGTCCGAACTTTACGCACGAACATGCCGGCTTCACCTCTTCTTCCTTTGTCTCCCCTCATAACGCTGACACACTTGGGATAAAAAAGAAAAAAATAAATAAATAAAAGTTCTCTCTCACTCCCTCAAACTTTTTTTCATCTCCAAACTTCTGTCGGATAAATTATTTTCCAACCATCCCTGACTTTGTGTATTCCAGCCTCCCTGCAGGAGCGCAAATCAATGGAACAAAGTTGGGCTGCGTGCCATGACAGCAGCGGTGTTTGTGTATTTCTTTGTCCGTGCATGCCTCATGTCATGACTTCGTGTCCCGCCTTCAACTTCAGCGTGCGAAAAAGGCGCAATAAAGCTTCCATATTGTCCCTGTGGGGACCGTGAGTGCGTCAGCGATGTTCAGAGGTGCGTCTAAATGGTATTTCTATCTGCTCTGCTATCAATATAAGATTCTATATTATCCCTATAATGTGCCCACAGGGGCTTGTAGTGTATCAGCCCAGCAGTGAGCAGTGATCTCTTCTCATTTTATGGTATGTTGATCCTATATGTTATCACTGTAATATTCCTGGGGACTCTGCTGTGCCACTTGTGTAGTGCCAGGAGAACCTTTCCCTGCTCTCACTGAGTGGAACTACAATAATAATGTATAATACATACCACTGGAGACAGAACAACAACAACAAGGAAGTCATGGCTACTGAAAACGGACATGGTGACTTTCAGAGGAGGCATAGTGTGAACGTGCGTTCATGATGAACAACGTTAATATTTCCGGCGTTGAGATGCTTTACTTAAAGGAGTAGTTCACCCAAATATTAAAATTCAGTCATTAGAGGTTTTGCAGACCCCCCCCCCAAAAAAAAAAAAAAAAATTAAGAATAAGAATTAAAATAGAATAAAATGGTGGAGCTTCAGAGCAAACCAGGGTTGCAGCATTCTCCTAAACAACTGAAGTAGATGGGGACTTGTTTAAAAAATAAAATAAAATAAAAAAGTGAAAACATTTAATGAGTCCATGTTTTTTTTTTTTCATTCAGAGCGTAATCAGAGTTGCCAGATGCCCCGAGATCCCAAATTGATTTGAAAAGATGTTATTTACATTCTGCCTCGAGCTGAAATCTTAACCGTAGCTGCTAAGATAAAACTGTTGGCACTAATCTCGCCTGAAGTGGCTGCACAAGCTCGACTGTACATAGAGGGTGTAAATAACTTATTTTCAAATCAAACTGGGATCTCTGGACTTTGGGAGACTGAATGGAGCAATCGTATGGGGGGGGGGTTAAAACAAGTCCCCATCTACTTCAGTTGTTTAGGGGAATGCCACAGCACTAGATCACTGTACAGTTGAAACGAAATGTGTTTTAGTCAACAAAACTTCACCTGACTTTCCATCGGCATGAGGGTGAGTAGATAATGACTGAGTTCTATATTTTTTGGATGCATTGTTCCTTTTAGTAAAAGGACTAATACAACAATTGTGAGGAAAAGTCCTGCATTTCAAATGCTGCTCAAAGCAAAACTGTGTAACTTTTTCAACTTACATTAACATCTTCATGTTGACGCCACAGTGTCTTGTGACAGGGTGAATGGTGTCTCAGTGTATCTGTCTCCCCATCACTTGTTTCTGCACCGTGTGACCTGTGAGAGCATAGGACCACGGCGTTACATACATGTTTACTGCAACATACACAATTTCACCATATAATATTGTAAAGATGTAATGAGCTTTGTTTGTGGTTTGCACCAACATTACATTACAGCTCACAGCAGTGATTTGTATTTGTGACAGTCGTGTTGCACTCAGAAATCACATTATTTGCCAATTTGTACGTAAATACGTTAAATGCTCATTTTGAAGAAATATCAGTTGTTACAGGTGTGGATGAATTGTTGCAAGGTTTAACTTCTTCACTTACAATAAGTGAGTTCAGTGTGATTGTTTCAGGGCACTTCAGAGGATCACAGCATACAGTTGTGGGGTTGTGAGGTGATAAATAGGATACAAAAAAGCCGAAAAAAAAACAAAGTTCTTTTACACAAGTGCATATCTTTGGGAATTTCTAAATCACGGTGGAGTAGAAAAATAAAGGATCACTTCAAAACTGTACCTAGGCACACTAAATCATGAATACTTTTAGTTACTTTCATTGCTGGTGCAACAAAATACACCATCAGTGTAAGAAATAATGTGATTTTGACTTTTCAAAAGGACTCGAGGAGAAAAAAAACACTTGAAGTTTCTGAATTTTTGTAAAGCAAATCATTCCCCACTCAACTTTGAACAACCTTGTGACAGACTGTATGACTGAAAAATGAAAGGCATGAAGAATGAACCCTTTTTGTAAATACAGCACCCTCATAGAAGCGTACTTTTTCTGTTTTGCCCGTCTGTATTTGAAGCCGACTTGTCGACCTGATCCCTCTCAGACTCACACAGGAAACAAATAAGCTGCTGCGATGGACCATGAAGGTCAGGTGTACAGCAGCTTCGCTCCTCTCACGGATGCATCTGTTCACACTCTTGTGTATCTTCGAGTGGGCCAGTGTGAGTGTGTGTGTGTGTGTGTGTGTGTGAGGAGAGCATCGACATCTTTTGTATCTCAGATTCTGGGGTTTGATTTGACTCTAAAAAAAAAAAAAAGAAGAAGAAAAGAAGGGACACCTCAAACACTATTTCCTGTGTGATGTCAGGCTTATTGCAGCCATCTGGAGGCCGGCGTCTCTTCTTTGGGATGGTGTGTGTAATGACCATGCCTTATCTTTCTCATTACCCGGGCAGACATGTCAGAGGAAAGCTGGAGACGACCCTGCTCTCCTGACAGAGAGAGAGATGGAAATAATTACCAATGTCTCTTGTGGAATAGGGCGTAAATTGATACACACTAAATACTGTACCTCAGGGGTCTCTCTTTTTTTTCTGCCTCTATTTCTCGTCAGATGTACTAGACAAATGAACGCATCCAGAAGGAATTAATTGGATTTGGGAGCAGTCTCCTGCCCGATCCACCAGGACAGACAAACACCCCCCCCTCCTCCTCCTCTGCACCCTCACACACACACACACACACACACACACACACACACACAGACAGACACACACTCATCCTCCTCTATTCCAGTCATGCCTTGCAGAAATGTCTGACGCCTCCCCCCACCTACCCCACCACACCCCAATGGATCAGTCTGTGTCCCTTATCCCTCACACACACACACACACACACACGGGGTGGCGCGGCGTATTGCAGCCTCTCTCATGGATACAGTGTTTCCATGGCAGCCACGTTTTCTGCACGTGTAGAATCAGACAGAGTAAGAGATGGAGAAAGAGACCACTCCTATCGATTCACTGGCTGGCTATTGATTCACAGTCTGCAGCTGCACACTTGCCTACCGCAAACATGCGCACGTTCAACGTGCACACGCGCACAAAGAGTGTAAACATCTGAGGAACAGATTGGATCTTTCTGAATGAGGCCGTGGAATGTGAATGTGCTCACCTTTTTTCTTGAAAAGAGGGCTTCGATGTGTGTGGCTGATGGTTTTTTTTTTGTTTGTTTTTTTTTCCTCACAGTGTTACATGAAGCTGTTAGTTAACCAAGTGGATGGGGTCAAAGAAGGGGAAAAACCACAAGAGGAGAAAACTTGACACCTTTCAGTTCCAGCTGATTTTATTTCCTTCTTGGAAGAAAAGAAAAACAAATAAAAAAACGACAATCTGTACAGAGGTCTGAGAGGCAGTGATTGACCCAAACATTGGCTGGTTTTTGAGCTATTAAACATCAAAAAATGATATTGGCATGATTGGACAAAACATGATCATACACAGCATATTGCACAAATGAAAAAAGAAAAGAGGACGATTGAAAAAAAAAAGATGTCTCGAAGGTACAAAAGAAAAGAAAAAAAAGAGAGAGAAAAAGAAACTCCTGGACCACAATCATCTTCAACATAAGGATGTCCAAAGATGGGCTGTCCTAGTGCCTGTCGTTGATCATCATCATCATCATCATCATACATAAAACACACAATCTTTGCTTATAGTACAGTCAGTTTACATAAATATCTTCATGTTATTATTCTTTTAAAAATCTTAAACACAACAGCTATAGCTACATATACCTGAATCTGAAATACAAATGCTATTTGCCATGCCATAATATAGGAAAACAATTAGCCTGCTATACTTAGCCAACAGGTACAGAAAGGTTAAATACTATTTTTTGATGCAATTTGCGCAATAACAGATGAAGCACTTCATACATCTCCCTCCCTCCAAAGTCTAGGCAAAGTGGAATGAGTGTGAAATTCCATCCAGTGGTTCAAATAAAACTTATCTTGATCATAAAAAAAAGCACACAGAGGTATTAGCTCTATCCAAACAGTGACTCTCTGGGATCTTTCACTCATATACTTTAGGTCTATGTGTACTGGAGAAAACAGTCACCACTCAGACTGGGAGCAGCCTCAGTGGCGCATTGTTTACTTGGCTGGTGAAACTGGAGTCACTGTGCCATTAAGAAGCATGTGGGTAAATACTGTAAACACTGTGTGAGGTCAGATTGTGCCAAAACAACCCCCCCTCTGCACGTCTAAACACCAATGTAGATCCGAACAACAATGTTGTAGGCTACCCACTCGCCGGAAAAAAAAGAAAGAAAAACCCTTTCTATAGATTTTGTACAAAAATACAAGTAGAAAATCATGACACACTCAAATCTCCTTAAAAGTGAGAGACGTCAGACATTTTAAATAAGATACACTTCTAGCCCTTCCGCGCTGGATACAGACAGGTGTATGTGCACGAACACAAACGAGACCTGTACGAGGACAATACTTCTATGTATAAAAAAGTTTGGCCGGTATAAATACATCAATATAAAAAACGTCGTCTGACACAGAGGAACTACAAAGTTGAAGCACTAGGCAGAAAGGATGCGCGTCGGGGAAACATTGGTCCTGAATTGTGCACTGAGTGTTTAAAAAGGTTTTCAGAAAAAAGAAAGGTTTCTCTGAAGTTTGGAGTCAGTCTTTGTTTTATGTCCTGCCGTTGAAAGAGAAGCTGGTGATAGTGAATTGTGTCCTATGGTCACACGAAAGATTTTGCGCAATTACGCAGCAATGAACATTTTTACGCATTTTTAACAACAACAAAATCCTCCTTTTATCTCGGAGGGCATGCGTGTTGATATTGAAACTACTTCGAGTTCGGAGAACGAAAAAAAAAAAAACTACACCTGAATAGCAACTTGATGGTTGATGTGAATTGGCTATATCTTAAACGAAACCAAAAAAAAGAAAAGAAAAAAAAACCCAAACATGACGAGCTCTCCAGTAAATGCCCCTTTTTCCCGACCCAAAAATAACATCAAGATTCAGAGTTCAGTCTCAGTCCTCATCCTCTGAACGTTTGAGCTCGAGTCCGTGTGTTTCACTGCGCTCTGCTTACATTCACTCCTCCTCCGTGTCCAAATGCAGACTAAGCATTTCCCCCTCTGTCTGCGCGTTCCCGTCAAGCACACCGAAGCGCTGTCCAAGTCTGTGAGCCGCGCGTACCTGGGCATCAACTCGCACACAGGCCACCTTTTTTTTCTTTCCTGTTTTCACTCTCCCTTATTCAGTGAAAGAACGACGGAAACGTTGTGGTCTGGACGCACGCGCCTGTCATGAGGGGTGGGGGGGTGGGGGGGTTGTTGAACAGTTCAAAACGTGGTGGGGACGTCGCGGTTCCTCTCCTCACCGTGGTCCATTTTTTTTCAGTAGGTGAACACCAGGTTGGAGATGGTGGACTCCAGCCAGTCTCCTGAGATCATCTCGCTGACCTCCGGGGTGCAGTAGTCGGGGAAGTCGAAGTGAGATCCCGCCCCGCACTCCCCGAAGCTCCAGTCCAAGTCCCGGTCCAGCTCCGCGTCGGAGAAGCCCATGCCGCCCAGGGACATGCTCTCAAACCCGGGGCTCGGGTTCAGGTCGAGCCGCTCGTCCTCAAACTCCTCATCTGATGATGAGGAGGACACAGATGAGGAAGAGTGAGAGGCCGACGGTGTCGGGGAGGAGGCGCGAGCGTACCTGAGGCGCGCGGTGTGTGATGAGTCGCTGGCCGCCGGGCTCTGCTCCTCGTACAGGCTCAGCGGGTCGCTGGACTCGGCCGAGCTGCTCAGGGTGGGACTGGCCGGGACTCCCACAGAGGGAGGCCCGCTCTCCAGGCTGCCCGCCCCGCCGAACATGTGGCCGCGCCTCGCCTCTCCGCCGCGCTTCTCTGGGATCTGTCTGGCTCCAGACACTGACCTGGATTTGAAGAGCGCCTGGTGGTCGCCGGGAGACGCGTAGTCCTGCCCTGGAGCGCTCTTCACGCCCCCCTGTTTGTGCGTCCTGCTCACTCCTTTGGACGCGGGGCTTCTTCTCACGCCGGCTTTGGCGCTGCGCTCCCCGCTCTTCTCCCCGCGCTCCGCCTGCTTACTCGCCCCGCTGCCCGACTTGACTTTCTTCCTGGGCCGGTACTTGTAGTCGGGGTAGTCGGCCATGTGTTTGAGCCTGAGCCGCTCAGCCTCGCGGATGAACGGGATCTTGTCCGTGTCTTTCAGCAGCTTCCAGCGCTTCCCCAGCCGCTTGGAGATCTCCGCGTTGTGCATGTCCGGCGACTGCTCCATAATCTTCCTCCTCTCGATCTGCGACCACACCATGAAGGCGTTCATGGGTCTTTTGATGTGACCCGTCGGAGTTTTGCACCACGCCAAGTCGCTGCGCACCCCGGAGGAAGGGGACTCGGGGGTCGGAGACACGTCCATCTCCAAGTCCATCTCTCCCGTGTCCGTGGAGTCTCCGCCGGGGGAGTGAGCGTGGGCGCTCTCTGTCTGGCTCATGTGCTGCACCATCCTCTCCTCCAAGTGTCTGGAAACACCGCTCAGTGCTTTCACAAAGTTCAAGTGCGCAAAAAAAAAAAGCAAGCCTCTCGGGCTTTCACAAAAACAATAATATTCCTCACTTGTTCTCAATTCAGGCGCTCTGAAAAAGTTCACCCAAGTCTCTTCTTTTTCAGTTCAGCTCTCAACTTCTACCAGCGCGCCTCTCGGAAACGAGAAAAAAAGATTAAAAAATAAATCCCGAAACTAACAGCAACTTTCAACTGCCTGTGCGGCTGAAAACTCGCCCTGCAAGATTCAAAACGCGCCGCTGTGGGCAACAGCAGTGCAAGTCCCTTATGTGAACCTGGCTGTCTGCAGCGCAGCTTGTCTGTGCGGTTGAGGAACCATGTGGTTGAATGGAGCGGCTGCGCTGTCTCATAGTCTCCCTGTTTCCTGAGCGCTCTGTAATATTACTGTAAACACAACAACGAGAACCTCGCCGTTTTATACCCTCATCGCGAGATATAAGAGCCAATCGGCGTCTGTCTCCATCCTGATTTTCACCCAGGCCACTCCCCTTCGCTTGTCATTGGCTGAATAAAAAAAACGGGTAATAATAATAATAATGTGCAATGAGGATCGGTGTGTCTGACCTCATTCCTCTCAGACTCCACTGGAAGAAAGACGAACTTGGTGTGCATGCATGTGTGTGAGTGTGTGTGTCTGTCTGTCTGTCTGTGTCTGTGTGTGTGTTTTAGAGGAACACAGTGTCCTTTACCCCCGCTGCAAGGGGAAGCTCACGGGGATATACTTAGAACTTGATTACTTTCATGTGGATGAGTATTGACTAAATTTAGATGATGTGTAATGGGGGCGAGGAAGTGCTGAGAAAACATACACACACACACACACACACACACACACACACACACACACACACACACACACACAAAAGTAAAATAGGCAGCCACAGCATGTTGTGGTAGTCACGCTGCAGTGTGGTGAGGCAGGGTTGTGAGCGTGAGGGCGAACCCACCCAAACACCGCTCGCCCAACCTGTTATTTTACAAATCATGACAGCACCGGCTCACATCATTACATCACTGCAACCGAGGCGCTATAAGCAGATGCAAGCGAGGTGTGTTTTTATTTACGCCCCGCGTCAGTGCATTACGGTGAACCAGAGGGAGCCGGGAACCAATAATTAGGAATGTGTAGAATTATGTATGAGGGCCACACAGAAATAACAGAGTCACTCCTGCAGCTCCTCCTCCTCCTCCTCCTCCTCCTCCTCCACAGCAGCCCCATTATGTTAACACGTCCGTGTCATGTAGGATCACATTACAGCCTGTGTCGCTAGATGTCAGGCTAGAGCCAAAGGGAGCTGATGAGGTGTGTGTTGTGTGTATGTATGTGCGCGCGTGTGCGCGAGCAGGATGCATCTCCATCCCGTAGTCGGCTGCTTTGAGCTCGCCTTCATTAAATCGTTCAGGTGATGTCATGAGCGCTGACTGACATGAGAGTGTGTCTGCGTGTTTGTGTGTTTGTGTGTGTGAGAAATCCGCCTCGACAATCAGCGGGACAAACGTGCTCATGTGGCGCGACTGGATCTTCGTGTAGCCCAACACAACATCAGTGATGCACTCATGATGAGTGTTCTTCATTTGTGTCAGCCTGAAACAGTCAAACTTTTTAAAATTTCACAACTCCTTCCTCTACACACACACTCTCTCTCTCTCTCTCACACACACACACACACCCCACTGGGTGCTTACATAAATCAAACACATAAATAATAATGAGCCTCTTCATCAGTCTATATCTTGAGCTGCCCCAATTACAAGTGTGCACCTGCCACTGGATTACTATCTGCCTCTATCTCCACACACACACACACACACGCACGCACACACACACACACACAGAGGCCCACATGCGCGCGCTCGCGCATGGCGGTTTGTTTAAACAGGTGGAGCAGGTATACCTGTAATCTTATCTGATGTGTGAGGAGCAGCTGTCAGGCAGCTTTCCACCCTGTCACCGGCAGATGTGAAGCTCTGGCAGACGCAGGACGCAGAGCCCCGCCACGCTGCCGGCCTCTATCGCTCTGTCATCTTCAGAGCTGCCTGGAGTTGCCATGTGTTTACCCCAAAATACACCGGCGCTTTGTCTCGGCTCTGTTGACGCCTAAAGGGATGGTGTCATTATGAGAGAGTGCTGTGGGAGGCTGGGGCTATTACTGCGACTTCTTAACAGTGTGTGCCGGATAGGTGCGAGCTAGAATTAGACTTCTGTAGGTTTCTTTTTTGTTTGTTTTTTGGGGTTTTTTTCAAGGATGTTTCACTGATGCTGATGTTTCTGGGTTAAAGTTGGAGTGTTTTCATGAATAAAAACAAACAACAAAAAAAAAAACATTGAAGAGTTGAAATAGCCGTGAAATAGCATGTTGCTAACCTCAGGACACTCCGTTTAAAAGTGTAGCTGGGAAATTCATTTAAAGAACAGCATTAGAGGGGCACTGTGTAGTTTGGGAGACGGAATTCTAACTCTGAATTTTAATGATTACAATATAAATGATGCAGTCAGACCTTTCTTCTTTCCACAAGTGAATAAACAAGCTGTTCTCAGAGTAAAATAAGATCCCTAGAACACCGTTTGGAGCTAGAAAGTTGGCAGGGTCCGCCACATTAAAACTCAATAAAACAGTGTGAGACTGCGTTAAGGCATACAATAAATCATTGAGTGAGGAATTCTTCCCCAAAAACTACATAGTGCACCTTTAAAATCGGAGCGTTGACACTGTTGTTGTCTTTTTTTCCCCAAGGATCTTTCACTGATTTTGATGTTTCTGGGTTGAAGTTTGAGTGTTTTCAAAAAAAAAAACTGCAGGGTTGTCACTGTGAAGCAGCATTTTGCTAACCACATGACACTCCATTAAAAGCTGTGGCAGGAAAGAATATAAAAAGAAAACAAAAAATAACATTAAAAACACATTTACATAAGCTTCAGTGAGGCAGGAGCTGTCACTGTGTTTAATATGCGTTTTAAATAAAACATAAACATTAACCCGATATGTCAGGCTAACCCTCGAGCAAACTGCAGGCCGAACGAGCGTACAGCATGTGACTGAGTGTGTGTATGCCTGCCTCCTCGCAGGGAGTTGGGTTTATTATAGAAGAGGCTGAAGGCAGAAAAAAAGTAAAAGCGGGAGCACGCGCAGGCGTCACAGGGTGAAATGAGGAATCCAATAAGGGCGAGCAGAGACGCGGAGAGGGAAGACACGGGGAGAAGGAGTGCGTAAGCGTGTGTGTCTCTGCATGCAGTCGAACAGAAGCGCTCATTACCATCCACTTGCCTTCTTTAACCGCCTAGCAATGACGCGCCACTTTGACCCGGCTGCTCGTCATCCGGGGTCAAACACAATGAGGCCTTTGTGCGCGTGTGTTTGTGTGTGTGTCCAGCCCTAACTGAACTGGAGCTCTTCCAGGGATTGAAAGTTTTTGCAAAAACCAGTGGGAAGTCCCCTCCGCCACCGCTGCAGTTAAACAGAAAAAAACTGAAGACTAAGCACTGATTTGCATACACACACACTCTGTCTGTGCTCCCTGTGTTGTGTGACTCATCTGCAGGCAGTTTGTGTTTTATTTTTTTGTGTGTGTGTGTGGATGTGGCAGACAGTGCAGGTGGCCATCTCGCCATATCACCCACCTACTGCTGTCAGTCCTTACACAACAACACTGGCAGAGCCGGTTATTTTTAAGTGGCCGTGGAGCACACAGTATCTAATGCTTCCCTGTGTCCCTCTGTGTTTCTTGTCAACTTTGACAACCGAAGCTAAAAACAGACAAACGGAGAGATAAATGTTTTTGGTAATACTTTGACTTGAGTGGACAAAATAACAGGAACGCCTCATGAAATTGCGCAATCCCACAAAGACACCCTGAAGTTAGAGCTGCCTGTTCACCTCTTTTGTAGTTTTTGAGGCCTTCATCTTTTGTGTTCTTGCACTACATCATAGCATTACATCACACTGTACTTTTAGCTAATCTTAACAACCAGAAGGTTTACTCTTCTACTTCCTTCTTTATGTTTGATAATCGAGCCTAAAGTTGGAGATTCAGAGACACGAAAAGTTGCACAAGCGGGGAGCAATTTCCTCCTTGATCTTCCATCATCTTTTAAAAATCCTGGAGACACAGAGAAAGCAGTAGAGAGGAAGCACGGCTGAGCGACATGTGGATGTGAAGACAAAAAAACAAAACAAAAACAGAGGGCATCCTCCAGGGTACAACACGAACAGACCAGAGGTGGAGTGAAGAGTGACTGCAGAGCGGGAGGAAAGAGAGGCGACGGCAAGTTAAAAAAAAGTGTTCTCGTTGATCTGTGAGTCGCCCTCATCCGCTTCCCTCCTCCATCGCTGCTGTAATCCGGAGGACTCGGGGCAAAGTGGAGAGGAAAAAAAAAACTAAATTGATGGGGGTCAGATGAAGGGAAGCGGGTGAATAAATGAGCGCGAGACGGAGGTGTGGTCAGGGCCGGCGACGCCACGCCCCGGTTACTCCCCAAAATCCCTCGCCCCGGGTAGTGATGACGAAGCAGGTCAGATGATTGCTGTGTCACGGCGATGCAGACCAACTCACACCAACACTCACCTACACAAATGCGTGAACACACACAAACTCACGGCGAGACGGAGCCAGCTATGTGGCAGTGTACCGCTGCAGGACCCAGACGTGCTGCAGAGTCAAATCGAGAGCGCAGACACACACTCGCACACACTCAACTCGCTCACGAACGTACACACACTCACGTGCGCACACACACACACATACACACACACACTCAGCCACTCTCACAGCTGCACTCTACTTCACTCAGACACTCTGATACAACGATCGTTTTTTTGGGGGCATTGTCTAAAAGCCAGAGGAGTGGGAAGGAGCGGAGAATGAGAGCAGAGGAGTAGGAGGGGGGAAGGAAAGGAAAGGAGAGCAGGATCAGGAGATGGAGAAGTCGTCAACAGAGCTTTATGCTCTTTTGCAAAATTCGTAGTCCTTGCGCTCATCGGTAGCCATCAGAAGGACATTCGACATGCGACGAGTGGAAGATGGACACTTTCGTTATTCTGCATTTTCGGGAAAGGACACCTTCAGGACCTCGATCCGTGCGGAGCAGCACAGGAGTGGATATACTGCAGAAGAAGAAAGAGAAGACAGGTTTTGATTCTTTCTGTTTTTTGGGAAGGACAGAAGTCGCATCGGAGTTTGGAGTTTGCCGGGTCGCTGTGGTTCTTTGCAGAGACGTTGACGGCTGCAGACACGGGAAGAATTGGAGAAATCTGGGGGAAAAAGACAGGAAAGCATCGGGAAGAAGTTAGGCGGCGAGTGGAGGAAGAGGCAGACAGAATGTGGAGAGGATGCATGGGAAAGGGGGAGCGGAGGCAACATTGCATGAAAAATGTACCCCCCCCCAAAAAAAAACTCTCCGTAGTGCTGCACATCAGCGAGGAGATGCAGACAACTGCGACGCCTATCTCCCCTCGATCTCCTGCGTCTTTACCTTCCGCTCTGCCTCGCCTCGTCTACATATACGTCTAGGTTTTAGACCCACATGTAAACAACATACGCTGACTAAGCTTTCGATGCTACACAGGAACCCCATATCACCCCGCACCCCCCTCCTCCTTCCCTCCTCCTCCTCCTCCTACTCCTCCGCCTCTGTTGCAGGCACATCCTCCTCCGGGCAGGTCACGTCAGGCGGGCTGGTTCTGTCCTCATGTAGCCCAGGGAGCGGTGTCCTCAGCTCGGGCTGCCGCTGCAGGGGTCGGCGAGGACCAGGCGTGGAGCTCTGAGGCTCTCTGCCGCTCCAGACAGGCTCCAGACGCACTGACCTACATCAGCCTCAGTCAGACTGGGAGAGAGATGGAGAGAGAGGAAGAGAGAGAGAGAGACAGAGAGAGAGAGAGAGAGAGAGGGATGGGTTTGGGGTGGGGGGTGCGTGGAGAGAGAGAGAGTGAGAGAGAGGATGATTGAGAGCATGGTAAGCAGGGTGGAGAGGAGGCTCGGTTTGCAAACTGTGTAGCATTTTTGATCAAAAAGCGAAGAGGGTGGCACGCCGCGAGGGAGGAGGAGGGGAGTTGGGGGGAGAAAGAGGAGAGAACTAAAATAAAACTAACTCTCAACCCTCGTTGCACTGTAATAACGCCACAGAAATCCCCCCTTTGTCCTCATCATTTTGCTAATCTTTATCCTCGTCTCACTTTTCCCCTTTTGCCTCTCATCCCTCCCCATGTTGCCTCCCTCATCCTCTGCATTCTCCGTCTCTCCCCAGCTTGATTCTTCATCATACACCATCCGAAAAAACGTCTCTCACTGTGGGAGGATTAGCCCGTCTCTGGCTGCCTGCTTATCTGTCTGCACTGGCTTTCGGCTGCAGAGAGCGCGGAGGAGGCGGAGGAGAGGAGCTGGAGGAAGAGGAGGAGGAGGAGGAGGAGGAGGAGGGGGAGGAGGTGTGTGTGCGCGGTGGAGGGTTTGGCATCTCTTGCTCAGTTGTTGTGGCTGTATCAGCTCGAGTCAGCTTACTGCTAAGTGTGTTCGAGCAGCAGAGGCTCTGCAGTGCGGCAGGAGTAGAAAGGGAACATTTTGTACCGCTGTGTGTGTGTGTGTGTGTATGTGTGTGTTCAGGCAGGTGTGTGTGTGTGTGTGTGTGTGTGCGTGCGTGTGTGGCAGTTCCTTGCTCAGAGTGATTGTGTCCATTCCTGCAATGCTCCGGCGGTGTGTGTCCGACTGGCTGTGTGTGATCATGACTCCCCAGCGCCAGCATCGACACTAAACATGGATCAATACCAATAGCGAGGCAGATAGATCAGACTAACGTTAGCGCGGCTCCCCGGGGACCTCATGTGGCAGTGTAAGTCAGTCTCTAAAGCAACATACCTCAGTCACACTAACAATGTCTTTATCCTGAGGTGAACATCTATCGGCCCCGGGGAGCTGGGAAAAAAAAGGCGAGAGGTACGGTAAAATCCAGCTGGGTCGGTGTTTCCTGGTAGGGTCAGCGACTCACAAAGAGATTTCAAAATTGAGGACGGTCCAGGCATTCAAGGGGTTAGTTTAGTTTTTCGTCCTCAAAGCCCGTCTGATTTATTGGGAGCTGTCAGTCCTCGCCGTTCATCTATGAAGGACTAACCCCTGTGTTATGGCCGTGGACATATTAAAAGAAGTGGTTCGCTGAGATTGAAGAGATCAGAGCCAATCCCGCAAACATTGGCGGAAAATAATCCTCTATCGTCACCTCAACAGTCACACCAGAAAGTCTTAGAATGGCCCTTTTCACACCCACACTGGCCAAATCCTGCTCTAAAATCGGTCCAAGAATCTGTCTTGTCTCTGTGAAGACACTCCAGACAGAAACAGAAAGGTAAAAATGATAATTTGGAGTTTTATGGAGAGGTAAAAGGGGATGTTGCCGAGCAACCAGCAGAGATTTAGGGAAGTCACTGCACCCACGAAGTAGTTATAGCTTGTGACTCCTCATAATGCCACAATTCTGTTTGCGTCTGGATTTAGTGAGAGATAAGTGCTAATGGTGAGCTTTAGAGGTGCTGGTAGACTGATTTCCAACTTCAGACAGTGTTCCTCTGTTTCCAGACTTAATGCTAAGCCTAGCTAATCACCTTCTGGCTCTAGCTCCACACTTGCTGCACAAACATAAGAGCGGTATCAAACTTTAACTCTATAAAGTGCTCTATCTTTGTAGGCTAACCCTTAAGTTAGCATTGGTGTTGTTCCCTCATCAAAAGCCTACGGGATCATTCTATTGGATTCAACTGAGCTTATGATACTAACATGTTTTGGTTTTTTTTGTTTTTTTTTGAGTAGATAATCTCTCCATCTTAACAGATGACATTTGTGATTTTCGAAGCATAAATTAAATTGCTACAGTAAAAAGCTATTGCTAAGCTATAAATAAAAACATTGTGGGCTCATGATTGAAGCATCATCACCATTAGTGTCTTACTACACTATTACTATACACATTTTCTGTAAATTGATCAATCTAAAAGTTGTAAAGTTGGTGTTAGTTAAGTTCCTGGCACCTTCTGTAGGCTTGTTTAGCCACTTGTTAGCAACAACTATTTTAAAGAGACATACATGCTTTATAATTCAATCATGGGACATTTAAGGACAGTTAATTTAATTATTTTAAACCTGTGGTATCCACAGAACTTATTGTAGGCATTTATCCAAAAAAAAACATTGAAAAAAACATAGGCTTTGGGACAAGGGAACAAAAGTTCAGAAATTCTACCTGATTTCTGGGTTTTAGCACTCATTACTACAGCACTCTGTAGGCAATAAAGCAAACGTCCAGCTATTCCTTTGAAAATGCGCTCACTGATTTTGTTACATGTGATATGTGGTCTGAAATTGACTCATGACAATGAAATCACCACAGTCACAGAGATATAACACATCAACTTTGGTGAACACTAACAAGACAATTTGCCATGGACCAAACAGAAACCATCTTGACACAGCTGAGAATAGAAGAAAGGAAGAGACCTCAAAGTTAATAATGGAGAAGCTATCAGCAGTCTTTTAAACAGCCCTGCACTGCAAAATGACAGGCACATATGAACTCCAAGAGAGCTGGGCTGACTAAGCTACATTTTTGCAGGGAATTTGTGTTCAGCTTTTGTAACCTTTGACATTTAAATTCTCAAACTCTTACTTATAGTACGTCATTCCTATTGTTGATCACAATACACACAGCTGATGTTGCAAATGGCAGTTGTTAAAACTCTCTCAAATGACAAATGAAGCTTCTTTTAAGCTGATATGGACAGAAGACCTATAAGTGCAATGGAATGTGATGTTTGTACATTTACAGTCACATGACAACTGAGCAAACTCGCTTAAATGTCAAAGGTGCGTTCATCTTCAGGTCTTCATTTTGACACAAGCAAAACTAGACTCAACTAACTGTGTGCATGAGGCCAAGCTCCCACAAACACCCTGTTTTGAGAGGAGGAAGACAGATTTTTCACATTGTTATCACATTGTTGTGATAAATTCTATCCCATAATGTTCTCCCAGTGGATTATTGATGGCGAGAATCAACACAGTTTTTAGAAAATCCTGGGATTTTAAAGTACTGTTGGCAGCAATGAGAAAAAAAAAAACCTGTGAGTGTGCCTTTAAGAAAAATTAGATTTGAAAAAAAAAATAAAAAATGAATGACTTGTTTGAATTACCAAATGGCAGCATGTAACCTCACTGGCCTCAAAACCAAACAATGGTGCAACTTCTTCTGGGGCCGAGTGAAAGAGCTCTCGGTTCACTCCATATGAAATGTAAACCATCCACTTAAATCACAAAAATCAAGAGCAGCTTGCGAAGCGGCACCCGTCCATGTTGCAGCTTATGCATGTGTGTGCGTCTAACCGGTATGGCGAGGAACGTGTTGCTCGTTTCACATGGCACACTCCCTGCTGCCCGATTATGGATGAAACTCCGGGCTGCTAAGTCAGTCCAGACAGAGACAGATAGAGATGTCACTGTCTCCATCTCTTTCTCATTTCTGCTGGAGAGAGAAGTTATCAGGTCCAGATGCAAAGCAAAGTGGGTCACCACAGTAAACATGTGCCAGACCCTATACTTCCCCATATGTACAGGGACCCACTGCTTACACTAGTGCACATATGTACACTTGCCAAGTCAGACCGTTTTCCTCCCCATCTCCCGAAATAGCACACAGCGGACTCGGAGTGAGAGTGTAAGTGTTTGTATGGTTCCATCTGGTGTATATCTTACATCTGCACATACATCCCTGCCTGCATGCATGGTCCCAATACAGTAAATCTCGCAATTTGATCATAACTACAGGGCGTGTTTCCTATCAGGCTTTCAAGTTCGCCTGTTTCCCCGAAGTCTTTTGTCTTAATGTCCTTCTCGAATGACATCCAAACTAGTAGCTGCCTTAAACCCCCAGACCCTTTCATGCTGTGTCTCTGCCATTGCAAACAACAGGCAACTGACAGCGGTGGAGGAGCGTGGTTTGGCCCACAGATCTTTTTTAATGGGGAGTTTACAGGCGAACAAGCAGAGGGAGTTTAGTGTTTCTGTGCTCTAGAGGTCAGGAGGAATCTGCTGGGACAGGGCCAGCTGCGTTTCAGGGGGATTCAGCATGTGAAGCTCTAGCAAAGGAGCTACAGTATATCACCAGAATGGCTCAAATAGCCTCAGGCAGAGTACTATTTATGTGCATAGATGTATTTAGGGCCAAGAGTGCTCTGTCAAAGCCCTCGCAGAGTTTTCCAAGTATTTCCCGGCATGACCTTTTTCTCAGAACAAAAACGCTGTGGTACCCGCTCAAAATCTGTGACACACTTTTTCTTCCATCCTGTTGCCTTCAGCTTCTTCTCTCGGCTTAACAAGTTACCAAAAGTGACAAATTACGCTGCTGAAAGCGCCACGGAACAACAGCGATATCTCGATGAAGCCAGAGCATGTAAACACTCGGGCGCAGACGAACACACACCACTGGGCCGGCCGGGGTGGGTAATATGATTGGACTGGACAGCAAGTGTCAACCCATGGGGCACATCAGCTGTGTTATGATGCGTAATCGGTCGGCTGTCTGGGGGAGGTGTGTGTGCGTGTGTGTTTGTGTGTAAGTTGCTCTGCCCCACACACGGGTCATTCCCGAGCAATGCCCAGGGTGCACTGCATTGATTAGCGTCTGAGTGTTGGTCACATCTTGAGCTGACGATGTAGCAGCATTGCAGCCATGACAGGGGAACCCTTAGCGAGGCAGCCTGTTGTTGATTCCCATGTGCTCGCTTCCCTCGTGTGTGTGTGTGTGTATTTGTGTCCAGAGCCATATCTCTACACTTGCTTTCTAATAAGGCAATGATTCGGATTTGTTTCAATTGAGTTAGGGTTAGTTGTACAGTGTTGGGGGAGCTGTAGCTAATGTGGCTTCAAGCTATATTTAATAGAGGTAGTTAAGATGCAATAATACAAAACTTTTTTTTGTTTAAATATCTGTCTTCATCATCCTGGAGTCAGAGTCCTGGTTGGAGCTGCTGTAAATCACCTCTGTACTGCATCCCCTGTTGTCAAACGGACCTCTTTTAGTCTCAGAGGATTTGTACAGTTCCACTCACCTAGCTTTAGTCCTGGCACCCATTCCAGCACTGCTTCCCACCAGCATTTCCTGCACTGGGCCCTAAAACCCTCTCCTACTGGTGTCTAGAGTTCCTGTGATTGAAATGTAAACAACAGCAACCCTCTCTTGGTGCTCTTAGGTCCAAAACAGGGAAACGTTATCTATAGACCGCTAGCTGCACTGCTAACTCTACATACTGGCTGACAGCAGCTGCAATTAGCAAAGGTAAGCAGTTGCTGACCCCTATCCACCTAATTCTAAGCCCCCATGATACCTTGCAGGAGTATTTTACTCACAGCATTACATGAACCTGAGAGTAGCAGCCCAGGAGCTACCGAGGAATGCAGTTAAAACTTGTTATTATATAAGTTGCAGTTTCACAACCTCACAACACTTAGAAAGATGATCAATTCCAAAACTAAAGTAGCTTAATAATCCCTCAATAATCAACAGTCTCTTCCTAAACGCAGTGATGTAGCACTTGGTCAAGCTACTCACCTGTTGTAGCATCACTTTTCCCTCGAACTGTTGTCAGATGATCAGAGAGGTTTTAAACAGGTTCAAAACAAGTTTAGGTTGGTCTACTTGCTGTGATGGATGTTTAAAACTGACAGTTTGTTAATACTTTTACAGCTGCCTTTGTTTTCTCTTCCAAATAAATTGAGCTAAGCTGAATGTCTGATATACGCCTACTTTTATTGTCTGACTTATCATCACATTGCTGTTATTACAGATGGGAATGATGGGCAAAACTTCAAGTCTCAAGTTGTTCCAACCTGCATATATCCTTTTAAGCACTGTTTTCAGCTTGTCATCAGTCTCTTCTGATGGCTGAGGACTGATAAGGACCCATTCATTTTAACCAAGTGTTCTGGAGCAGGGATACATCTAAAAGGTCAGGGTTCCCTCAGGAACTGCTGAACGTTTTAGGCTGACTCTTCAAATTATTAATTATATTCTGCTTTTTATTCTACTGATGACAAAGCAACATTATGTAAAAAATATGCATCTGAAAAAAATGTCACTTAAAGGTGCAATATGTAAAAATTTCAGCTTAAAACATTCAAAAATCAAGAAAAAATATCAAGAGAATAAGAAGAAGTACAGAAATGACAGTTTTTTATGTCAAATATGTCTTTGTATGGTGGCACAGAGATATCTTATGAGGTTAGCATGCCAGCCAGTTAGCCCCTTTCCACTTTGCACCTTAAAAGGTGATTGCCTGATAGTAAACAACACCAACATTCCCTCTGTCAGTGCAATATGGCTGCTAGATGCTTGATTAATTGACCTTAGCAGGTGAAAGCAGCTACAGTTAGCAGCAGTTAGCCTGGTGATTTGTTTTTTCCTTGGACTGTTACTTTAACAGGTGGCCAGTACTTACATACTGCACCTTTAGTAGTTTTGATATATTAAGTCCATACTTTTTCAGCCACTCATTTTGTTAAAAGACTAAAACATTAGGCAACATCAGTTTCATAAACACACTAAACAGCTTGTTAAAGCTGATATTTCTCCCTCGGCTTTTGGCTTACTTTCAAAAAAGCGCAGAGGGAACAGCAGACTTGCGCTCATTAGTTTGACCACTGCAGTGCTGTGTGTGTGAGGTGCTGAAATCCAACAATTGCCAACATGAGCAAAACAGTGGGGAGTGAGTCTATCTGTTTGTTACACAACACTGAGTCAACGGTGTGGAGCTGTATGTACAGTAACAGCAGAATGTTGGCACACAGATAGAACAGGTGGAATAAACACTTTTTCTCATGACAATTTACAAATATGAGCCTGTGTGTGTGTGTGTGTGTGTGTGTGTGTGTGTGTGTGTGTGTGTGTGTGTGTGTTTTGAAGGCGTAGGAGCAAAACCAGTTGACGTTGTCCCAGACTGACCGAACAGTAATAATAATGCCATAACGACGCAGAGGCCTCCGGGGATTCCACAAATAGAAACTTTGGAGAGGAGGAGGAGACGGGGAGAAGAAGGATCAGACGAGAGAAAGAAAATGGGCTGTCTGTGTTTGTCACCCACATATGTGTGTGTGTTTTTCCATCGCTTCAGAACAGCACATTCTAGTTGGTGCCTGCGTACTTTACACTTGCTGAATGTTTTCTGTGTGTCAGACTCTTCTCCCCAGGCTCTTTGTTGCTTTTATAGCCCAGGCGGTCTTATCTAACCAGGTCTCCTGAGAGAACCAGAGACAGAGGGAGAGCGGAGAGGCTGCAGACTGTAGAGTGCATGCAGGGGAAGAGGATGAGAGGAAAGTCATATCAACAGAGCTGCTCCACACTGCACAAACATCCATCCTAATGAGTCACGCAGTCTACCTTGAGTCTTAAAATATGAGTTTATTCTTAGAAGAAGCAGTAATGTTGACAGCTGAGTAAGTCTAACGCAGGATTTGCCTTAATGACACAGATTTTCCCTTTTTTTTTTTTTTCTCAACACATCGCTGCTCGTTTGTTGCTTTCATAACAAGCGAATATGGGCCAAGTTAGTCAGTCATTTTTAAAGAGAGGGGAATTCTCGTGGCAGTTTCTCTCATGTTTATGTGGACTTGTTGGAAAGTGACCAATCGGCTTGAAGCTAACTCTCCACCTGTGTTGCTGCCAACACAGCGGTAGCTCGTTAAAAAAAGCTGCTTATGCAAAAATGGCCTGGTCACACACAGGTGAGAATGGATCCCTGGGGCAGTCCTTGTGCTGTTGAGTCAGACTTGTGTGAGACGTCAGTGCAGAGGAAGAAGTTGTTAAATCCACTGTTAAAAGTAAAGTACTGGTCGGATATGATCATTTAGTGATTATTGATATGGCTGTTAGTGCTAATTACCATGAACACATGACTTACCATATGATTGTATAAGGTTGTGGCCTTAAAGGGGCAATACATAGAGTTGTTTAGTTAGAAACTTTTAAAATTCAAATTATCAACGGAATGATATGAAATAAAAGGATATGCAAAATCAGCTAGCACCTAGCCACTTCAACACCAACACTCCTGAGTGGTCTGCGCTCCCAGTCCGGCCAGAGTCCGCTGATAGACAAGAGTCCCACGTCTACAGGGTTCTGCATATAGACTGCTGACATACTGCCCAAAATTCCTGACAGCGCAGACTGCGCGCCATGACAGGCCTGTGTGAACATGTGGATGTGTGTAAGCAGCAAACCTACTGTAGACATCTGTGTGCCTGCGTGTTTCAGACTTTCATAATTTTTGTGTGCAGGCCTGTAGAGATGAAAGTTGACTTACAGAAACACGCACGCAGAGATCACGCACAACGCCTTGTAGTGGTGACAACTCCCACAACACCTTTAGGGTAATTACTCTCTTCTCCATGCTCCTCGGGTGTACCGGCAGGTAAAGCAGAAATACCTGCTCTGATAACCCTACAACTGATAACAGCTTGTAGTGTCACGCTTGTGCATTTGACTGTTTGCTTAAGCTCGTAAGTGTTAAGATGGGGGAGCGTTGCCACGTGGGAAATGTTAAACTCATTTTTGCCTAATTGTTTTACTTGCGAATCACTTTAACCATCAGCGCCTTCACCAAGCATGATTGGCTGGGCAGAATTAACACGAGTGGTATGATCCGTACTCTGCTATCCTGATCCTGATGTGGAACAAGTTCCTGCTACTGTGATACATTTCCAGGATAGAAAAGTCCTGCTTTAAAGTGCGCTGCTGTGGAGCTTGTTGGTGTCTGACAGGCCCTCAGATTGAACATCCTGGTTTGTATGTCTCCTTCTCACTGGTGTCTTTAGCAACATTCCCAGACCAACACCGCCCCTTGGGTCTTCTTGTTCTCTACCCCCTAACTTCCCCTTGCAGTGAGAAAAGTTAGATCAGGACTGCGACCATTTGGGACGGACATGTTTTGGCAGTGTAAGGCCATGAGTGTGTCTGTTGCGGGGACAGTGAGTTCGCTGCAGGATTAATCAGACAGCTATCAAATGCAAGCGACTCTAAATATCCGCATGTTTTACTTCTCCTTACGCTGAGATGCACATTTGTGTTAATGCCACACTACTGTACCACAGTGTTGCCTCAGCATCACATTACTGGAGCGTGATGTTCCCTGCTCCAGGGCCAAACTCTCTGACTCTGTGTGTGTGTGTGTGTGTCGGTTCTCCAAATCTGTTTGCAAACTGCTGAGTACAAGCCAGGGAGTGGGTTCACACTGGATTAGCTCTGAGTTGGCTAAACACCAGATAGCAGAGATAACAGTGTTTGTATGTGCAAGCGTGTGTGTGTGTCTGTGTGTGTGTGCGAGTGTGTGTGTGTGTGTTGTAGAAGCTGATATCAGCAGGAATAGTAGGAAACACTGATAAGGCTTTTTCAGGATCTGCAGTTCTAATGGTCGTGACGGTTTGATGCTAACGAACAGGCCTGATGTTTATTGACCTTTAAAGCCAAATCTTGTTTACAGAAAGCAAAGGAGAAGGAAGGAGAGGAGAAGGAAGGAATAGAAGAATAGGTCGAGAGAGACAGAAAGGTAGGGAGAAAGAAAGAAAGAAAGAAAGAAAGAAAGAAAGAAAGAAAGAAAGAAAGAAAGAAAAAGAAAGAGAAAGAAAGAAAGAAAGAAAGAAAGAAAGAAAGAAATTAAATAATGAAAGGGTAGCAAAGGGAAGGAAAAAGAAAGGAGGAAAGAAAGAAAGAATAATCAATTGAAGTGAAGGACAATGGATGAGGGGGAGAGGAAAACACAAAGAAGGACAAAAGTGAATAGTCAAGTAAGGAAAGAAGGGAAAAGGGAAGGAAGCAAAGGAGAAAAGTCTATGGATGGAAAACAGAAAAAAGTCACTCAACAGGAAACAGATCCTCAGTTCCTTCACCGATTTTTTCCTCCCTCCTCTTCTTCCTCCCACCAGCTGGAGAGAAACCCAGTGGGAGGAAGCCGTCATCTTCACTTTCCCTCCTTTGTCCTTCCTCTCTTTCACCTTTCCTCCATCTTTTCTCCCCAGAATTAAACCCATCAAGATGAGGCTTTATCTCCTCTTTTCGTAGGAGGGGAAGGTGAGTCTATAAAGGCTTCGCCTGTTCCCCAGCCGATCGATTGATGTTGAAGTGTTTAACTCACAAAGGGCTGCATAAACGGCTCAGCGGCTCGTGGTTTATGCAGAACGCCAGGCAAATCTTTTACAGGACTCCATTGATGTTGCTTGTTTTACCTGAGAAATAAGACACTAATCCCCTTGATGTGTGCACCAAACGGAGAGGAGGTGATATCTGTGGGGGCGAGAGGGGCGGACCTCCTGTCTGTCACCTCCACACACAACAAACAGAGCTGTCTCCGCTTCCTCTCACAGCCAAGCTGCATGAACCAGGGAGCACAGTGCCAGTAGATCTCCTGTAAAAGCTCCAGTGCTGGAGCAGGAAAACAGCTCTTTCAGAAAGCCAACATGGAGCTGTAAACCATCCTCACTGACATGAGTTATGGTGCAGAATTTAAGGCACTATTACTTTAAACAAACAGGAGCATCTCTAACAGGATTAACTGCATCTTTGGCCTGTTAAGCCGACATTATATCTTCTCTATCCACGAGGGTGTACGTGAGGGCTCTGTGAGGACATGCGCTTACCTCGTTTAGCTCAGAATCTGTACCGACTTTCACACGCCCGGGTCCCAGTGTGGAACATGTCCACATCCAACACTGGAGTCTGCAGTCGTTGGAGTATAACAGAACGGTTCTCCATCGCTTCATGTGAAGTCTGACTTTCCTTACTGCATGTTAAGTAATCTGTTACAGTACACAAGTTTACTTTAATATGAAATCTGCTGTGCTGCATTATAGGACAAAAGTCATTTGGGGATAGTTAAAAGGAGAGCAAAAGGTCTCTGAGAGTTTATGTCCAAGGAGCTTTTCCAGGAACCAAGGAGCCATTTCAGGAACTCAGGAAGCTTATCTGCATTTCAGGAAAAAGGTAACCAGTATTAAAATCTGGTTCCCGGGCCACTGATAACAGGCCAGAAAAGGGCTCTGCTCTGGATGTCGTACTTTCTGATGGACGAGGAATTATTGGGGCAGAGTTTGCAGTGTCGCTCACAAGTCAAACACAAACACAAAGTCCTGATTAGCTGATTAGCTTGGCTCTAAACCTCTGAATCATAATCTAAATCTCTCATTTGCTCAGCGACTATTTGTTTGTGTGTGTGTGTGTGTGTGTGTGTGTATGTGTGTTGTGTCCTAGGTGCCTATTTTCATCAGTTAGAGAAACAGTCGACCAATCTATTTAGCTGAATCCTATTTTAAAATATTCCTAGTCTTACATACATTTTGTGTTCTATACAGGACATAAACAAGTTTGCATTTAGTCTGAAGACTACATTTTTTTTTTTACAATTTGTTTTATTGTGATCACAAGAACAACAAAGGCTGTTATCTTGTAATGACATAAACAATCGTTTTATGATCATGAGAAAACCCGTGGGAAAAGATTCACACATGGCCTTTGCAGCTTACTGTGCGATGCAGATGGTGACCTGGCCTTTTGTGCCATTTACACAAAATCTACTGTTGTGGCTTCCTAAAGGTTCCCTGAGAAGTTTTAAGCTTCTTGCACACAGATGCTGTGTTTCCTATGAGCGAGTTCCTGCTTTGTTTATCTCGTGAAGATGCACACGCTCGATCGAGACGCAGTGCATTTTGGTGAGAGGCGCATGAATGTAAGCCTTTGGTTTTGGACATCTTCTCAGGAAGCAAGAGACAGAACAATGGTAGCATCTATGGAAACAGCCTAAAACGAGCTGTCTTCATGTCTTTACATTCAGTAATAAGAAGGAAGGAGCATGATGTTGTTTAACCTCCATGAAGTTGTTAAGGACGTCATGGTGGATGTTGATTTCTTTCATTAATCTTTCCCTGCCTCATGTTGTTTTAGCAAACAAATCACCAGTACGTGTTTTGGCAGTGTACTTCTCTGCAAACCAAGGATTTGTTGAAACTTAAGTTCATTTTATGTTCAGCAATCTGTGTTGGCCAACCTAAACAGACCATGAGGTCATTAGGTTTAGGCACAAAATCCACTCGGTTATGGATCATGTTTTGGCATACATGGCGCTGTTGCTACAAAGTTGCGTGGTCATTTCCAAGATATCTCCTTAAATCTTGTCCCATTGAAAATGGTCAGTGGTTTCACGTCTACAAGTACTGATGCGTTGTCTCAAACACTTGCCGGCTACAAATCGTCCCAATACCTCTGCAAAAAACATTCTGTTTTGCTGCCAGTAACATGGCTAGAATACGTCAAGTTAGAAATAGCCAGGGGTTCCAGGTTTGTCCAAGTCTCAAACAGTGGTCTCTCGCTTGGAAGCCAAATATGAAAATGTCATGATGTTTGTTAAAAACAGCCAGTGGTTTCATCTTCACAGTGTTTTCTCACTTGAAAGCCATGTCACCTTGTTCTGGATAAGATCATGCACTGGTGTACGCGCAAACATGACCGGAAATTTCTTCAACACATCCATAAAATACTGTAGACGTGTTGTTCGGGTCAGTAGTTTACAGAAATCTATAGTGCCAGTGCCATTTTTATTCTGGGGAATGTTGAGTTTTAACTCTCTCAATTTGAAATCAAAGTGCTGTTTTGTCATCTTAAAAACAAGATAAAGGATCAGCTTAACATTCTTCAGGTAACAATGTATTTCCTTTGGACGGCGATTGGAAATAGAGTTTTGAATCTTCAGAGCCACCAGCACTATTGGGCTTCCAAGGGTATCTGAAATTGTACTTTCTGTCTTTGTCACCTTCAGACGCGCACACAAACACTCATCTTTATGTGTGAGAGGGGTAAAAGAGAACGCTTGAATCTCCACCAAATCCCTAAAAGCTGTCATTGACTTCAAACACTGTGGATTCTTCACAGTCGAGTGCTTCTGCCGGGTGACAGAGCTGTCTGTCTGTACTTTTCTATAGGATCCTTTTGATACGGCCTCTGCAGCCCAGACCTCGCGCTCTATAAGGTATCTGAAAGAGATAAGCTCAGAATCCCAAAGTGTACTTTACATTCAAAAACAACTGTCCCTTTTTCCTCTTAATACACAGCTGAAGCCTTTGCTGTGGTTACATGAATGCCGTACTCTGCGGACAACATGTAAAGAATTCTTTAAGATGTGAAGACATATATTATTGAATGTTGAATATTCAAAGAGCAGGAAGACAAACAGAGCTGGATGTACACTACATATCAATGTACAGAATGATCATTTACCAATTTAAACAGCGCATTAATTTTCATGAAGCATGTGTAATTTATGAGTGGTGTGGGATTGCTGTATCTATCAGTGTCAGAGTGACATGTGTGGGGTGATAATCTATTCTGTGACCCAAATTTATGTGTTGAAAGGCTACAAACTGCACTCCAGCCCTCCCATCCGATTTCACAGCTCATCACTGTCAGGACGATATACTGCGTGTGTGTGTGTGTGTGTGTCGGAGTTGTGTGTGATTGAGGGAGAGAGTATGATGAAAGGAATGTGTTATCCATCTTATCCAGAGGAGATGTTTTGAAAGGAACTCTGTTATTAATAAATTCATGAGATCCAAAAGAAAAAGGAACATTCTGCGGCTTTGCAGAAATAAAAAGAAAAAAAAAAAAATGTGCTCCTTGTTAGCATTCTTACAGACGCCGCATGCGCTAGGAGCTACGTCCTCGATGAGAGACATATTATCTCTGGTCAGCTTTCCTATCTATTATTCACAGCTCTGTGAGAAACACTGGTGGCGAGATCAACAGCAGTCACTTACAATATATCCCGGAGCAACGGCATCCTATTCATGTGCAAAAGAAAACCTTAATAACCGCGGCTCGAGAGAGTGGAGAGGCTGCGAAGTTGACAAAAGCTGGTGGAGGAGAAGGGCTTTGATTTTTCAGGGCCGGTATGGATTCAACGCAAACTAGATTAAGCAAAAGAATCACACGTTTATGATGTATTATTCAAAAGGAGGTAATGTATGGGCGTTGTGTACTGGAGAGGTTCAATAAAAGAGAATCTTGTTTGTCCTTTGGGGGGAATATTCTGTTTTCCTTTTTTCTTTTTTTTTTCTTTTTTAATCTACAGCTGACTTTACAGACAACAAACAACTTCTGCCGGTTATTGCTTTATTGAAATCTGCTGACCTGCAGGACACGCGGAGGCACGCACGTCACATATGCATACATGGGGAGCGGTGTCTGCGGATTGAGGATCCCACGTCTGAAATGTTAATAAATTCAAGAGGAAATTGCTCTGTGTTTATCTGTAATATGACAAAACACCTTGACTTGGATCCCTGGCGCATGTTATAAGCTCACAAACACACAAATGCCATTTCAAATGCTAATTCCCCATTGTGTAGGGGCTTATTAGATAATATGGAAACGCAATATGTGCCGTCCGTGTGGACAATGAAATATGTGGTTTGATGCTGACAAACTCATCTTTTTGTCATATTGAATATTATATCATGAGGAAGTGGTCGTCTTCTAAAGATGCAATCACTTTGTGTATAAATAAAGGATGTGCTGTGATCATGTCAGATATTCTGCTGATGAAAAAAAAAATGTCAATAAAGTCACATTTTGGAGGAAAAAAAACATCCAGATGAACTGTTGGTTTGTGTACAGCGTCTGCCATATGTGCTTTGTGAAGCTGCATTTCTAAATCTGGTTCTATGGAAACACATGCGGCTTTGAGTGCTGTCCTGGCAGGCACAGAATATTTAACAAGCCAAATAGCCTTGCTTCTTTTTTTTTTTTTTTTGCTTTTTAGGTACTGAGCTGCTGTCTGTTGCTATGCAACCGCATCCTCCAAATTGTCAGGTTCAGGGCCACATTCCCCTCCTTTTCCTCCCCCTTTTCCTAAAAGAAAAAAAAAAAAAAAAAAGACGTGCAGAGGGAAAGGTACTTTGTACATGAGCTGAGGCGCGCACGGAGCAGCACCACCCTCAGGATTCCTCATTTAAATAAATCCCAATATTTTAATATTTGAGTTCTCCTCACGTATTAGGATTTTCAAAAGCCGTGTTGTATTTTTTTTTACAGGCCCACCTTTGTTCTGCACACACCCTGTTCGTTCTGCATCCATTCATTCGAGCTGCGCGATCCCTCCTCTTGTTCTCCCCGTTTTTCCTCCGCTCTGTTCTTTTCATCAAAAATCACTCTCCCTCATTCTGCTCGTCTTTGTTTGTCTCCACACACACACACACACTCACACACACACACCTCTCTTCCTACCCGTGCACATACTGTATGTCTGTGAGGCAGACTGTCTCTATAATTGGGTTATTCTTCTCCTCACCGGTCTGATGCACTGAGACACACGTGCTCCCGCGCACACACTGACACACGACGCGCGCACACACCCGAGTTTGATATGTGGAGACATTTTTTTTTTTGTGCAGATTGTTACTGAGGTCCGAGAAGCGCACCCATGCATGTGTTTCGTTTAGGCCTGTGAGGGAGTGCGGGGCCGGCGCTGTGATTGGATCCACGAGTTGATATCAGAAACGACAACGTGGACGGCTGCAGAACTCCTCTGATCGATGCACGCACGGCCCGTTCTGCATGTACAACATCGCCTTTACCGGAGTGTACTCAGTTCTGATCACGCAGCGGAACCTTGAAACCTTTCCAAACAAATCAACCCAATATATGTGACAGCGGATAGTACAGTATATGTGTTTTCTCCAAAGCCGGGGAACACAAATACGTATGGACAGATGCACATGGGAATACAGTGATGATGAAAGGGCACATTTTCACAAGGTATAGTGAAGAGGGCACTCGCATGCAACCCCTACCCCCCATCTGCGTCTCGCTGCCCCTCTCCGTGTCGCTCTCCCACCAACCTGTATCTCAGTGAGGTGACCCTGCCTTAATGTGTGTTGAAAAGGTCGCTCCGGTCCTGTCCACTGATTCAGAAAGGCCCTCCTAGGCCTGTATGCATGGCTGAGCTTCAGTGTAATACCTCCAGACACCGGGGACATTCACTGTTTACACCACTGACACCCCTCTCTCTCACACACACACACACGCACACACACACACTGAGGAGTGAAAAAGAAAACACAAAACACAAAATCAAAGGCAATAGCACGCCTGAGTGGGTGTCAAACCTAACCGCTCTGGGATTTGAACCTGTTTGAAATCATCCTGACACAGTAAACTGCGCTGTGTGACGGACCATCCTTTACACTCGCGTTATCTGTTAATGAGGGAAAAGAGAGAGGAAAATAGGGCAACTGCAAGCGAGCCAAAATGTGATTCCGGGTGCCAACAAAGTGTACACATTATGGCAAGGAAGAAAAAAAAAAGAATCCCAGCCAGCATTTGATGCACGGCGGCGGACTGTACAGGGAGGTGGCCAAGTCCAACCCATTAGGTTTGTGTGATGTTCACACAACCGGAACTGATTTGAAAACTGTTTTAAAATCGTATCTCCGGGACATTTAGCTCCCTGATTTGACGCAGCGATGCAGGCAGTATGGACGCCTATAGACTTTTCCTAAACTTACTTGGATTTACAGCTCATTGCAGCGTCCACATCCACAGTTATGTTCCCCATCTTTGAAATCCTGCTTTGATTTCCCCCTCTCCTGCATCTCAGTAACTGTGCCACATAGTGCACATGCCACGTCCGTGTCCTGTGGCTTTGATGGTGGCTGTGCAGTGCACCGAGAGCATTAGTATGTATTAGCTGGCAGATGGGCTTCAGTGCTCCCCTGGCGCTCCCTGTAATGATGAGCCATGTTCCTGTTTATCAGACAGGACACACTCAACTCTCCCCTCATCTGCTTTTGTCTCAATCACCCATCCCTCTTCCTTCTGTCTTCATCTTTCTTCCCCTACGCCACGTCCGTCTTCCTCTCCCTACATGCCACACACACCGTCTCTCTTTCCTCCGGTCTGTCCCTCCGGTACCCGCGGCCCCACAGGAGCGTCTCCGACTTTACCTTCAAACTCAATCATCAAGCGTACGTGTGCGCGTGCAGCCGTCAGACGCGGCTATGACAGCTCTGCAGAGCGCTGAGGGGAAGCCAGGACTGCGCTGACAACACGGTGCGCTGCGTTAATTATCGCCCCCTCTTGATGCGGCGCGCCAATTTCTGTCCCCTAAGGTAAGTCACACAGTCCTTACAGTTGTGTAACACAGATGGCTGACTTGCAGTAAAAAGAACACAGTGAAGATACATGTTAGCGTGATAGCTTTGCTGGCTTACGCATGATGTTACTGTGTTGAACTTCATCAGAGTCAGACACATGTCACTTGACAAAAAGACGTTTTTGAAAGATGATTCTCACAATGATCGTTTGCGTTTTTACAGAGTTCCAGTATTTCAGGTTAGAATCTGAAATATTACTAAGACAGCAATGTGTTTCAGAGGAGTTTAAAGGTCTTCATGGCTCTTAAAGGCAGATTTTACAAACACAAAGTGGCGTATGAGTGCACACATGTAGTTTACGAGCAAACTCTTACATCTAGTCTCACTGTGATCTCATCGTGAATCCTGATTGGCCTTCAAGTGTTTATTAAATTCATGTATTGTAACCGTTGAAGAATAGCGCATGTCAACAGTTTAGAGTGTTTGAAGTTGGACTGATCACTTGTGGTCTTCAAGATGAAAAGCTGAAGTCAAAAGCGACCAGATGCACTGTTGGGGTTAACTTAACCGGCAGGACCAGTAGCTTTAGGTGGCCAATGTGTGAACTTTATAGAACAAAACCGCTGAGTAAGTCAGTGTATGAACATGACACTCGAGGAAACCAATTGGGTTAGTCCGACTGTGATCGGATTTTAAGATGCATGTATATGCCTTAGTCTGACTAAAATCAGACCAGATCGGATTTCTCATAGTCGGATTAAAACACTTATTATTCGATTGATAGTCGCATCACTTGCACATTTATATTTATATTTATATTATATTACATTTATTTATTATTATTACATTACATTTATTATATTACATTTATATTATATTCAGATTTTGCGTTCTGCGCAGGCCTCCACAAAGTGCCTTGCTAGTCTTCCTGGGTTTCATGCAAAGAAAACAACAACTACATAAGCATTCAGTAGAGTGCATACCTCCCCCAAGGCCCGGCAGTCCCCTTCATTTCAACCTTGATAATCCAGTATTAAATAAAACATACTGAAAACCACAAGATGCAAGTTTTGTATTTGGGTCCTAATAAAACTGTAATAGATTCCAGCCACCTACATATGTCTGTTTCATCAAGATCTATGGATCATTCTCTGACGAATTAACAGAAATGTAAACAAACAAAACAAAAGAAAAACGAAAGTTTTATATGGCAACGTTAAAGAAAGTGAGAAAATATTCCTGATATTGTCTTGTTATCTGGATCTGTTCCATAAATGATTGGGGTCTTAGTTTCTAAGAAATCCATTAAGAAGTTTTCGTTTAATTGTGATGGCAAACCAACCAATCACTGCTTGTCGGAGGTAATAAACAAGCCAACAGTTTAAACCCACGATCAAAAATCTTCCTCTTGGTTGCTCTTCTTCAGTTCGTGGGCCAAACATGATGTCACCCCATCACTCACGGGACTCTCCCCTTACCTGTTGTTATCTTTCTGATTTCTTCAACCCTCACACCCACCATAGTTTAATAGTTGTTTGTAATGTGTTGCATGGTGACACTGATGAAAGCCGCAAGCCCAAACGTGTTGGTCGCAACAACAAAGCTGTGCGTCATTTACACTGCTCGTTGATCTTCTCGGTGCACCTTGGAAGTAAGACAAGTTGAGCTAGAAACTCCTGACTCCGCTTCAACAATTTCAAATCTGACAGTATCAATAACTCTTCACATCGGACAGTAAATTGTATTAAGCTGTAACAGAAACTGGAACGAGGCTCCAGAACAGCAACAACAAAACAACATGTACATGAGATTCATCAGTTTTTGCTTTAGCAATGTATTGATATTTGAAAGAAAATCAGTTTGTGATCTATCTGATCTATTCGTTCCTGTGACAAGGCCTTATTATTTTTTTTTAATCAAGACAACTGTATTAGTGCTGAAAGAACTGGTTTGAGGCTACTCAAACATTTGCATCAGTATGTGTGTCATATTTTATACCTGTACATATCCAGGACAGTAAGAGTGTCTTGTGTACACATACATGCGTGCCATAGTCATATTCTCCCTCATGGCACACAAAACGACACATCAACATCTAGCACAGCCCGCCACACACACATTTTCTCACCCTTCACCCTCTTGACCCCCATGAGCAAACTACTCTGCGGGTTTACCACCCCTTCCCCCGCTCTGAGCGATGGGTAAACACCCCGGCTTTGAGTGATTATCCAGAGAATATCCTGACATGCTTCCCCGGGCTACGCTTGAGACGAGCCACAGAGCTGCTGAACCCTCAGCCTGTACCTTCCCTCCACAACACTCACACACACACACACACACACACACACACACACACACGGCACCCTCAGGCCTCTCACTTCCAACCGCCAGCCTTGTTTACAGGAGCCAGGAAGTGGCCCGGTAACAAGTGTGTAACGGCACCACAACAATCCTCGGCAACAAAGCAGGGACTTGTAGACAGTGGGGAATACAGAGACAGTCGATTATGACAGCAGAGCTAAATTAGCATCATAGTGGGACAGATGGTGGATGTAGCTGCGGGTTGAAACATATGGACATGCAAACTCGCAACGATTGGCCATCAATTCAAACACAACCTGTGCCACGCTTCCAGCTTGTACACAAGGGCCTACACACACATATGCACGCAGGCACGCGCATAAAAACACACACGCACACACACACACAAAGTTGCCGTCTGTCACTGCAGTTACGAGCGCCTTAGGGCTCGAGAAATGCTGGGTGGACAGATGATGCAATAATGTCATATTATGGATCAGAGTAATAAATGTAGGCCATATAGGCTGATATCTCTGTTTCTACTGTGTAAAACACACACCAAGAGAGTATTAGCAGCTGTATGAGTGGAATTACATGTGATATATATGTGACAGTAATCCTGAACAATCTGAAGAATGAAATGGGAGAAATGTGATTCTCTTTTGAAGCTCCGAGACTAGTTCCATTTTTATAATTGAGATCTTTCCTTCCCCTCTTTCTACCATTTTCCCATTCTTCTTCTTCAGTTTTCCTCCTCTCTTTTGATAAAGTGTAATTGAGGGGAAGTGATCATAATCTATGGGTGTCCGCGTGATTGACACAAACGCATTTAACCCGAGCCCAGCCCTGTACCACTGCTCACAAACACACACACACCATTAAACACACAGGACCTATATATGTCACAGCGATTGAGCACCTTCAACATATACAGAGGAAAAAAAGAAAAGAGCGAGGTGGAAGCTAACGCGAGGCGGTCGTCGTGGGGGTGTGGTGCGTTTGGCATCTATACGTCGAGGAGCTAAACGGCGGGGATGCTGGGAATTCAGGCCTCTTGCAGGGGAGCTGCACATGACGCGTTAGCCCGGGGCCTGAAAGATGGGGTGGCGCTCGGGCCTAGTGGCCCTCAACGTCTCATCACACACTTCCGCACGGCAGTGGAAGAGATCTGACATTTCTCACAGCGCTTCAGGTATCTGGATACGTCAGAATCCACATTAACAGCCGTGACATGTACATGACAAGAAGTGGGTGTTGGCTGATAGATGAAAGAATGGGAACAGGGGATGTAGGGGAGGATAAACCCAGAAAAAACTGGGTTTACTTGGCTTCTCACATGCAGGATGAGATTTTTTACCAAGCTTTAAAGTGCAGTTATAAAACCTCATGGCATAAATTAAAACAATACATCAAAGTAAGAGGCCTTAATGGCAACAGAAAGTGGTATTAATATCTGATGCATGGTATATAAAGATGTCTTGGGGGTGAAAAATGTCTTCTGTTTTAAACGTATAGTAGATTTTTATCCATATGATTATGACTTAATGGAGGTTACAGTTCATGTACCTTTTATTTAAAATTACATCTAAAAATTAAATCTAAAAACATACATATTGTGCGTAGTGTATATTTTGAGATTTACACCTAGTGATATCAGGTGGTGCCCACACTTTTTCCCTTTGAGGATCAAGACTGGAACTTAATGGTAGGTCATTGTATAGTATTGTTAGGATGCAGAATGCTACAAGGATCCTAAGTTGCCTCAGCTGACCAGTTTTCTCCACAAAGTGTTACTCTACCCTATGTGCTTAAGTTACAAATTCAAAACTAATTGGTGAATTGTATTCAAAATGCATTCTTAACCTTGGGGCAGCCCTGCTTTAGGGCAAGTGTAAAGCGAGGGCTCCAATGTCTCTTGATTTTTTGCACCTCTCTTAAAAACGACCATTCAAAAGCAAGCACACGCCATGCATCTGCTGACAAGCAGTAAAGAGGTCGGAAGGTAAGCAGGGTTTCAACTTTTTAATTCTTTCTTCATATTGAATTCATGTGCACCCATAGGTGGAAATGACAGGGAGGGTGGGCAGGGGTGACGAGGGGGTCCAAACCTACCTACTTTCAAGGAAAAAGGGAGATTTGTCCTTTTGATAACATTTATCAATGAAAACATAATTTGAAGTTATATCATGATATGCATTGAAAACATATTATTTCTGAAGAATTCTTCCCCGTTATATGCCTCACAGTGGTTCAGTGCACTGCGCTTCCACTCTGCACCTGTCACAGCTGCCTCTGTGGAGCATCTCTGAGCCTGCTGGTGGTGTTGGCGGACCATTGCAAGTAGATATTTTGCAAAAGTTAACTTCAAAGAAAGCTGTTACCATTCTCGCCACAAGGTTTTAGTTTTAAGCGCAAAAAATGTGCTGTGGTATACTTAAAAATGCCTTGTTTTGTCGCCACAAACACAACATCAAAGATTCCTGTGTTGTCATTATAAAAATGTTCAGGGGGGGTCACATAAATGAATGTTGCATACCTATGATGTGTGGAAAATATAACTGCTAAATTGTATTGTTTTGCCTGTTACTTCACAGTTGAATCTAAGACAAAACATTGGTACTTTTAACATGTTTGTAGGACCCTGAATTTATTGATCTTTCATTCATTACACAGTATCGTTTACAGTAATTGCACGCCTGGTAATCAGCATTTCCTCTATGTACATTTAGTATACCACTAGTTTTGCCAGCACCTTTGGTGTCTGCTTCAGGAATGTCTCCTGAGAATGTTTTCTGTTAATTTGCCACAAGAGAGGAACATATATATGTGTGTATGTGTGTGTGTGTGTGTGTGTGTGTGTGTGTGTGTGTGTGTGTGTGTGTTACAGACATCAAATCATATGACATAAAAAGAGAAGGAGCCCATATTCATGCCTACAGATAATTTTACCAGACGTCTTTAAAAGGGCTTACTATGTAACAATATGTAGCAATTTACATGTATTAATCTCTTTTTTATTGGCCACATGTGAGCAGATTGTAACTTGACATGAAAAATGAGATCTTCCTTGTCTCTCTCGTGTTGCCCATACGTGCCTGTGGATGATTTGTTTAAGTAGTTTAATGCTGATGGGCTGTATATTTCTTTGTGAAGGTATCGGGTTGGATTATCCCTGACAGTCCAAAGGATGTGACTAATATATATATATATATATATATATATATATATATATATATATATATATATATATATATATATCACAAGAAACATTATGGAAAAAATTGCAATCTATAAATAACAGTCTTCAGTAACAGCCTTCACCCAAATTCTCATTCCACATCACCTCTAAAACTATCGAAATGGTAAATCTCATTGGAAATGCAACGACCACTACTGAACCTAAATCCAGTGCTATACTGTATATATTAAAGTTTAATGAGCATGCATTACTAGTTTGCAATGCATGCAGAGATCAAACGAGACCCACAAGCACACACACGTGCATGAATTTGGCAGGCCTCCCAGGCCATGTGGGGGAAATATAAATAAAGAGATTGAGGAATCAAGGCACAAATGAGGCTCGACACTCCTTTCTCTCACAATCCATTTCCCCATTACGTAGGGGGACACCGGCCCCAAATGATCTCCCTCCGTCTCTCCCCTGGCTCAGAATAGAAGTAGACACCGGCAACAATACTCATTTACCGTCCGTCTCTCTCATACAAACAGAGATGCCGGCCGCCGTTGACCTCCCACACAAATTTGGAACTCACTCGGCTACAGAGGAAAATGAAAGATAGTTCACTTGAACCCAGTGGACAGTTTCCAATTTCATTTCAGACAGAATTCGATATCATAAACACATCCAGTTTGTTTATGAAACCAAATCCTCAGAAAAAAAATGTTGAAATAGAGACGAAGTAGTGGAGTAAACAGGAAAATGTATCGGTGAGAGGCAGGAGAGCCGCGGCCTGGCAGCCCTCACCCTCACAGATTATGGCTTGACATTTGGAGTCAGAGCCAGTGAAATGTCAGACGGGTTATGACAGGAATGGTGATAGGCAGATTATGACTGACCTCTGACCTGGAAGTTCGGAAAGGTCACGGCTCACTCAGCCGTCTGTGAGCTGATGTGCTTTCAGATCAAAGGGAAACCAATTTCAATACAGATTTTTATTCTTCCAAGTGAGGTTCTGTTCACGGAGATGCTGGCAGTTCGTAAGCCGCTGTTGCTACACCCGTGTAAAATTAAAGCAGCTAACAGTGCTAACAGCGGCAGCTTTACCACTCCAAATCCATAGTCAGAAAGTTAGTCTAATCCGAGTTTTAGATCCGGATGGGGACTCTTCATTTCATCATCTGTTGCTAGCAGACTTTATCAGCTGCGAGCTACAATTAACCCCGACTTTTCTGTCTTTTTTTCCAGAACGGCGAGGCAGAATCAAGGTGCAGCAGTAGCTAGTAGCACCCTTAAACATGTTACTCCAGATGCCAGACTATTAACGTAATGTGGTCTTGGAAACAATGCTGGTTTAGGTTTAAGCGAATCAGAAAGACATGCCAATTTTTGCTGCTAACTTTGGAGGAAATAAACGCAGAACACACTGTTTAAAGGTGCACTATGTAATTTCGGGGAATCAGAAGAGAATGATCCTCACTGAGGGATTATTTTTTTTTATTTCTAAACAAACTAAATACACAAACTCTTTTTGTTTTCATGGCTCAATAAACAAACTGACCTTAAAGGACCAGACATTGTCATACTGTTTTACTTTGTTTATATGTGGCGGACCCTGCCACCTTTCTAGCTTCAAACAGTGTTCTGGGGATGTTATTTTCCTCAGAGAACAGCTTGTTTATTCACTTATGGAAAGAGTTTGTATTATTGCCCCATTGACACTGTAAATATTAAAATTCTGAGTTTAAATTTCTCCCCCCAAAACCACATAGTGCCCCTTTAATCTATTTCTTACATTTTTTTCCTTTTTCTTTTTGGTTTTGTAAAAACAATTAAAAATAAACCCATAAGGACTGATGTGCATAGTTACAGTTGCAAAGCTATAATTGGACAATCACTATTTGAGGGAGGGCTTTGGTGCACGGTCGATTGATTCCTGCATAAATACCATAAAGGCCTGATGTGCAAAACAAACAACCATGGAAGCCTTTAACCACTTTAGGTTCAGCAGAGTTCAATTTAAAGGCCTTCTCTCCCTCAGCGCCATGATACTAACCAGATTACCCGCTGCCATTACGTCAGCCTCCAACAATCAATATGTACCATTAGTGCTAATCACACTTTAATTAGTGATATATTCAAGGCCTCTCGTCTGCCTGGTGTGTACTTGTTCTTGTGTGCATTCAGTCGAGGTTTGCATGACATCATCCGCAGTGAACACTTCCAAACGCTCAACACCCTTATCACTGCAAAGCAGTATAACACACTCTATCGGATTAGACTTTAAAGAGATCTGAGGCGCTACCTGTTTCACCTGGGGCAGTCCCTCGCCTTTATCTATAAAGCAAATTAACAAAACCCACAGAGCTCCATCATCCAGCTAAGAGATCTCCTTTCTTGTGGCGCTGGATTTCCCATCACGAGACACTGAAACAACAAGGATCAACTCAAAAGCTCAGAGGGAAGAAAAAGCAGTGTGTTTGGGCTTCTCTTATGGCTCATACAGCAAGGCATTAGCAATGCCTTTTATACACTATGAATGATCCTCAGCACAGACTGAGAAGGGAGAAACCATTCGCCTTTGGGCATAAAGACGGTGAGCTTTGATTATTGATTCACTGTCTCTCTTCTTTACACATAAGGTACCGTTTCGACCTGAAAGAACTCGCGAGCTTAAAAAAGAAGAGAGAGAATAGAAGAAAGGGGGTTAGTCCTTCGAGGGAAACGCACATCAGGGGATTTAAACCCAAGCTGAATTGAAATTTCAACAGTTTGGTGGAAAGAACGAGGAAGAAGAGACAACAGATCAACTTGAAGCTCTTGTTTTGTAGCTGTTAGGGGTAAATAAACCAAAAAAAATAAGAGAAAAAAGGATTATTCATTCATTCATTTAAACTTGCCAACTTACTCATTCTGTTTCTCTTTAAAGCACATGAATGTTGCCGGGTAATTTTATATGAGTGTGAAAACAGAGCACGCCTCTTCTTAATTTATTATGTCTTTGAAGAGGTGGTAATGGTCTCTGTTTTTTTCTGATGCCATGTTTGTGCATTTACATAATGTGTAATGCCAGAAGATGAGAAAAATTTGCAGGTTTTTTTTTGTGTTGTTTTTTTTTTCCTTTTTATGTCCGCGGCTAAAAATACCCAGGATGTTGCAACTGAACGGCAACAACACGCTGTTTTTGAGCTGCGCGCCAATACGGGCCTGGGATCAGTTTTCCCCTCGAAAACAAACATCCCAAACCTCTGGAGGAGATGAAATTTAAAACTGACCAGATATCAGTGTCTGTGTGTGCGTTTGTTTGTGGTGTTAGCAGTCGGGGGGGGGGGGGGGGAGTTAAAGTACTCCCCTTCGATTCCAAAACAAGTAAACTGCTTGTAAATTCCCTGCTCCCGCTCAACGCTGAGATTAAGAGACGTTCTGGTTTATGAAAGAAGCTTTGATCCCCATGAAGAATACAAAATATCTCCTCATATTGTCGGGTGAACAATGATGAGCCCACATTCTTACAAGGCTTTAACGGTGCTTACAAAGGGCCGCACTGCCCCGGCTCTACAAAGAGAAGACGTCTAAATTAGATTTGCTCGGGCAGAGATACTGTGCGGTTCTCATGGCGGCCTTCCTTGTGTTTATTTCCTCTGCTGATGGTTCTATTCACTGCGGCTCAAGGTCACTGTCTTTATCCGACTCTTTCGGCAGGGATTATTCGGTATTTCTCTTTGACAGTGCAGTGTGTGTGTGTGTATGTGTGTGTGTGTGTGTGTGTGTGTGTGTGTGTGCAGGCTGGTCACTCATTTCTTCCCTGTGTCTCCCTCACACAAACACAGTTACAGAGGTATCAACAGGGGCTAAATGTGAGTGGCAAGCAGACCGTGTTGCTGAGCAGAACTGTCTATTATTTTGTGTGTGTGTGTGTGTGTGTGTGTGTGGTGGACGCCAGAGCAAAACCCATTAGTATGTCTGAGCCTGCATCTCCAAATCTTGTTACTCTGAACTGATGCAACAGGAATGCAATACAAACTCCCCCCCTCACCCCTCTCTCCACCCCTCCCTCTCTCCCCCAGCCCTCCTCTAGCTCGCTCGCCCACTTGCTTCTGCTACCTGCTCCTCCATTGCGGCTTCTCTTCCTCGCCCCCTGGACACACTCTTTCCCACTCCATCGTTTCCAATCCCCCCGCTGAGAAATCCTCTCTTTCCCTCAATCAAAATCACTGTCTCTGGGTGCTTTCTAATCTTTGTCTCTGTTTTTCTCTCCTTCCCGCAACGAAAACATTCCTCCTCCTTGAAATGGTTTCGTGCCTCCGAGATTCTACATCGCCTTGTAAATCACTCCTTTTAACTAAAAATAGAGTTTGCCTCGATTTGAGCTATTTGATTTTTTTTTTTTTCACTATCTTCTTACTCTCCATCCTTTTATCTCGCGGCCACCTTCTTGTTGCATTCCTCGAGTATGATTACTATTGATCACCGCACATCCAGAAAGCCCACTCAAAAGGAGTGCAGACCTGCTCTCAGGACAAGTGAGCAGTTTGAGAGAAACACGAGGCGTCGGTGCATTGATGATCATTTCAGCCCAGAAGGAAGTGATAAATGGAAACTGGAAAGTGTTTTATGAAAAAAAATACAGTTACCTTGAAGGAAAAAGCACAACAGTGATACATTTGGTTTCCTACATCCTGCAGGTGTTCTTCTCTGCGAAGTGACCACGGACCGGCCAGGTATGTATACATGACATGGCAGATGTCACAGGAATTCTGGGAAATTGAGTACTCAGCTCTCAATATAAGCTCTAGATCGTTATATCGCCTGCACTGCAATACAGTACTACTGAGTCTGTAGTCTGTTTCTGTGACAGTGTGCAATTAGTTTTCCGTTTTTGGACCCACCTGTCCCACCTGTTGAATAAGTTCTCAGACCGAAAATGATAAACTTTACATATCTGAGCGACCCGATCACCAGAGGCACACCATCAGGAGAGGCAAAACCAGGCGAAAGGAAGGGTCCTCCCAAAAGAAATTTGGGAAAAAGGCGCCCCCAGTGGTCAGTCATCCTATCATATTTTGCAATAACAACTGTAAAATCCCCTTACATCTACCATCCAGGCACTATACTGTGCACCACTGCTGCCTAAGAATCAGTACTTCAGCTTCAGCTTTTTTGTTTTTTTGTTTTTATACAGTGTTAGAACATCGAAGCAGTTTAGTTATGAATTTTGTACCTATGTGGACAATGCAAATAAGAAAATAAGTTTGCATTTTCTACATTTTTCTTCTTTAGTGATCATGGTGATAAATGGAGGTTGGAGTGGCCCCCTGGGAATGTTTGCCGTGGGCCCCGTTGGACTTTATAATTTGCCCCTGCCAATCACCAGCGTCATGTAACTTAGGCACAACAGCCACTTTGGAAGAGACCATGTTTTGGCTTACCAGTTAGGCGTTGTTGGAAATACCCAGTGGTGATGAAATGCTGTCTCGGACGACAGCCTCTCACTTTGCAGCCTGACCAGCTGCCTGTCACTACTGTTCCCTCCACCGGCCAACATGAGAGCCAGCTCATATACGAGTAATGTTAATGCAATATGACATGTTTGTATAATGTTGAGATGATACATATGACGTGGCAAATTCGAATGTATCAGTGGTTTTGCAGAAACCTAAAACGCCAGCATTTTATTCTGGCAACTGCGCTCTGTGAGGGTTTGGATGACATCATCAGTGCCTTCCAAAAAAACTGTTTCAAATGACAAATCAAGTGATTTTTACCAGAAATAATGCTCAGATAATATCATTGCTCTCTGGCCTGCCATCTCTGTGGTTTAGGTTGGGTTAGGACAACTAATGCTTGTGATGATGCTTAGTCTCCACTCCATGAATAGAGCAGGGAAGTAAACATCTATGTGCTTTTTTGAATGTGCAAATTGAATCAATTGTGCTGCTTGCATTCATTGTATGGAGGAGATACAGTATTGATAAGAGACTATTATTGATCCTGCAAATTGCTTGCGCTTCCTCTACCGCAGCCTCCTTTTGTGCTTATGATAGAAGAAGAGTCTTTAATTATGTCTAAAATGTACACCATATGTAAAGTGGTACTCTGCATTTAACCCCATCCCGCAGGGGGGCAGTATGCTCCGCAGGCAGTGAGCAGTTCCAGGTCTTAGCCAGTGTCCTGGTCGAGGGCACTGAAGAAGTATGTTTTTGATGGTGGGGGAAACCGGAGCACCAGGAGGAAACCCGCGTGAGCACAGAGAACATGCAAACTCTGCACAGAGAGGCTCTGCCCCAGCGGGATTCAAACCCAGGGCCTTGCTTACTGGAGACGACAGTGAGTACAACTGCATCACCGTGCTGTCCAAAGACCAACGGAGACTCCAGCTTGGACATTTGCGCAGAGGAGATGGTTCGAAATTCAGACCCTGCTGAACCTTTCATTCCAAATGCGTAAATGCATTCAGCACTTTTTGTGTTTGTTTCTGTGTGTCCTGGTTACGAGGGATGTACGGGTTAAACCGTGATGAGAGCTGCGATCTGTTAACAAAAAGAGCTCTGGGTGTATGATGGCTTTTATCTTGAGCCAGTATGTCAAGTCACAATGGTGTCAGAGTCACGTTGGTGACATATCCGTCTTCCCAGTGGGAAAACCAGTCAGACTGAATCCCCATGCAGTCACAATAGACTCTTCTCTTTGTCTGGAGAGTCTCTCCACCACAGGGATTTTTCTAATACTCTGTATTCCCAACATGGATTGTCACCGTTTCCTTAAAGCACATGAATCCCCCTGTGGGGGAGCATCCACCCGACCCACATCCCCCTGTCACCACCCCGTGGATGCTGCTCTCCCCCTGGGGAGCGCGGGAACCGTCTCTCCTGGAGTTGGATAAGTTATGGAGTGTGCCATCTCCTTCTTTCATAATAATTCATGGGCTGCGTTGGCATTGGCGAGGCCCGCGTCTTTTTTTTTTTTTATTGACACGTATCTAATATCTGTCCGCTCTGAAATGTATGTTTTCATTGTTAAGACCTGGCATTTCTTTGTGATGAACTACTTCATCATGTTAGCAGAGGCTGTGATTAAATGTGTGTTGTTTTATGACAACAATGTAATTGAGGGAGGGTGTAATAAAAGTTGCCCGGGGCTTTTTCTTTTTTTTTTTTTTCTTTTTTTCTTTTTCCGCTGCTGAATGAGGAAAGGACTAAATAAGAGGTAGGCTGCTGAAAATATAGAGGGTTTCTCCTTACAGCTCCCCTGGCGCGCCCGCACTGCCGCGGCTCTCAGATTTGAAAACAGAGCAGGCATCACACACACAGCAACCGTGAATTGTGTCCTGTCTGGGGATTCGGTGAAATAACCCGACTCCAGAAGTCATAAATCTGGCTGAAATTGGTCTTATATGCGGCCAAATAAAGCATTCTAGTGCCAGCGTCTGTGCATTAGAATGTCTGCTCACCCTTGGTTGGGGGGTGGGGGCTGGATGGGGGATTGGGGGGGGGGCACACAAACATGTAACATATAATTTGGGATATGCATTATACATGCTGCGTGAGCAAGAAATCATGTCGCGGAGCAGCATGGGGCGTGTAGTGACATACACTGGCAGGAAATATAAAGTCACACACATTCACAGGCATCAGAAACTAAACAATAGCAAGGAGGTAAATCATTTAGCTAACATTGCCCTTGAGAGAGTGTAAAATCATTTATATGAGGCCGAGACAAAACCGAGCACGCAGTATCGAAACAGAGAGCTGCGCTCACACTCGTGTCACTGTCATCCTCCAGCGCATATCACAGAGGCCGGGATTTATCTGCTTGTTATTGAGTTAACACACACTCCGCTCTGTTGCGCTATCAGATCCACTCTGAGGGAAGTGAAGCAGAGGCAGCGGATGTGGATGAGCGTTGAGGAGCGCCTTTTCCTCCGAACTGGGAAAATATTGTTATACTGAGTCAAGAATTTCCTCATTACGGGAAGATTTTCCGCTCCAGTCTTGCTCAGCCTTGCACATCTCCACCTCTGCCTTTGACTTTTACTGCGTGTGAGCATGTGTGCACATGTGTGTGTGTGTGTGTGTATGTAGGCAGACAAGCCTGTCTTCAATTATTCACCTATGACGGCTTTTCAACTCAAGACGCTCCCCCGGCTCTCTCTTTCTCCCCCTCATGTCGCGCTCTGCTCAGCCCAACTTTCTCTCTCGTCCTTTTTTCTTCTCTACTTCTCTTTTCCGCCCCTTTCACCCCATGTCTGCCTTCGTTTCATGCCTCAAACCTTTCATCCTCTCCTACACCGATCCCCCCACCACCACCACCACCACCACCACCACCACTACCATCAACCCTCACCCGCCACCATCCCTCCCCTCCCCATCCCTATCCCATCTCTACTCGGGCTTGACAAGTAATGGGTGTGTCTCTCCTCCTTTTTCTCGCTTCCTGATTCAACCCTCCAAACTGTGCTCCGCCATCGCTCATCCCACCACACAATCTCCTCTCATGTCAGGGAAACCTGTAGGCATCCGGGTGCTACTTTTGATCATTTCTTTTACTGGGAACCCTCATCGGCCTCGCTGTGCCTCGGGGTGGCGAGGAGAGGGAGAGGGTGAGAGAATGAAAGGCAGAACAGAGTGAAGTTGTGTCAAGTCTGGCTGACATGTGCAGCCAGGCAGCTGCTGCATGCGGCGGAGAGCAAAGGTGGCACATGCAGCTCTCAGCGATGAGCGGTAAATAAACCTCCTGTTAGAGCTTTTGTGTATAACACAATGCAGGATGACACGCACACTCTCTGTCATTTCTGGTGACACACTTTTCCAGGTTATTTAGGTATAACTGAAGGGAAGATAATAAAGAAGAAGACACAAGGAGTGTAAACACTGTTTGCCAAAATCAGGCCAAACAGTGGCAACTGTTGTGCTGTAATTAAAGTTCCCCCTCCAGCCTCTGAGTGCAAATTTGACGATGGAGTTACGAGAGTCAGAATTTCGTCTTTGGTGTCTGAGATGAGTGCTTGGTAAGTGAGGAAACAGTAATTAAATAGTAGTTAAAAACACAGTGATGAGACGCATCATTCCTCAAGCGTTTGATAGAACCCGATACATCTGATGTGTAGTCCAAATGTAATTAAAGGTTGTCATAATATCCTGAGTGCTTTTTCAAAAGGGTCTCATAAGGAGAAGACATACGGCTGACAACGCCAACATTGATGCTACATGATAGCACACCAGGAGGTGATCACAGGGTGTGAAGAGAGTTCGTAGCAGCAAGCACAGAAAGCAAGAGAGGTTTACTAACTGAAGTCAGTGTGAGTGTTCAGTTAAGTCAGAGTGTTTGTTATAGCCCGTTATCTCAAAGCAGGCCTCAAAGGGCTGTGCACGCACACTGAATAAAATGTTATGATGAATGTACTTGATGTTACGATGTCGAGTGGCTGCATGAAATAAATGTAAATCTAAAACTACATCTACTCATTAAGTCGAATGTTTTTATTTTTGTAACTCGAGTGTACTATTTTAGATCAGTTATTAGAATTGATCTTGTTTTGTATTTTAGTATATCAAAATGAAATGGGGAGGCCATTCTGTCAGGTCTCAGGAAAGATCACAATGGAGCACCTCTATGAGCAGGGTGGGTCAGATGTAGCATTCCCTCTCCCCCCTTTGCATCACATCATCTGCTACCAAATGTTGCCAACATAAGCTAGCTAATGTTTTTTTCCTTTGGCTTGGTCTATGATTTGTCTACATAAAAATGTTATCAATATGAACATCGGTTCAAAATGGACTACCTCTATGACTGAGGGTAAAAGTAATGTTTGTGTATCACCTTGAGTATGCTTTGGGATGGCGGCCGGCCCGTTTCACAATCCCAACACTTCAGTTTTTTACAATTTGGGAAACCCGGAGTGTAATTATTTGATGTGTGGGGAATATGACCATAAAAAAACAACACTGGTGCGCCCATTAACTCAGATGGTAGAGCAGGCAGAGGCCTTACCCTCGCTGCAGTGACCTGTGGCACTACCCCCCTCTCTCATCCTGTTCCCTGTCATCTCTGAGCTGTCCTATCAATAAAGCTATTAAAAGAATAATATAAAAAAAAACAACAACTTTTCTTGCAAGTTGGTCCTTGATAGAAAGTTAGTTCATTCTGTCTGGTAGGAAACATCTATCATGGAATGGACTAAGATTAAAACAGATGTGCTCTTTGGGAAAATCCACAGCTTGAGTCTTTTGCATGCCGCAACACATTTCTCTGGGAGACAGCTTGCAGACAGCTTTTTTTGTGCTGGATCAAGCCTGCTTGCATCTGTATTCCAAGTGACTGCATGATACATTTATTGTCATGAAATGGATTTGCCTTAAGCAAGTGTTAAAACTTTCTTTAACGGGAGCTCTACTGTTTCCATTCAATCTGTCTAACTCAATACCTCATAAAAGACTTGGAGGAAAACCCGGCTATTGACGTTATCATTTTTAATGGTCTCAATGATGTGCCAAAGGGTGGAAATTAAAGAAATATACAAAGCGATCTCCCTCGATTACCCAGATAAAGTGATGATTAAACACGTAGCACAGGAAAGAAGGGATATTCTTTCCTGCGAAATGCAATCAAACGGGTTGCGTCGATTAATTCAAGCGAAGAAAGAGAGCATTAGAGATGTAGAGGCAGAAATCAAAGGAGAGTTCCCCGAGCCTGGCCAGCAGTGTGGAGAGTGACGGGTCACAAAGCTCCAGTCACACAGGCATTAAAATCTAACAGAGGTGTTAAACTTTGGACGACCTGCAGGACATGCTGCATAAAACAGCAGTAAATTATGCCAATGAGGAGGAGTGCAGACTGCTGGAAATAAAAAGTTATGGATGTGGCTGAGAGTGTGAGGTGAACGTGTGCATATAGCCAACACACACACACACACACACACACACACACACACACACACACACACACACGATCACACAGAGTCGTCCTCTGTCTGTCAGGTGGAATAAAAGGTTACGAGTCTGGCTAAGGACATAGTAATTGCCACAACCTGAGCCCCTTTATCACATTCCTGGAGCCCAATCTGCATCGCCGTCATGCTTTACAACACAGTTCCTACAATAGAACATTAAAGTATTCTCCCTGATCATAAACTGCGAAGTTACATTGAAAAATGCACAAAGCACGTAGCTTTGACTGCTGCCACGGCTGGCTGTCTTCTCAGCGTCTGCTAACATGACGGGAATAGGATATACATGAGGGAGCAGACAAAGGCCCCTATAGCTCTGATGCTGCACACTACACCTCACAGAGAGAGAGACACACAAAGCCTTATACTATTAATGGATGGAATTTATAGAACTGTCAAATCAAGATATCTTATATAACAGCATCAAAGAGAATAGACTGCCCTACTTCAGAATACATTTCATTGGGTATAAAACTTAGATAATCTGTTCAGTCAGAGAGTGGTAGCACTGTGTCCTGGTGGACCTTCGTCACATGTTATCCCTCTTTTACTCTCACCATGTTTCTGCAGCTGTCAGATGAGGGCAACATGCCATCACTTACAGAGATGTCGATGAGCTATTTAAAAGAACTAGTTTGTAACCTGTACTGTTGTGACAGTGTGTAAAACATGAATTAAACTGAATGTGCCTATTTGCCAGTTCTTCTTGACGTTAAGAATACTCAATTGAGAACAGTACAAAGACAATATATTAAATTCATACCCCAACATGTTGGGACAGGGACAACAGGAGACCTGTTTAACTTTGAAGACTTTTACATGTGCAAGAGGCTACAAGCTTGACAGGAGAGTCATCAGCATGTCCTCACAAAATATGTGTCCGTGCTAACCACCAACATGCTCCACAGCATGCAAGTATTGGTTGTTCCAAAATTGTCACAATAGCTCTGCAAAGCTGCATTCGGCACGTCATTTAGCAACAAGTCAGCTTGATTGCCAATAGCACAATAATTTAATACAGTTAAGTCAAGAGATTTTTGTGTCATCAGCCTGAGTATCATGACTGTCCACAAACCACACAGCTATTGTAGAGCCCTTTGTATGATTTTGTATCTTCAGTGTTCCAGACCCCTTCAGGATCAGCAGTCAGCCGGCTTTGCTATTGGTCAGGACCGCAAGTTTACATTCATCTTGAGACTCATATTGATGCAAAGAATCTTGTGCTGATTGAATTACTTACACTCCTTTGAGCAAATTGCAGATGCCTTCAATCTAAATCAATTGATATCACAGAGAATCTTAATAAGGGAAAAAAATGAAGGGTGAAACATAAGCCACGCAGAAGTAACCGAATGGATTGATGAGTATGAAAATGACGTGATGCTTTGGCCTTTACAATCACCAGAGCTCAACCAACCGTACGCCTTCAGAAGATTTTGGAGCAACATATTAGACGACTGTCCCCACCACCTTCATCAGAACAAGTGAGGGAATGAAAGGAGGACTGAAGCTGTTCTGGTGGGTCAGTCGTACTAGTTGTACATGATACACACAGTACACCACCATCCTTGCCACCGTTGGTTTCCATTCCTTCCAGATATGAATCATGCTTGAGATAGGTATAACAATAAACATACTTACAGTCACATTCAATTCTTTGCCAAAGTTACATTATTAATGTGTGGTATTACAATTCGAGCGACGGCCACTTTGACAGCTACACTGTGGTTGTGATGGCATCAAGCGTGATCTGACGTCCAATAAGTCAAAGATAGCTGAAAATTAGTCTGTCTATTAATTATTAAATTATATCCAACAAAGTCAACAACCAGCGGCCATATCTTGCAGTAGAAGTTTAACCAACCCTCTAACACGCCAATGTTTGGCCTTTGTCAGCCAGTAGTATACTGCTGCTGGTCGCACGTGGATCAAGAGTCTTGGTAGTTGCCATCTTGTGGAAAAAAAGCTGATTTCCATAGTACGTGCCCAGCATACTGTCCTGCCCTAAGCTAGCAAACATTGCTAACACTAACTTTCACGTTAGTAACACTTGCAAACATTAATGTTGCTAACACTAGCTTACAAATGTTAGCGTTTGCTAGCATTAGCAACATTAACATTACCTAGTGCAACAAACTGGCAAACATTTGGGGGGCAGATCATCTGAACAACAGTGGTTTTGTGATGTGAATGCAATGGAAGGGGGAGACGGAATGCCACAGGTTATCAGTATCAACTTTAAGGCTCATAATTCTATCCAACAACGCAACGCATGTTGTTTTTTTTTGGAATGTGGCAGCGATGTAACAGGGTAACTGTATGAAAGCATCAGGCTTATTTACACTAATTGAGATCTTTACTTTAAAATTCCTTTTTTAAATCTTTTACTTCAAGAAAATGACTAAGTGGCCATTCGTTAGCACGGCGTTAACAAAAATATGTTAATGCATGATGACAGATAAACACAATGACAGTCATTCTGGCCGGTGACAGAAACAGTTTCACGGCCGACTTCACATGTTTAGTTTTTTTGCTTATTTTTTTTCTCCCGCTATTCTTCCTCATCACCTCTTCTGTCTCGAGTGAGCCATTTAGCTGTCGGACTCTCGGAGCTGTCAGAGTCCCCGCTCATCTACCCCTCCACCAGGCTGAAAGGCACTTATTTACCGCCTCCTCCCCTCCTTTAGTCTCCCTCTGATTTTCTTTCTTGTATTCCACTCTCTATCAACCCGCTCCGTCTCACCTCCCTGTGAATTGCGAAGTTCGCAACGCCGCTAAACCTGTTGTTTTTGTTCGACGAACGCCCGCCACTCGCCCTTGCAATCAAAATTAATGAGCACAGACACAAAGACCGGGGCACGCAATCAGCGGACAAATAGTGAGCACACACTCACACACATTTAGAGCCTTAACTTTTATGGGTGAGTGGTTTTACAAGCCTAAATGGGTTCTTAAGTACAGGGTATCTACCTATTGAGACCAGAACTACATCTGTCACTCTGTCATTACTTAACTGTGGTGTGTGCGTGTGTGTGTGTGTCGGTGCACATTTTGTGAACATGATTAATTCCCTTCACCCCCCTCCCTCTCTTTCGTCCTGTCTTCCTCTCTCTTCCACTCGGCTCCTGTTTCTTTCATACCTCACTTTCCACCTCTCCCTCTCCTCTCAGACCATACAGAGTTCACTGTTGGTGTGGCCGCTGTGTGTTTTGGCAGGTCACACTGAGCCCCTCCAGTCCAACCAGAGTCGTCTCAGCGTGGGCTGGAAAACCTCACAGTGTTCACTGTAGGTCATCACACACACACACACACACACACACGAAAGTGGGGCGCACACAAGACGTACACACTCTCCTTATTTTCTCAGCTCCACACACAGCTCCAAAAGAGGGTTTTTCGACTGACCCCTGACAGCTGTCGTTCGTCACTGTGCCACTTTGGCAAAGGATCATGGGAGATGCGGTTTTTCCAGAAACGCCACATAAACCCGCACTCAGAGTCGAATCCTCGGGAGTAGAAGAGATGAATTATGTGCATTACCTCAACCTGAACTGCTGTGGGCCATGGCTAATGTCAAGACCAGTGCTCGACTTTCATTTAAAGAGTACGAACCCTGTGAGGTGGTGCTGACTAAAAAACACCATTTGCATCATGTTACATGTGTAAGAATCAGCTGTTTGAACCACACATATGAACAAATATGAACATCTGTGAATATGCGGTGTGCAATGAGAGCCAGAATGCTGATGACAAATAACTTTTTGGCTGATTTAAGATTAGAATTCTGCTCACTTTTGTGTAGGAATTATTTAAACTTTAATGATACTTTTGTTATTGTGCATATGTCTGATTTTTCTTTTCTTTTTTTTTTTACTTTTCTATGATAGGTATTAAAATATGTTTTAAACAAATATGTGTATAAACACAGAGGGTGTTCCCTTTGCAGTTGCAATCCCCTGTTGAAATATGAATTTATCTATTTAAATAATCTCTGATAAAAATCATTGTAAGCAGTTTCTGCTCCGGTTGCTTGTGTATGTATTATTCTGTTGTGGCTGGTAAATAGTACATCTGAAGGATGAACATACTGTTTCAGAGCCTATGCGGTTTTTGACGTAATAGTGATACGATTACATGCCTTCACTTAAGCCAGACGTGTAGATGAGTTCCTAAACACAAGTGGCCAGAGCAAATCTATTTGTCCGGCAGCGTTCCCACTGTGAGAGTGAGGCAGCCTGTAATTTGTCAGTCCCCAGGGGAAGTTATGCAGAAGTCACACTGGTTTACACTCTGCCTGGCACCTTTTATCCAACATAAACAGAGTTGTGTCATTACAGAGCAGGAAATAACCCCATGTGTATCTTAAGATCATTAGATTATATTAGAGACGTCAGTGTAGAACTGGTTACGTACAGTCTGCCCTTTTACACCATTCAACATTTTTGAGGACCTGTTGGGTTGTTAGGGTTGCAGTCCCCTCATAAAGTGGAATACTGCTAACTACTGAAATGCTTGTGCACTTGCTTTCATTTCACTCAATGCTAGCTTTAACGCTAGCCAATAAATGCCAGTCTGAGTGACTCACCAATGAAACTGTGGTAAAAAAAAAACAAAAAAAAAACAAATGCTGTCAGTCTGAGACAAAAACTGTACATCAACTAGAGACAGCTTGTGTACGTGCCGCTGTCCTGAACATGAACTTATGAACGGCCCCGGGGACAGACAAGCAGGAGGCCCCCACTGCTCTTTTATCAGTGTACACCTGATGAAAAGATCAACCTTTGTGTCTTTGTACTGGTTTTCTGCTTCTTTGTTCTAACTTTGTGTCCTTGTGTAGTGGGTTTCTTTTGGTAGGTTTGTTTCTCTGTAGATGTTTTGTGTATCTTTGTAGTTGTTTTGTGTCTCTGTAGCTGTTTATTGTGTATCTTTGATTTCTCTTTTTGACAGTTGTGTGTCTGTAGTAGATTTCTGTGTCTTTGTAATAAACCTGTGCACCTCTGTAGTTGTTTTGTTTGTCTCTGTAGTTGTGTTATGGTATCTTTGAGTTAGCTTTGTGTCTCTGTAGTTGTTTTGTGTGTCTTTGTCGTTGTTTTGGGTCTCTGTAGTCGTTTTATTGTATCCTAGTAGTTGTTTTGCTTGTTGATGTTTTCTCCTTTGACAGTTGTGTGTCTCTGTAGTAGGTTTCTGTGCCTTTGTGATAAATGTGTGTACTCTTTGCAGTTGTTTTGTTTGTCTTTGTGGTAGGTTTGTTTCTCTGTGCAGTTGTTTTTGTGTCTCTGTTCTTGATTTGTGTATTTTGCAGTTGTTCTTTGTGTCTTTGTGGTAGTTTTGAGTCTCTCCGTAGCAGATTTGTGCCTCTATAGTCTTTTGTACCTTTGTGTCGTTTTGTCGTACTTGTGGAAATTGCATACAGTGTCAAAATGATCAGGATTTTTGGTAGACATAGCGTGGGAGGGCTCGTGACACAGTGTTTACACCATGGTTAAAAACAAATCTCAGCTGAATGGTACTATACTTTGTGAGTTCTGACAGAGTTTCTGCAAGCTGATCAAAATTAGTGTAACATCAGTTCAAGAAAAAGTGCCAATCAGCATCATATTGATCAGATCTTACAGCAAACTATTTGTAATCACGCAAGCTGCCAACTGTCGAGGAAGGAGGGGTGCAGACGGCACAGATTGCCTGATTTTGGATGAGGCGTCCAGCACCGAATCGTGATTCACTCTCCGGAGATAAAGACGGACTCTCTGGCTGTCTGTTTGTCTGGCATCTTCAATGTGACAGACAGATGAGTCATAACTGTGTCCCAGAGCTGACAGGCTGTTGAGACGAAAAAGTGGAGATGTGGAACAAGAGGTTGGACGAGAGGGGAGGACAGGAGGAGGAGGGGGGAGGAGGAAGACGCCTGTCTGCTGCTCGCTGTAGACGGGTCAAAGAGAAAATGAAGTGAAAATGAATTTTGCAGTTGTCATCTTCTTTCATATTTGAATACAGAACATTTCATGCCAAAAAAATCTAATTTCCCTCCATGTTTGTACCTTGAAACTGCAATGCTTCACCCTACTCTTTGGAAGACTGGACGCTTTTTGGAGTTGTTACATCACGTATCGGTAGACGTACTTGGAAATTCAAATCAAAAGCCCTGTCGCGTTTTTGAATAATACCCTCTGTCCCTCCATTCCTACAAAAACTTTCAATTTCACTTCAGTGTGACAGCAAATGCAACACCTGGAAATAAAATATTACACCTTTCCCTCTTTCTCCTTCCATCATCCGCTAATACTCAGAACAGTGAACACAGACAAGTAGGTTAGTATGGACATATTCCCCTGTATACACATAAAGGGAGAGAAGATCTACTTAGAACATTCATATAAAGGTACACTACAAATCAATGAACTGCTTTCAAAATTCAGGTAAAGTTTTATCACCAAGATATACTAACTGTATATAAAAAAATATTTTTATTAACTATTCTATACACTATTCTTATATACCCTATTTGATATTTGGTTTATTGTTGCTGATGCATCAGTGTGCATCCAGCAAACACACTGTTTTACCTAGTTGACGCGAGGTGCAAGGTAATTTATTCATCATTACACAACTCAGGGTTGCATAATGAAGGGGAAGTTCATAAACTCCTTCACGCACAGATCACAGAAGATATGTACAGTTAATGAAACACAAGTTAAAATAAATGTGTGGTGCAGCTCTTGAATCTGCACTGGGCTAATTGTAAACAGCAGCAATAAGATGGTGATGATAATGTGGCGTGTTTGCATGTCCTCCCCGTCCCTGCGTGGGTTCGCCACGGGTACTCTGAGTACTCTGGTTTCCTCTCACTTTCCAAAGACATGCATGTGAGTCACTCTAAATTGCCAATAGGTGTGAATGTAAGCGTGATTGGGTTTTTTGTCCCAACATGTCAGCCCTGTGATGAACTGGCGACTTGTCCAGGGTGTGTACCCTGCCGTCGGCCAATGTCAGCTGGGGCTCCAGCCCCCCTGTGACCCCGCGAAGTATCAGTGGTTACTGATAATGGATTGATGGATGGACCTTCATCAGTTCGAAATCTGGGAAACACTGTAAACCATCTACCTGACTGTGTGTGAGCACCAAGCATCAGTGTTATAAACATCGAGTCCACCTCTCCTCATCCCTCCGACAGCTCGATCCGAAATGTTGAGATTCTAAGATGTTGCTGTGTCGTCTCTAATGGAAATTTTTGTAAAACAGTCACACATTTCACGCTGTCCTGCCAGCCTGAGTCCCATTTGTCCATTTCCTTTTCCCGCGACCAGACATTAGCCAGGAGCAGCCTTAAATCAACCTGGATTAGCGTGGCTCTTATCCCAACTCTCTTTCTCCCTGGGGTGGTCTGGTTGTTCAGATTGGATGGTCGGAGGACGCTGCAGGCCGTGGTGGTCTCAAAGTCCGCTGCGCTTAATCCAAAACACCTGCTCTCTTCTCCAAGCTGATGACAGTGTCTCTGCCAAAGGCAATACGGCAACACAGCCGAAAAAATAACAAAAATGTAGCATCATTTGGAGGACCTATCGGCTGCTGCACCTTCATGTGCTGCTAAATAACTCAGTACATTTACTCAAGTACTGTATACTTGCAATGTTGAAGCACTTGTACTTTACTTGAGGATTTCCACTTTTTGCTACTCAATGCATCCTGTGCAGTATGCTCGGGTAATTAGTCTGATAGTATGCAACAAATAGTTTAGTTTTACTTGCACTTTTGATACATAAGCGCATTTATTGCCAGAATATTACTTTTGAGACTTAAATAGATTTAATATCAGACTCTTGAGGAGATTTACTCAAGAATTTCTATCTGTATGGATGACTTTCACTTTTACCATAGTAATATTTAAACATGATATCCTTACTTTTACTTCAATAGTACTTCTGTTTTTTTTTTTCTTACCGCACTGGTAGCTGAAGCTGATAGGAAATGAAAATAATTGGATAAGCACACATCAGTACAGTACAATACTTGAGTAAATGTGTGTAGTTACTGATTCAACAGTCTCTAAAGATCATCTGTGGGGAGTATGTTTCAAATTTTTCTTGCCTATAGGCCTGTTTTCTGCCTCCGGGCTTTTAATCTTACATACAATCCGATCTGTACATGACTACATGTGTGTGCTATGCCGCTGCTGCCTGCGTTGTATCTTCATTTGATTTCACAGCCATTGTTTGGCACGTTTACCTCGTTATGTCTGTGGCTTTTCTGCATGAGTGTGCATATGTGTGAATGTGATCATGTGCACTCGTGTGTGTCTGTTGTTACTAATCTCAGTGGATATGCGAGTGTGTGTGTTTCGCTCCGAGCCCCGAGGCGAGCCGTGGCAAGGTGTCCCCCAAGGCCCCACCCCCTCCACCCAGCGATTTCTCCTGTCTAGCTACCTCCGCCCTTTCCCTCCTTCTCCCCCCCCCATGCCCCTCCTTTTGCCCTCTTTAGCCACGACACTTTGAATCAAGCAGAAATTAATGCAGATGATGCATTCACTGTCTCATTGTCCCATTCAGTCTGCGGATGGATATCGAGATGACAGCGACATTGGGGAAACTACTGATGTAAAGCTTTAAGCAAGGCTGGAGGGTGTTTATGTACAAAATGTGTAAATGCAATGGTGTGTGTGTGTGTGTGTGTGTGCGTGTGTGTGTGTGTGGGGGGGTGCATTTGTGTTTGCGTCTGTGCACTTGTATAGTTTGTTTGAGAAAGAGACAGTATAAACAAGTTTGCCTTTTGGCACATGTGAGAGACTCTTGCTCTCTCTCTCTCTCTCTCTCTCTTTCTCTCTCTCACTGTTTGTGTGTGTGTGTGTGTGTGTGTGTGTGTGTGTGTGTGTGTGTGTGTGTGTGTGTGTGAGTACCTGCCTTTTGGATTATGAATATGAACTGGAAGTGTTTTTTATGACTTTGAACATGTGTGTTTGTTTCTCATGTATACGTGTTATACTAAGTGTTATAGTGTTATACTACACAAATAATGTTCTCTCTCTTCATTAGTATATTTCTCTGGGCTATAAAACAATTACTTTAATGAGTTTAATTGTTAAAATCAGTGAAGCATGATGTGAGTTAACTATGTATGTATTTACAGATAGCATATGTTTTTATTAGTATATTTGTGATGTTCTATTGAAAATGTGAATATATTGAAAAATACAGTTGCTGGGTTTTTGTTTTTGTTTTTTTCGGCATGGGGAAATAGTCCAATAAGTAATTCAGACTTAGAATATAAAGAGAAAGAATGAAATAAGAATATGCTAAATATATTGATTGTATATTTGCAGGAGACTTCCAATGAATTTTTAAGATAACACAAATAAGCATACTGATATAAGCACATACACAACAATGTACTTAATGTGTACAACGTATACTCAAAGTCGTTCTGTATAAGCACATCGAAAAAACTCCAAATATGCCTAAAATTGTGCTTTTCTAAAATGTTAATACAAATAAAATATAGTTATTACTGAATGAGTTGTTTAAAAATGGCTCAAGCTCATTAACATACTGATTATTCATCTGGATGCAAGTATAGTTAAGTATGTTGAGATTTAATATACTTTTTGTACTATAGGTATTGTTATGAGACTCGCTGTGTGTTTATATGTACTTATGTGTTTGCTTATAGTGTATATGTGTGTTTGAAATGTTTTGTGAGCATGTGCGTGTGTATAGGTGTGTGTGTAGACTCTGTCCTTCCTTCACGTGTTTGTGTCTACATGTGTGTCTGTTTGTGTGTGTGTGTGTGTGTGTGTGTGTGTGTGTGTGTGTGTGTGTGTGTGACTGTGTGTCACATTGTAATCCGCCACCTGGAGAGTGCAGAAAGGGGTTATGGGTAATATGCGAACTGCTGTTTGATTGATGAGCCAATCAGAGAGGCACAAAGGATTTCATTAACAATAGACACCCTGCCACAAATCAGCAATCATCCAACACACACACTCACTTATCAACACTTATTGGCGTACTCACACACACACACACACACACACACACACAAAGACATCCCACAAACACAGTTGGAGTCACTTATCGACACTTGCGAGTGTGTCAGCCCACCCCACCCACTCGTCCACAAACACATGCACACTGAGCGGGCCTGTGTGTGCGTGTGTGTGTGTGTGTATGTGTGCGTATGTTTGACATAAGTAACACAGTGTTATCACAAAGTCAGCAGTAATATTGTGGTCATTTCATCAGGACGGGCTGAGAGCAACCAGAATGCACATGGGTCACCAGTTTGCTTTTGGGAGAAAGTACGCGGGGCCGAATCAAAACCGAGCGTGTGCTCATTCTTTCGCTGCACATTTGGCCCGTTTCTCAATCACTGTGCTTTTGATAAACAGTGGGGCTACTTGACAGCGGGAAGAAAAAAGAGAAACCGAGTCGGCAGAATTACTTTTTCTTTCTGAAAGTAAATTAGTTTTTACGCCCCGTGAGCCCTTTGCTCCGTTTTGATCCCCTCGCTTTTTAAAGAAGGGGGACACAGCTGCTGAAATACACACACACAACAACACACAAAAGCATGGTAATAGGCTATACTTTCTCATTAGGGTGACAGGGGTGTTATTTTTGCGTGTGTGTGTATTGGGGTACTTCGTTATTATTGATTGCGATAATAAGATATGTGGACACACAGATTATTTGCATCCCTGAGCAGAGTTATTGTTATCAGGGGGGGGGGATGATGTGATTATGATGGTCATATCCACACAGCCTGGGGCAAGACGCTGTCTGACTGCCTACACATGTATTTGGGTGTGTGTGTATGTGTGTGTGTGTATGTGTGAAAGAAAAAGAGAGAGAGAGAGAGAGAGAGAGAGAGACAGACAGACAGACTGTGTATCTGTGCACGCCCTGCCATCTCCATAGCATGTCTATGTCTAATTGGCACGTGCTGATTCCACCCCTGGAATCCATTTTACATGGTTACCAAGGTGACAGCATCCGTTGTCTCCATCGTCGGGTAGACAGAGAGATATCTGCTTGCACGCATACGAGCGCACGCACACAAGCACGCCAGCATGCACACACGCACACACAGATAGGAGCAGTGGCAAACGTGCAGGAGCCCCAATCCCTGTTAATTAGCTCCATCTATTAGCAGCAAATCCACTAATTAAAGCCGAGCCAAGACATGACCCAAAGAAAGCTATCTACATAAGCCATATGGAGGGCTAAATGTGGAGGGGACCCAATAATGACAACATGCATGCACACATACACACACACACAGACACACACACACACTCGCTCACAATGGTTCTGTATGTATCAAGGAAGGTCAATGGAAACCCTTGGCTGTTTTTATCTGCCAACCCTTCACAGCGCTGAAGAATATCGTGGGTAAACTGCTTCTCCGAGGCAGCTGAATAGATGTCATACAGAGGTGTTTAGTGCTGTAGCCTTGATTCGGCTTGCCATGGCGAAACGCCACAGAACACCATGAAAGCCGGAGTAGAGTTAGAGACAAAAAAAAAGAAGAGAAAGGAAAAGGAGTGAATACAATTAATAAATGTTTACTAAAAAAGACCTTTTTTGCTCAAATAGCTAAGCCTCAAGGCCGCAAAGGGAGACTAGGTAAAGGTTCCTCTAATTTATTTTTATCTGCCGTCTCCTTTGAAAGAGAAAGTAACTTCATGTAGTTGTGGGCCGAAAAGTACCTATTGGTGAAAAGGTGAACTCAGTGTGAAAAGGAAAGGTAGGGTTTTGCATTCGGGTTGGCTTCTCTCTGCTTTTGTTCACGGGGGCAGCGGAGAGGCTTCTGAGTTGGCTTTTAAGGCGTCGCGCTGTGAAATCCTGATGTTGATAAATGGAACGGAGGCCCACTGTGAGGCTGTTCTGTGCCCAGAAACCCCCCTTCCTCCCTCCCTCCCTCCATCCTTCCCTCCATCCCTCCCTCCATCCTCGTCCACCTTCGATGGCGACGCAAGATGAATGAGAACGCACCAGAAGGGACACAACAGGAGTAATCAAAAATATTAAGAGGGAAGGAGGATGATGAAAGACGACATGACAGGTAGAAGGTGTGTGGCAGGAAAGTGCTCATCTTCTCCCAAAAAGTAAAGAATCGGACAACGTGGTGGTTTCGTTCCACTCAATTCTGATGCAAATCGATGCATCATAATGTTCTTGAATCAATATTAGTCAGTCTGCTGCTCTTTTCAAAATAATGACGCTTCAGAGGCACATTATAACCACACGGTGATTCGCCTGATAATTATCATAATTCCATAATAATCTAATAAACATAATGTGCTAAAAAAATTAGAGTCTTGAATTCTTTATAGCACAAACTGAATAATTAACGACATACCATTAACTCAAATGTAATTTTCTGACGCCGTCTGCGAGCTTCTCCGTGCTTTTATTACACTCGCAGTCTCCTTGTGATGCACAAGGATGGGTGTGAAAATGCCGTTTACAGAATAAACACTTTAAAACTCAATATTAGGCTAAGATGGATCTTTTTTTATGCTTTGTTAGATGGCAAGAAGAGCAAGAGTCTACGGGGGAGAAATGGATGGAGAGTATAAAGGGAAAAAAGGCTGGTGTCGGGGGTGGGAGGTGGCGGGGTGTTGCCACCCAGCGGTTTGCCGCTTGAAAGCACATTCAGGTGTCAATCTCCTGGAGGAATTAGAAAGCTCTGCGGGATGCCACTTATTTTCTACCCGAAGCACGCTCCCTCCCTCCCTCCCTCCCCCCGCCCCTCTCTCTTTCTCCCTCTGTTAACCGAGTGATCAGCGCTGCATTAGTGCCGGTGTTACAGCATCACATTTCTCTCTATCAATCAAATTTGGCTTTGCTAGCCATTACACTTACTACACATATATTCATGAATAAAAACCAACACACAATAATACTACCTGTGTTTCAGGTTTTTTTTGCAGTTTGGCTGACATGATCCAAATGGTCATTTGGTGGGGCATTACAGGAAGAACATGTGTGCATTTAGAGGTTTACGCAGAGGATTTTCAGTTTCAGTCCACAGAACAAACCCTGAGGTCTTGACCATTCCTTGACAGGTCAGAGTTGGGGGATCCTGCACAGTGTTAAGTAAGTGGTTTTAAAGTTGTGCTTGATAGGGGTATAACTTCATGAAAAGGCATTCAGAGGTTAATAATAATAATGGTAATGGTTGAAACGCAGTCTTGAACTGCAGTCACTGGCTTAGCTGGCTGTGCCTCCACCACCATCCCCGCCACTTCCTGACATAAAAGTCAAGTCGTTAACATGTGGTGTGAACGTGATGTGACATGTATTGTCAAAATGTCATTATACCCTATTTTCCCCCTGGGGATCAATAAAGTATTTCTGATTCATGATTCTGATTCCAATCATGTGCGACCTATGACACGTAAAAAATGTGAAGATATCAGTGGGCTGTAGAAACATTACCTGCCATTCAAGCAGCTGGGCTCAATGTAGACTCTTGGGTACTGACAGCAAATTGTTTGACAGCTGACTTGTTGACGAAAACAAAAGTTTAACAATGTTTGTGTCTGTGACAGATGAGTTTTAAAATCGTATCAAGTAAATAACTTGACTGTAACTCACTGAAGCAAGTTTTTTTTTTTCTTTATGAGCACGGCTACATCAAATAGTATTACACCAGAGGAGTAAACGTATTTCGTCTTCCTTGGAGATTATGCATTGCCGCAGGCTGCTATTATATAATGTTAAAAGTATCACGGTATCACCCTGTGAAGGCAGAGCGTGACGTAACTGTTGATGATGTAAGGTTGTCATATTGTCTCCCTCTCTCTCTGTTAACTGACAAATCAGCATGGTATTTTTAGCGTTGTAGGCGAGTGTGAGTGCAACAGGCCTGATCGCTGTTCCAGTCCTCCTACAGATCAGGGACCGGCCTTCTGGGTGACAGCAAAGTGATGCTGCATTCGTATCAGCCTCATTCCCCCCTACTTCATCTGCCAGCCGGCTGAAAGATCCATCACTGTAGGACACCGAAACACTTTTCTCAGCCCATTTTCCCCCTCGATGTATCTCCACTTTAGCTGTCAGCTGGAGCAGGAGGGATGTAAAGAACATTCGGTCAGATTATAGGGAAGGCGCACAGATGGAAGCCCTGACACCCTCCACCTTTTACCCCACCTTGAGCCTTTTTTCCCACCAAGTCACACTTGATGCATGTTGAAAAATCTTTCGACTCTACTTAAATTGTTTGCCATGCAGCCTTGCGCTCACCACTCTGTCTAATGGGCTGTGTATAGGTGGCACTTGTATGGTCCACAACATTCAACACTATTGAACGTGACCCTGTCTTTCACGGAGGGGGCGGCCTCCGAGCAGTCACCCCGCTGAAAAGAGGGTTACAGGTATGCGCCTGTCTGTGTCCTTCTCCATGCAGAGCCTTTTCAATTCTTTACACTCCATTGCTTCTGCCCTCCCCTCTCCTTTCAGCAGACACAGCGGCACTCAGTCTCTCTCCCCTCAAATCACCGTCTCCATCTATGAGGGGGGTGAAAATCAATACAACACCAAACAATGGCTTATAGGCCTAAGGGTGCGCTGTGCAGAAAGGTCACTGCTATACATTATGTATGGTGGCCAGCTAATGGTCAGTGTGCTTGCAGACAAATGGACTGTAAGCATCTCCCCTGTGTGATGATCGCACAGGGGAGATGCTCACACACACACACACATGCACACACACACACGCACTAATACAAAGCTATAGGCAGAAAGGGATGTAGCACATGTACATGTAAGCACATGCATATAAACGTGTTCAATTTTTGTGTACAACGAGATGCTCAAAACAAATTGCCCCTTGTGGGATTAGGAAAGTTGTTTGTATTGTGTTATAATGGCTGCACACACACACACACACACACACACACACACACACACATTCAAAAGGATGCAAACGCACAATGATGCACACTAAAGTACTTTTTTAGTATTTATCCATCTGTCTGGTCAATGGAGCTGGTTCGGAGAGCAGCACTCAAGCTGTTTGACTTCACTATCATTTTGTGAAAACGCTTTGTAAAAATTTTCACCTTGCACATGTTTTACTCAGGTTCCTCAGTGCCATGCTTTGAATTTTACTTCGTTTTTGTACAAAACATGTTTTTTAACAGTTGCTGTTATATTTCATATTTTCTTATTGTAAAATGATGTTATGAAAAGTTCAAGATCATGTGCAATTTAGTCCGTTTTTCCGTACTCGCTGACCTTCCTACCGTCTTTGTGGCATCCTAAACCTGCAGCAACATTGAGGTTGCCTGGCAACCGCTGGAGACTCTGGAAAGTTACTGAGGCCAATGAACAAAAGTTGCCCACCGTATACCACTCATAAAACTCCAATGCATTGCACATGTTTCTGCAAAAACAGCATACAATAAGTGTAAAATTAGCTTTGGATTGATTTTTTTTGTCACTTTCGAACAGAGCGAGCTGTTTCCCCCTGTTTCTAGTCTTTGTGCTAAGCTAAGCTAACCTGCTGGTTATAAATTGCATTTATCACCCAAGCATGAGAGAAGCTACTCGAAATTTCCATAAAAATGGCAAAACTATTCTTTTTAAAACAGGTCAAATAAATTCTTCCATCAAGAAAGAGAGAAAATCCTTCCTAAGTTGTTTCTTCCGACACCTGGGCACTGTAGTTTTGAGTCAATCAGGAATAATTATTGTGTTTGTTGGGGACTATTTTAAGCTGCGGACTAATACACAATCGGTTCTCTAGTATTAAAGTCCCTATAGTCACATAGTTACATGTTTCATGTAAAAGTTGAAAGCCGCCAATAGCACAGAATGTAATGCCTGACCCTGATCCACCCCCCAACAACAGAGTTGCCAACAGTTAACACAGTTGGACCAGGACGGAACAGCACAGCTCTGTGAAGACAGAGGCTGAATTAATGAAGGGATTACAACACCGAGGTGGTTTTCATGCCGGGTTTGAAACCTGGCACCCCAGGGCTGAGTCGGCAAGGACAGCTCACCAAGCTAACAGCAGCGAAATGCATTTAGCAGGAGTTAGCGCTTCTAGCAACAAAGCTATCGGTATCTTTTGGCAGGTAAAGTCCATAAATCAATTTGTTACTGGAACTGGCCTCCGTCAATGTTCTCGGGGGCAACGTATGGCCCCGGTCAGGAGTCGTACACGTAGAAGCTGTTGTTGATCAGTACTTTTGTTAGCAGTCAATTTAGCATCAAGTAAAGCTATCTGTCTGGAGCCACTCAAGGCAGGGCAGCACATAGGACGCAGAGGGAAAACCAGCAAATATTCTCTCCATGAAACGTGACAGTTTCACCCTGGTCACTGAAAGTTGTGTGTTTGTACAGGTTGAGGTCCGAGCAGCACAACCCTCTGGCAGTGCTCCTCTTTTAATACATCCGTAGCAGCATCATAAAGTGAAGAAATCGTTTGCTGGACAAATAATGAAAATACGGCCCACAGGTGCAGGATGAGTCATGTGTCATCAACATCTTTAACATGTTTCCAGGAAGCTAATAACTAGCATTAGTAATAATAACTACATTATTAACTACAAACACCTTTTTTTTTTGGCTGGACCTGACACTGGTGTAAAGGTGGGATATGGAGTTAACTATATGAGAGAAAGCATACACACTGGAATATTTAGGCTTCATGGGGACTTCAACATGATCAGGAGGGGTTTATTTGGATTTAATGAAAAAAATCTATAATGTGTGTGTGTGTTCATGGTAAGGAAGAAAAAAAGTGCAATATTGTCACTGATGTGTTTCTAATAGTTTTAGGACAACTCTGAAGCTCTATGGACAGAGGAAGAAGATATGCCAGGCTCTGGATTCAATTAAAGCACTTGTTTTTTTTTATTGGGAATAAGAAAAATATAGAATATATCTGTCTTAAAGTCCTTTTAATACTGCTTTAATTTAATTACTTTTTAAGTCTTCTTAATGAAGATTACAATTTCACCAGTGGTTCTTTAATAGCTGCAACATCATTCAGACTGCATTATTCATGTAAATAAACTAGCTCATTTAGTCTCGTCAGCCACGTTGACTCACAGGACTGATAACTTTATCCGTCAGACAACACACATTTACTTCTCTAATGAGCGCAGTAATCCCACCAATCAAAACTACACCCTGCCAGGGTTTCGGCAGCCATGATGGTGACCACACTAACAAGACCAGAGAACTGCAGCCACCAGAAGGGAGAAGACGGGTGGTGGAAGAAATGAAAGGAGCGAGAATGACTAAATCTACAATTATTGCCTGGTGGGGAGCAGAGTAGATGCATCAGTATGATGTGGTAATTGCCTGGACATGCAAGTGGGGGCAGAGAGCACATTATTTATAGAGGAGAAGGGAACAACATGACAGGAAACACTATGTATGTAAGTGTGTGTGCGTGCGTGTGTCCGCCAATACTCCAACAGGAGAGAGTTTGACCTTCATGTAGGAGTGCTGGAGTTGACACAAGCACGTCTGCACTGGGACAAGAGCTCAGGTTTAACAGGCATATTGAAAAGGTCAGAGCTGTCACTCACCCAAACACACACACACACACACACACAAAGATGCACATACAGCCAAAGTCCATATGCACGTATCCACATACCCAGGCGCAAACACACACACACACACACACACACACACACACACACACACACATACACACCCTTTCTTACACCCACACACACTAGCAGGGGCAGGGCGCATGCCAAAACGGTGAACCATGTCAAATTAAAAGAGAAGTCTGTGCGCTCTCTGCCCATCTCCTTTAGAGAGTGACTTAGACACACACACACACCAGCACGAAAACACACACTTTGGGCAGCTGCCAAAAATCCCTGGAGCTGGCAGTTTTTTGCCTGGTCTTATTTTTCACCCTCTTTACACACACACACACACACACACACACACACACACACACACACACACAGAAACACACACACACACACACCCAGGATCATTGGTGTATAAAGTTGTTTTGGTCTGTTTATGGATTGTGATTGGTCGCTGTGTTGCTAGCCAAAAAAAAAAAAAAGCACGTCTCCCCTCTGTAGTAACAGCTCTACCTCACCCCCCGCAGCCTACCCAGCCTGCTAATCTGCTTCCTGATTGGCTGATTAGGTTCCTTCACTTTTCCCTTTCTCTGCCTATACCTTTTTCAGAAAAACAATTCCCATTCACACACACACGCACACACACACACAGGCATAGGGAGACACACACACTGGCTGGTGCAGTGTTGACACATGCTGGCGCAATCAAATACACACACACACACACACACACACACACACACACACAGATTTGATTGGCACGCACATTATAAAAACATAGAGGGAGAGCGGGGGGAGAGAGAGGCTCCGAACACAACAACAACGTCATGAACATCTGTATATCATAACTTTATTTCTTATAGTACAGCACTTTAGGATTGATCTGAGTGAAAACATATGTATCAAATTAGGTAATACACTAAACAGCTGGTTTTTGTCAGAGAATCACAATATTCTATATGTTTAAAGTTGACTTTAAGAACTACTGCATTTGAAATGAAGTACGCTGTTGGTCATTTTTCTTCATTTTTTAGGAATAGCAACAAGAAAAAAGAAAGTGAAATTTATGCAGAAGTTGGTATTTGAAGTGAAGATGAGTAAGAAGGACTTTTGAAAATTGTGTTAACATAAACAGAGACAATCAATCAAATCCAGAGACGGGCTTCACACCACAGTTAATGATGTTTGTGGCTGTTCTCCGCCGCATCACTGCGCTGATATCAGACTTTGGATATTCCAGTCACTTGAAAGTTCATTTAAAATACAGTCAGCTGAAGAAAAGCAGAAAAACACTGAACCCGAAGCGACAACACTCTGAGAGGCACGCTGTAAATTACAGTCGGCTGAAGGGGAGAAAATGCATTTCTTTGTCCTCTCTCCCCTCACCATTACGGCCACACATGTCAGACTTGGTGGAGATGTAATTACCACTTAAGTTGCAATGCTGCTCACCAGGGTAATGTTCTATGAAATTCTGGGTTGCACACATGTTGCGGTGTCCAGTGATCCCTACGCTCAGTAATAAACATTCGCCCTTGTGCTGTCGTGATAAAAAACTGTCTCTACGTCCGTCTATAGAACAAAGATGAACGCTGACCAGATTAATGCTTTTTCAGAGTCACCCTGCTGTATAATGCCTGCAACTAAAAGCTATCCAGCAGTGTTTGCATTATACTGAGGCTTTCAAGGTATTCAATTAAAAAAGCACAAACAACACACAGCTTTTTATTTTAGCGGTAAAATTTGTTTATGATCAGATCTCCAGTTTTGTAGGCAATACATCTGTTATAAAAAATTTAAAAAGGGGAGGGAGAGAGAAACTTTATAAGTCTTTGCTGCCTGTAATGCCAAATTGTGAAAGCAAAAAAAAAGAGCTCACCACTCATCGAGAGATTCAGGTCCGGGTCTCTGACATGGATCAACAACATCTGGACGGACTGCCCAGCCCAGTCACCAGGATAAAATGTGTTTCATGTACCTTACTGACATGTCTGCAATACGTTTAATATCATGTTCATGTTATGTGTTAATGAGCTGACTGTCCTATCAGGAAGTGGAGGGGATGGTGCTGGAGTGAGCTAGGTGACAACAGCTGGCAAGCAACTGACCCTGTGTTTCAACCTTTGTAGGCATTCCACCACAAGATTTTTTTAATTATTTTTTTTAATGCCAAATGAAGATGTCATTTTATGACTTGAAACCGTGACACCGCTGGATATCTTTAAGAAGAACTCGAGACAATTCCTGACCCTGTTTGTTGCGACAAGAACCAGGTGCTTTTAACGAGACCTTGGGACATTGCCTTCCATGTTTGTTTGAGCAGGTGTTTTAAGCTAAAACATGATTTTTTTTTTCCTAATCCTGACTAACTGGACGATGTGCGTAAATCCAAGCAGGGCATAAGCACAGTATAAACAGATGCCAAGTTTCAAATATCCAGAACTGGACATTCCTAACATTTTTCTAGCGACTGGGTTGGGAACACTAACGGTTCCCTGACAATGAACCCTAATTCAATTTGTCTAACATGTTAAACTAAAAGGCAGAACACTAAGCTGTTAAATATCAGCATGTAATCATTGTCTTTGGAGGACATTAGTATGCTGATATTGGCATTTAGCTTGAAGCACCTCTGTGAGTACTGGATGTAGACTCTGCGTCTTGCTGGCACTGGCTTGTTTTTTTATTGAATCTGCAGGTGTAACATGCACGAGAGGACTTGCTCTTGCTTGTGCATGTTTCTGTTGACTCCTACTGATACCCATGTTTTCAAAATAAGAGGATATATCATCTTATCATATATCTTTTGTTGTTCCCCAAAACAGCCCGTTATCCCTGCAAAGCGTTTGACAGATGGTGACGTTACACATTCAGCATTGAGCAGAAAAATAACCTGCTTGAAAACAGTCAAAAATCGAATTAAATAAAATAGTTTGGGATGGTCGGTGCCTCATTTTTCACCACTTCCTGAGTACTGCATAAACACACATTTGTCAAAATATTTGTTGGGTCCCTCCATTTGTCTACACTGGCTCATTTTGCTCCGTTAAAGCAAATATCAGCAGGAGAACGAAGTAAATTGCTTTTTCTGGGGTCCATTAGTATTGACTCTTACTGATATCCACGATTGCTTTGGCAACATAAGAAGATGCATCATCTTATGATATATCTTGTCACTGCGTGTTGCCAAGAACATGCTGTTATCCCGAAAATGCATTTGACAGATGGTGACACGCTACACTCAACACGATGTGAAGCAAACACACAAAGAATTTCCCATTTTGAAACCATCAAAAATCAATAAAAGCGCTTTGAAATGGTATTTTAGTGATACGAGGAGTAACTGCTGTTCCATTTTGGTCAATATTTGTTGGGAATTTAGTTTTTTTCTTATTTTACACCCTCCCTCTGCTGAAGTAACTAACTATCAGCAGGTGTTATGTGCATAAACTTTTTTCTTGTGTACATTAACAACTCCTACAATATCGCTGATGAACCGACAAAATAAGATATAAAATGCTTGTAAAGCCAGCTTGATTGTGAGTCAGATAGAAACATAAAGGTGCAAGCCCACACATGCTCCTCAGAACACAGTTCCACACTCCCAAACACCTTCCCCGGTAATAATCTGTTGAAGGTGATAATTTATTCTCTGTCTTCGAAACTGTCCCCCCCCCTTTTTCAACTCTCTGCACTCCAGCTGGCACAAAATCCGCCCGCGGTGCGTGTCAGATGGGCGGGACGTTACATTTTTTTTGGAACAAGTTTCAGTGCCGCAGACGAGAAGTAATTGTCTCGCATTTGCTGCCTGACACACTGTGGGTGTTTTTTCGAATGCAGAGCGCCTCCAACCCTGCCAGCTGTCGACATGTAGCTGAACTGGATATTTCCACTGGATACCACAAAAAGCTGGCATTAGGCCAGGTAGTGTCTCAGACGGACAGACAGACAGACAGGCAGACAGACAGACAGGCGGGCAGGCAGGCAACAGGAATGGGAATGCAATATTCATCAGGTGATACCTCCAGTAACACTCTATTATTTATCAAGTCTGAATCAGCTCTGTCATCATCCACACTCTAACAGGCTGAGCCTCGAGCACAGCCATAAAGAGCCTGTACGCAATATATAGATGGATTTCCCAAATGAATCCGTGTGGACCCCGGTGCAATCTGGTCCAAATACAGCTAATGAGAGGCCAGGCTTCATCTCAAATCCGCTGCGAGGGGATTACACCGGTTCGAGTGCAAATATTTCATTTCTCCGCTCAACTCGCGCTGTGTCCTTTTTTTTTCTCCTTCTTTATTTCCAGGTGAGCGACGTTGTTCTGCCTGCGTAATTTGTTTCTATTCCTGTGAATGGCATTAATCAAATCATACGTTCCTCTAATGCACTTCTAATACACACCGCTCAGTGTGTTCAATCTGGCCATTAACACATGAAACCCCCTGTCCAAATAGTTAATACATGCAGCTTTAAATAGCCATGGGATGGATTAATGATGGAGGTAATCATTTACGGTATGCTTTATTAATCTGGTCTCCTGTTATTAGGACAGTTATTAAGGCTGTCAGTCGTTATGAGCTGATGGTGGTGGTGGGCAGGGCAGTTTAATATAGACTGTAGGGATCTTTACTATTGATCTGGTGTAATGTCTTACCCTCCATGCGTTCACCTTTGCTCACTCTCACATCATTCCCATTGCTAACTGCTGACAGCTCACTTATGTAACGTCAGCGCCGTACCATGCAGTGATCAGTTTTTACGCATAATGCTTTGGAAACTTGTTTTATCTTAAGCTACTTTCCTTATCTTTCTGTCATTTCTGCAGCTCGGGATCTCAATAAAAAAAAAGTGTTAAACAAAAGACATGGCTTGATGACGAAGGGGTCATGGGCGCTGTCGTCTTCATTGGCAAACAAACACCACTGCCACTGAAAATCTGTCCACATGACTGGCTTTAAATTCATGATGATGTTACACTCCACTCTGCTATCACATGCTTCTACACTATGTACCTTCAGTGAGGGGGTGGGCTGCACAGCAGGAAATCACACACAGCGCTGACTATCACTGATTTCAGTGAAACTGGATCAAATCTTATGGAGAAATGTGTTCCGCCTTTCCCTCTGATACCCTCTGGCTGCAATTCTCTCTGACCTACAGAGTTAACATCACTATGTTGGGGGCTACTGAAAATCCTCATAATACCTTTATGCTAAATATCTTAAATATCAGATAGAAGAGCGCATGATGCATTTGCAAAGAGTAAATCCCAAAAGCTGGCTTGATTAGGTAAGTGACGCTCTTCCCTAATGATCAGAAGCTAAGTCAGCCCATTTTGACAGCGGTGTAGCTGTTAGCATGTCGTAGACAGGTGTTACTGTCTCCAGCTCAGGTCACATTAGCTTGGCTTTACTATTCAGTTGTGTGCAAGCTTGGGCAATACATACTAACATTGGCAGAGACTGGTTTGTTGTTAAAACATAATACTACGCATTACATAATACTACACATTATTAATACTAATAATACAACATTAATTACATCTACACAAGGGGGGTGGGGGTGGGGGGGGGAATGAATTTCTACATAGTGTTGCTTAAAGTTTTATTCATGTAGGCACCATCACTTTGAATAGAATTAGGATTTATCAGGGTTTGTTCATTATTGGAAACAAAGGGATAATAGGTCCACAACAAAAATGTATTACAGTACATTTCCATGCAGCAATGTTACATATTATATCTTTAAAGATTTAGCCCACTGACACATGAATGTCTTTATCATTGCAAGAACTGCTCAGCCTGTGAAAAACAGTTGTATAATGTCATCCGTGGCTGAGGAAGAGCTTTGTCAACTCTTAAGAAAATAACTCCTGAAAATATCACCAGGGATTATCTCGGCTTGAGCTCGAAGCTTGGAGAACTTTACACAGAGGAGCTGGGTCGGAAATTGACAGTTTAGAGTGGGAATTTACCAGGCGGGAAGGTTTCAGTTGAAAGATGACATTGGTTTAATTACAGGAAATGTCAACCTGATGCCGCGCAAGAACCCTGATGTTGAATTATTCTTGAAAACCATGCAATATGCTCAATGACAGGCCGAAGCCAACAATTTTGAAATGACTTCTATTCTACAATATCTGTGTTTAAACTACAGTGTGCTAAAGGAACAGGGGACAGATCGTGGTCATAGCAAATAAGCTACAGTTAAGTTCAAGCTACCAAAACACTTGGTTGTGGTAGAGCAAAGATCATGGTTAAGGTTTAAAAAAGTGCAGTGAGCTTTTTGTTTTTTAATTGCCCACAGTCCAACCACACTTTAAAACCCAACATCAAAATGTTTTGCAGATTTGTAATGTGTAACTATATACTGGGCTGAAAATTTGTGTTTTTGGAGTTTGAACCATATCTGAGACCAAAGGTCAAGATTTCTCGGCCCTGTGTATGTCTTGTTGCTTTATGGCGATTCAATCCTAAATGATGCCCCCTTTAAAGTCAGGATGAAACAATAGTTTGAGTGTTTTTATGTTCTTCAGTATATGTGTCTCAGACTGTGCTGGCAACTATTTTGTAGCTAAAAAGTAGCTAAAAAAAAAAAAAAAAAAAAAAGGCGCTAAACGATGCTAGATTACATCATGGTTATTGAAGGTGGCAATGTGAAGCGCCACTATGAGACAAATCACAAGTCTTTCGAGCAAACATACCCACTCAAATCTGAAGTAAGGGCACAGACAATAAACATTAGTGCTCAGTTCTCCCACCAAACAAGAGAAAGTGGGGGAGTGAGAAATGATAAAGAAAGAAAGACTGTTCAGTTGTTAGGATGTGTTGAGTTTGTTTATTTAAAACGATGGTTGAGACTGTTAAAGATGTGAAATGTACACTTCTTATTTATTTGTTTTGAAATCAAGGGCTATTTTAAAGGCACCTTGTTCAACACCTCTGTTCTGCATTATGTAACTGAATTTGTTAAAACTTATTTTACTTGAAATGTAACATTAATTTATTTATAATCCCTCCAGAACAGTTTAATCCAACAATATTGTTGTTTTGTTGTTAACTATTATAAACTGTACTTTTTTTTTAATTTGACAATCAGTTATTGACTTTATACAGAATATTAATACAAATAGGCTTCTTCAATATAGTTTATGGCACTGAATCATAATGCAAGTGAGACATTATGATCCATCCCTCCCTTATCTGTGTTGTAAGAAATGAATAATTAGACTTTTGAAAGTGACAGAGTGTTTGATTAATTGACAACCCGTGGTATCACAGATAGGCAATAGTTCACAGGCTATTAAACAGTCTCAATTTAATACTGATACCTCTGTGTGACCTACATAAGCAAACAGAACCATCAGCAAGAAGCTCAGCTATTAATACATAAGTAATAGCCTACCCTACCTTCAGTCAAAGGTAGGGAAGGTAATTCAGGAGACAGACAGTGTATGGCTGTGGATCAGGTGTAGAGCTAGCATCTTGTTAATGGAAGGTCGCTGGTTTGATTTCCTTGGTCTGCATGTCCTTGGGCAAGATACTGGACCCTAAACTGCTCCTGAAGGTGAGAGAAAATTCCAAGATCCATCCCTTTATTCATATCAACAACAAAAGCTGATGCTGACCTATCCTCCATCCAAGTTTCATCCAAATCCCTTCAGTAGTTTTTGTGTAATCCTGCTGACAATCCAACAGACAGACATGAGTGAAAACACAACCTGATCACCGGACGAAAAAAAAGTAGGAAATGTTCGCTTGTCTTTCTTTCACCAGCATCTAAAACTAATACAAACACTGTATCAGTGAGACAAGATACATTCCAGTCTGTTTCGAGAAATGTCTGGGATCAATAGACATTCCGCTGATAGTCATGAAATCCACCTTTGGGTTTGTTTCAAAAGACATCCCAGATGGAAAAAATTGAACTTGAAAACCAGTTGAAATACAGCATCTTAAGCCAAGGACACATCCTTGTCTTTATTTCATCAGTATTTGAACCATATGAGGCTAAATGCCTTAACATCTCCACTATCACTAATTCACAGGAAACGGCCTTCAGCTGTCGATAATGTGCTAGAATCATACACCATGTTCTGCGTGGATTTCATGGGGCTGCCAGGCTTTCACACATCAGCGTCAATACCGTTGCATAATTTCTTCAAGTGATTAACCCTGCTCCTCCAAACCACAAGATTAATCACCTCCTTTCGGAAAGCAGGAGGGAGGCCTGAACGGGAACCAGCAGCAATAAAAACCTCAGGAACAGGACCGCACTCGCATCGGCCGTTTTACTGCTGCATCATCACGGCAGGGACGGGTATTGGGCCAAAAATGTTCTGTTCTGTTTTGTTATCTTTTATTGCCATGTCTCTGGTTTCCTGCACTCAGCACAGGACGTAGAAGAGTCTCGCAGTGTGTGCTGACAACACTGCGTCTATATTTAAGAAAGCGGAGGAGACAGAAAAAAACAACGTAGACTCAGTCTGAATAAACATAATCCATAATTGATAAGCTAAACGAGGCACGGCTACACCTGACTGCCCACTGAGACGAGCTTTCAGGCCAGTCAAGTGTTGACTATTCGGGCTGCTGTGTGCCCATACACTATGTATGCAGCCATGCCTCACTGCGTGCACACATATTCAGAAGCTAATGAGGCCTTGGGAGATCGTACACATCTAAAAACGTTTCTCTGTCTGCTTGACTCCGTATATGTTTATCTGTGCATGAAGCTATGCATATTATATATACTGTACGTACAGGACATCTCACCACACTCGTTACCCCGTTTGAGTTTCCTACCATTAATATCACTGCATCTGCCCATCACCGGAGCCAGTGAAGCGCAGGGAGTTATTAGAACATTCCCGTCTTGAGAAAAAAAAAGCAAACATATCTTGCCCTTTTTTAAAAAAAAACAACTCCTCTCTTATTATCGCGCGCAGTATCGCAGCTAATGCACATGCAAGTCAAATGATGGAGAGCCTTTTTTTTTTTTCAGCGCGACATGCCGGCTGGATTTCACATATAAGTGTAAAATAAAAAAGAGGAAGGCCCACCGCCTGATGAGAGAATACACAAATGCAAGCTGACGCACGCGCAAACACACAAAAACACGGAGCCCGGGTGTCATAACTATTCCACATCGGGAGAGAGCCCCTGACTCCACTTCAAAGCTCTCCGGCTGACGGTGGCTAATGATGAACACTCAGATGAAGAGCAAGAGACAGCGATCCAGACTCCACATTAAAAAGGCCTCTTCCCGTCTTTTACGCCGAGATAAAAGACGAGAACCCGTGCCCGACTGCGGCTAATGTGCGTTTAAGCACTCATACATACATACATAAATGCGTACACAGGCAGACACACTTATCATGCAAATGTAGAATAATTACAGCCTTGTCTGAGGGAGGAAAGCTGGGTTGCCTTTTGAAGATAGCGATCCTCAAAAGATCCATTGATGTTGTGGCGGGTAATGGAGGAGAGACACGGAGAGAGCTGGTGTCTCTCACTCGTTCTCTCTCCCTCACAAGATCCAACACGGCCTGCATTTCTCTGGACGAGGGTGTGGACTTACATCTGCTGTGAGGATGGAAGAGGTCGCGTGTCCAGGAGTCACTCAGGGGTCAGGACACAGGTGCCATGGGACCAGAATAATGTCCACCCCAAGATGGCTACGTCATGTGGTAATGAAATACACACACACCAGTGGGTTTTTTTGTAATTTTCTGGAAAAGCGCTGGTTAATCTCTTGATCTGAGTCTCAGCTGTTTAAACCTCTGCGTTTCCCCCTTCTGTTCCCTGTGATCACCCACTGAACTCGGGATTTATGGAAGTTGCAGTTAATCATATAATTTTCTTTTTCTGCAATCAGACAGCTAAACAAGCACCAAACAGCAAATGAATCGCTACTGGCAGTTAACGAGGCGAACAGTAATTCCTGCGCTGAGGCATCAATCAATTCACTGTTTTATGATTATGAAGGCATCCACCAAAATATACAGATGCAGATCAATGACAATATAAGAGCTGCTGGTGATTGGCTATGCTGATATTTAAAATAAGCAGTGACAGGAAGAAAGTCGTCTTTTTCTGCTGAGAGAGATCGTGACCCACCATAAGGTTCAGTTTGGCCCCCAGATGTTCCAAGTGAAAATAAAAGAGTTTAGGCTGTTTAATTTTTTTGTGAGATAAAAAATGCTCTTTAAATACGTCTAGTCTGTAATTACTGTTTTCCATAATCTGAGTACGGCAGGCATTGTGACATTTTGCGCAGGAAGTCAGTCAATTAAGGGAATTCAGGCTCCTGGGACCATTTTGCATATTCAAAATACCACACAATAGGTGTTGGTTTTGGCTCATGGCCCACCGTTGAGTTTCAGTTTTGGCCATCCAATGGAAAAAATTTGGGCACCTCTTCTTTACACTATGCATGTATTGCTCATTACTCCTATGAGCTCTGACAGTATACAGTCACTGACTGTGAGCACAGCTGGAGCTGCTCTGCTGGTTGAAGCTGTGGCTGTGGAGATGGTTACCATGGCTGGTTGAATCTACGATTTTATGGATACAGCCACAGTAGCTGCACTATGAATCCCATAATAGGGATGCAAAGTAAGCTATGCATACTGGCAAATCTCTTCACACAACACCGATAAAAATGTTTGTAATGTAATGTAATTGTTACTTTCTTTTTAGAAGGTGTCAGTTTGTTGCGACATTGCTGTACCAGCCTGTTTGCTCCTGTGTGTGAAGTGTGTTTTACCTGCCAACATTTAGCTGCTGATTTAACCATTTTCACTAGAGAAGACCGCAGCATTTTATTTACAGTAGACATGATTCTGATACAACAGATTTTACAAATACAGCAAACAGAAACCAATATCAGCTACCTCTTTGACATCTGGTAAGAAAGTCTCCAGACTCCCTTTAAAAAACAAGACATTTTGTGACTTGTTGAGTTTGGAGAACTTCTATAAACTTCGTGAAATGCTGTCTATAAGAAATTCTTAACTATTTGGGCCTCCTTGTTAATTTGGCAAATGTTATATACAACAACAATAATTTCATAATGTCATTTGTTTGCTCCATTATGAGATCTGATCACACATGGTAATCTGAGATGCATGTTAATATTTAAGTCCAGTAAAAGTTGCATATAGGTCAGTCCTTCAGTGTGGCTCTGGACACACGTGTGTACACGCTGCTGAATGCATGCAGTGATCAGATCGGATCTCAAATGCATCCTCAGTGCATAATGGTGCTGTTCACACCTGTACAGAGCTTTCCACTCGTTATCGGATCACTTGATACCAAGTGTGAACAGCCTCTCTGTCTCAATCAGCTCCACTTGGTATCTATCCAGCTGCAATGATACAGACGTGTGCCTCAGCTGCTGCCACAGCCACGACGCCGTGGTCACAACCGGCACAGATCTACTACATGTTGTCACAATGTGGATTGTGGATCATCAAAACATCAAAAATAATTTCAGAAAATGAACTCCCACTGTGACCTATCAGGAGCTCTGTACCTGCACACCTTAATTTAATTTCACACCATTAAAAAGTACTTGTGACATTAGGAAAGACCGATGACTACGGTGCAGCACAGTGTGCACAGTAACTAAGGTTATAGTGTGGACGTACTCTGGGAGTCAGTGTCTGGATGGAGGTGGCCACTGCTGGCTTACCACCAACCTTGTTGTGTTTTAAAAAGGAAAGGACCGAGGACACACACACACACGCACACAGACACACACACACACAGACACACACGTGCATACAAATGACCCAGGCAGGAATTTAAAGTCAGACACTCACACACACACACACACACACACACACACACACACTCTCTGCACAGGCAAGCACACAAACTAATTGGCCACCCCATTAGTAATTTATTAAGCTTGTCCTTGTAAATTTTATCAGGTTTCCAGCAGGGGAATAGATTTATTGATTCGCTCTGCATTCATCAGGCCCAGAAAACAGAGTGAGAGAGAGAGCAGAGGAGTCTGAGAGAGGCAGGAGACAAGAGAGAGAGAGAGAGAGGTGGAGAGGGGGAGAGAGTACATTTATCAGGGTGGACAGCATCGGGTTCCAAGCGGCTTTGCGAGAGATCAGGCTGGAGTGTGTTGTGATTCCCCCTGGGTCACCACTATATCCTGCTTCATTCACAACGCTGCCTCGCCTCAGCTTATCAATGCGCGCGTCCCAATCAATGATTCTCATAAAACACCATCCAGGCCTCGGCTTATACCTTCTCACGGCCAGAAGAAGAAAAAAAAAGAAGAGGAAAAAAAGAGATGCTGTCAAACTTTACCCCCAGGAGCTGCAGATAAGCTGCAGGGCAATCAAGTAAACACAGGGTCGACAAATACTGGAACTGGATTTCACCGAAACTGTCAGACTAACAAATTTACAATATGTATGAGGTTGTGACCTCATTACTGTACCACCTCTGGCCCAGCAGTTTCCAGGTTTTTCCCGTTTTTTTCCATCACCAGGTATTGGCGAATATCGACTGGTCGAGGAAGTACTGTTGTTATTGTAATCGCATTAGTCTCTGTGGCTCATCCACCCTGCCCATCACCTCCTTAACGCTCCTCTGTCTTTGTGATCACTAGCAGTCCGGGGGGGGGGGAACTCCTTTTGCCGTTTTCGGGCCTTTCCTAACAATGGGAGAAACATCAGGAAGTAAGTGGGAGGCAGTGAAGGAAAAGAGAAGTGTTCTTGTTGGCAACGGTGCGATAATTGCGCAGTGTTTCTCTGTGCTCCAGTATAGATATATATTCACCTTTGTGGGCGGATGGATGATTTTCCGCGTGTGTGGGCACGGAAGTTAAATCGACGTGACAGCGAGCGGGCTCGACTATAAACACCGGCTTCTGAAATGCAATCCTTTGTAAACACAGTTTGTTTTGTTTTTTTCACTCTGGACTCTCTGAAGCAATCTTTTTGGGGTGTGGATCAGAGAAAGTCCGCTCCAAAATCCCTCTCCCTTCAGGCATCGCCTTGACTAGTATTGTTCCAGGATTCCCCAGCATGGCTCACCAGGAGGCTAGCGTTGCCTGCTGCGCGAGTGCTGGAGGAACCCTGTGTCTGGGATTTGGGAATACCAGATTCCTAATCCTCCGCGCAGCTCCTTCTGTTTTCCTGGACGTCTCAGGTTGGAACATGTAGGTGGAGTGTAAACACAAGTGTACACACACACACACACACACACACACTAAGACATATGGAGTGGAGCGATAAGGCCTGTGGATGTTTTAAGACCGTTATTGTATGGATTCCAACCATTTAGCCCGAAGGCATTTGGCCACTGTACTCTTCTGTAAGCTTGCCTTATATCCATGATATTGCTGAAGAAAGTGTTTAACTATATCTTCAGCTCCAGGACTTCTCATTCCGCTCTCAGCTCACATCTCTACTTGGAGAACGCCTCTCATAAAACCGTGTTCACTATTTCTTGACTGCACCAAACGCAGGATCCATTAGCAGAATTGTAATTCTTGACATCCAAACACAGCTTTGCTAAAACTGACAGCCATGTTTGGAATGAAAAACGTGTCTGTTGCCTTCACTTACAGTGTGTTTCCACTTGTTGAGCTCCTTTCAAACTTATTGAATTGAATCCAACAAGTGGGAAATATTCATTACCTGAAATTCTAATACTTTGTTCCCTTTGTAAAGGTTAGCCTGCAGGAAAAAAAGAAAACATGCTCAAGGATTGAATTACCTACTTAAAAGTGCATATGTCTACAGGTCAAAATAAAAGTGTGCAGGATTTCTTTTGTGTGCCGCAACACTCTCTGCAATCACTTTATTAAAAAATACCTGGCAGCTATCTCATAAAATACCTAAATTAAAATTGTTGATATTCCCCTCTTCGCCTCTCAGTTTTTCTTCTATTTCCTCGAACTCTTACTCCGCCTTTGTCTTCGCTAAACAAGACATGAAAAAAATAAAGAAATAAATAAATGGAGAGGAAAAAGGGTGTGATGATAAGGCGGAGGTGGGCGTTGAGGCTGATTTGGAGGGATGACGGGAGGAGAGAACTGGGGGTGGGGGGGTGGAGAGGAGGGGAGGCAACAATCTGTGCTGGTTAACTTCTCCCCGTTGACCCTGCAGAAGGGGCCACGGCTCCCTCCATCTGCCTGAAATAATCTCTCTCTCACACACACACACACACACACACACACACACACACACCTTCCCCAAAATGGCAAAAAAAGAAAAAAAAAAAGGATTAATGATATTCCAACACATACACACAAACAGCCAGAATCCATCACTCCAGTTTTTTTCTGCAGGAGCCCGGGCGTGCCAGTATGTGTGTACGCCTATCTCACTTTGAAGATTGAAAGTGGTTTTGTGTGCCTGCAAGTGTCTGTGTATTACGTGGGTGTGTGTCATGTCTGGGGCACCATATGTTCCCCACAAATTTGTTTTCACCCCTAAAAAAAAAAATAAAAAAGCCTATCCATATGCATATTAAGCAGCTTTAATTAAGACCTCCTCTACCCACATGCATACTGTACACAGATGTACGCACACACACACACACACACACACACACACACACACTCACTTCCTGGGAGAGGTAGTGTGATTTCAGAGCATCTCGTCGGCAGTGAGAACACTTGAGAAACAAGTTAATTGACGTTGACTATTCATATATACAGAGTGTGTTGGCTGGGCCGTGGGCAGATGGTGTTTCTAAGCCCCGATCTAAACTCGCAGTCAAAAAAAAAGAAAAGAAGAGGGAAATGCTGCCTCAGTCTTGTTCCTAAGAGCCTGAACGACCGCATGAGATGGAGATGGTGAACGCTGCACGCACAGATGCATTCCCATCACAGCTCAGCAGCGGTTCTGATCCAATGCTGATAGGAGCCCTGTTGGTCTTCTATCTGTAAGGTCGTTGATTGCACTTATTTGGTGTCAAAAGTGAAATTCAGTCACTGTGTCATGCTTTGGGTTCTTAGGTTTGTTGATTTCTTGTTTCATTTTGTAGAGTTACAGTGCCCACCTGTGTTCCCGGTGCTCCTCCCCTGCCTGATTCCCCCCCCAACACCTGTCTGAAATCAGCCTTGTTGGCGCCGCCCTGTTTCTCCACCTGCACCTCATCGCCTAGTTAGTTTAGTTAATATTTAAGCCTGTGTTGCTCCCTTACGTTTTGTTGGTTGGTCCATCTTCATCCACATGAGCTTCTATGCCTGTTCCCTGGTCCCTTCTGTGTTTCCTATGTTCCTGATTCATTCCTAGTGGTTTTCTGGAGTCTCCTCAGCTTTTGTACTTCTTTTTCATTCTCCTTTGCCCGCCTTCTTTTGCCAGATTTTGTCGCCTGCCACTTCATAATTCACACTATTGGGTCCAGTTCTCTAAAGCTCGCCTTTTGTTTCCAACCTGCCAGCATTGAGTCCTTCAGTGTAAATTGTGACACACCAACTAAGAATGGTTTGGACAAAAATCAGCAGGCCTTTGAGAACACGTAAAGCCTGGATGAGCTGATTGAAATTCTATTCTAATAGTTGTAACCACTCTGATCATAGGTCCTGCAAAACAAAATATAAACACTAACATTTCAAAACAAAATTATTTTTACATAAATCTTTTTCAAATGCTTGTGTCTGAGTCGAGCTTGGCAAACTTGGCAGCTAACCAAGCCACCTGCCTATTGACTCGCAAAACAGTGGCACGTGTGTTGGAGCAAGCAGCTGAAGACTCCTGTACCTTTCCAAAATATACTTAAAATACAAAAATTACAAAAAGTTTTTAAAATGCTTGTTTTTCTGTATGACCACTAATAAACATGGGAAAATTCCCACTGGATTAGCTATTGCAACGTTAGCTTGCTCCAAAAGAATCTACACCCAGGATAAGGATCAGGGTGGCTGTGTCTCAGGGGTAGAGCCAGCATCTCGTTATCGGAGGGTTGCTGGTTTGATTCCCCTGGTCTGTATGTGGGAGTGTCCTTGGGCAAGATACTGAACCCCAAACTGCTCCTGATGTGCTGGTCAGCACCTCGCATGGCAGCCACCGCCATCACTGTATGAATGCATGTATGAATTACTGTAAGTCCCTTTGGACAAAAGCGTCTGCTAAATGCCCTAAATGTAAATGTAAAAATGCATCCACAAAGCGCTGTACACTAGAATTAGCTGTTGAAGCTAGTGTATGTGGATTTACTTTGGGGCAATTTGCCAGATAACAAAGCTAGTCACCACTTCATCTGTGCTTCACAGTCTATTGGCATTGAGCGTTGGTTGATGTTCACATAGCAGTGGGACATGCTAGCCAATCCATATGTATGAAAGTGGCTTTGATTGCATTGCGGTCCTCTAAGGAAATTCAAAAAACAGTGTTTTTTTGTCTAGTTGACTATTTATTTATAGTTACTTTGAGGGCCAACCATAGTTATTTAAACCAGATATAGCTTACTGGTTAACTAGAGGAACTTAGGCTACCGCAATAACAACACACACAAAGCAACAAATGTAAGCTACATGGGTCATTTTGCTGTCTATTGTGCATGTCTGCTTCATGGAGTTACAAGTACAACGTCAGCATGGGCTGGAGTCACAATGGATAATAATTCTCAGGTTGAAAAATGATGTAATTAATCCTTAAAAATGCAGCTGTCTTTCATACATCTATTTTCTGCACGGTGTTAGTGTAACTGTTGTCAAGACTGGACTTTTTGGCGCTAGTGCTTTTTTTTCTTTTGAATGATAACACACGAGTGCACTGCTCTGTCTTTTCCAAGATTTCATCCATGATCCCATTTTCTTTACCTCCTCAGGGTCAGAGTGAGGTCATGATTATCTCAGCATGCACTGTGTGAGAGGCCACTCCATCACGGAGCTAACACACAGGTGACACACACATTCAATCTCACACCTACAGGCAATATAGAGTTTCCACTTCACCACACCGGCACGTCTGTGGACTGTGGTGGGGGGGGGGGGGGGGCAGGACTCAAACCAGGATCAGGGCCAATGTGTGAACTTGGGACCTTCTCAAATGTGTGAATCTGTACATTCTTGTTGTGTTTCCATGTAAATCTTTCATTCTCACTCCAGACATAATGTATTCTTGTTGGGGTTCTTTGCTTTCCAGTGGTGCTTTCCGCATGGTTGCCTCTCGCTGGTTGCCCACAGGACAACTGCATGCATTTATAAGTCATCCATCCTTGACGAGTCATATCTACATTATTTACTGCTTTGATGTATCCAGTTACTACTTGCATTGGATGTTGCAGTGACACTTCTGGACAGAGCGACGGTTGCAAATCAGGGTTCAGAATTCTGATATCTGCTTAACTGCGTTTTGAGTGTGATGATTCAGAGCTCAGCCTCTCGGTTTTAATGAATGGGAACATACATTGTGTATATGTACGGTTGTAAAGGGCACACTGCTATAATGAAGGCAGGAGTCAGGAGGGGGTGTTGTGAACGACGGTGTCTCTACCAGCTGTGAAAATGGCTGTGGCACCCCCAAGTCACACATTTTCTATCTCCGACGGGGAGGCTGTAGCCATGGCAACGCAGCTTTTTGGCTTTGCGGGGTGATAACAAGGTGGAGATGTGCTTAAAGAGGGAGGGGGGTGAGGGAAGATGGGGAGGGTTGTGCACAGAGGGAGGGAGAGAGATAAACTCAGAATGCTGCTCCCAAAGTATTTTAAACCCCAGGGGAGCCTCAGCCTCGGACAAAAGAAGGAATACATGAAGGAATCAGGCCGACACACAACTTTATAATGGTGAACTTGTGAGGTCTCTACGTTCAAAACATTTATTTTTCCATTGCGTTTAACCAAACCGTAAGTAAGTTCTGAAGGATGAATTGCACCAATTTCAACTATTCTCTGCCATTAATAATCATGTCAAAATGTTTTCGCCTGAGGCGCCAGACCGGGGTTCGATTCCCGGCCTGGGGCCCTTTGCTGCATGTCACTCCCCCTTTCTCTCATCCTGTTTCCTGCCTGTCACCTCCTCAGCTGGTCTGTCAATAAAGCCAAAAAAAATACTTGTCGGAGTACACATCCACAGCGAGGTTGATTGGATTCCGAAGCATCGATTTTCAGTGCCGTGGACTGCCACTGGTGGATTCTAACAGCACAATTTTGTGACCAAAAAAAAAGCACGGATCACCTAGCAACAAGTCAATGCCACACACCAAAATAAATTTGGTTATTAATTTACCCAGGCTCCAGGCTGGATGATTCAGAGTTGGGTGTTGGCAGGCCCCATGGCAGCGTGGATGTAAGTGTGTTGAAAGACGAGCTTTTAATAAGTGTTGGTTTCAACAGTGTGACTGGTGCGGTTTGCTGAACTATGGAAAGTGAGATATGAAACTGTCAGCACCGCCATTATGATATAACAGGATAGGAAACCAAGGCTGAGATTGAAGGTAATACTAAACTGGTGAAACTAAACCCAAGATTAGCTATTAAGTTTAAACTGGTCTAATATTTTTACATCACTGTGTAATGTGGACAGTTTCGAATTATCATTATTTAGCTCACCTGACCATTTTAGCATCATTCATCTCTTTTTTGGTTTTAAGGACCACAACCTTTTTGATTCCATTTCACTGTTGTCATTTCCCACATTTCTGGCTACAGCAGGCAACTGTTTTCAGGAAGAAGAAAAAAATGGGTATGTTATATATGCTACTTGCCCAAAGCCAAAAGGGAGATGGACCAGGTCAACTTTAATAAATAAAGTATATAAAAATATAAAGTTAATAATGTAGAATTTTGTCTGTAAATAACTAAACTATGTCTTGCATTGTGACATGTCAGCGAATATTAAGCAAGCCAGGAGGCAAACAAAGTTAATGCAAGCCAGGTAAGTTAATGGTAACTGACAGATTTCAAGAGACATCCACTGATTTTGATATTATTCAACATTATCATTATTCTTTTTGTTAGGAATGCCAAAAAGGAAGAGGCAGCAGAAAATTGACTTCTTTTTTAAGTCACATTGTCATGTAAGTGGAGTTATATGACAGGAGGGAAACAGAAAGCTAGCTTTCAATCCAGAAATGCACTAATTCAAGTTTATAGTAGTACATTCATATTCTTGCATTAATGCCCTGTAGGTGTTCATTTACATAACTTAAAGCTATTTGTTAAGGCTTAAAATCTTCTTTTCAATGAAGAAAATCTCCTACATCAGCTCATCCCTGTTACTGCTCTCAGAAGCTAGAAAAGAATAGAAATGAAAATAACATAGAGTACAATAAAGGCTAGGATGAAAGATTAGTTAAAACAGATTAGAAAAACAAAATATATGTTAAATAATTAATAAAAAAGCAGATAAAAGTACAAAAAAAGAAAGGAATGTTTCCTAAGTTTACATGAAAGATTTCAACACTTCCATGTTCAGGAATATTAACGTGGAGTTCTTTATGTCGGATGTTTATGATGAGGGGAAGTCTAGGAGTCAGGACAAAGCAGAGCATGGAGAAGATGAGGGAGAGAACAGGAGAGGAGTTGGAGAGAACAGAAAAGAAGAGGGAGGGAACACAGTGTTCTTACCAAATTCACTCACTCACACTTGTACTTTAATAAAACATATAAATTAATTACTACATACAATGTTATGTGATTGCTTGAGGATGTATAATATATTGGGTTAAAGAGCGTTGTCCTGTAATGTACATTTTGAATGCAATATTATTTGCATATCCTAATGAAAAAAATCTAGAAATGCATTGCATTAGTTTTATAGATTGAAACAGGGGCCAGAGGTGGTTGCAGTGCTCATGTGCTACCCCCAGAACCTCCCAGAACCACCCAGAACCCCCCCACATTTAAAATTGCTGCTCTATCCCTGCGCAATCCCCAGGCCCCTTGACCGCCTCGTCTGGACTTGGTGGCTAACTGAGCTATAAGGTGGCCAAATCTTACACATGGCACCTTTAATGTGTCAAGGAAGTGGGTCGGTACTTGTCCACAGTCACTTTTTACGTGTCCCTTTACAATTTTGTTCCATTTGTTATCCGTTATCAAATAACAACAAAGTCCACTGGCAATTTTGATCTGTAAGAAATTGAATCAGTACAATGATGTAGCATCATGAATTGGAAGCAAACCACATTCTTGAATATCATAAAGGTTAACCTCTGTTTCCTGGATAAGTGAAATTTTCGCAGCTTCTTACATCTTCAGCCAAAGGGTAGTTTATGGGATGCGCCTGATCCCCACGCCAGTGTGCAACTCTTAACACAGACAAGAGAGAAAGACAAATGGATTGATCGTGGCGTATTACTGGCCTTGTATATGAGTATATATGTACGCATTCGCTTAAAGACATACATTTATACCCACAACATGCACACAGACACATATCTCAGCATTTTGCACTGAAGAGAATGCTGCTCTTTTGGCCAGCATACGCTAAATACATGTACAGTATGTAGTGAGTTAGTATGTAAAGATATGCCATGCCCTACATCCAACTCTGAATCCAAGGTTTAACCCCAGACTAGTGGGATGTAGATGTCTGGACAACTGGCCCCAGTCCCCACATTTTTCTGTCTTGGTCAGAACATTTGGTCTCCGTTTCGTTAAACCACACACACATGGCTCTTAATCCCCTCAGCGAGTGGAGGCAGATACTATCTCAGCCTTGTCTTGGTAATCAACTTGTCGGTGCAGAGGCAGCAAAGCAACCAGCGAGCCTATGAACTCTGTCCGTCTCAGACACGCACGCAAACCAGCTAATCAAGAGGGTGACTGGGACAGCGTCCGTGAAAACTGCCCGACAGGAAGTTACAGCCGTGTCACAGGAAATAGGATGTGTCTTTTTCCGGGGCTGCAGTATCCTCGTGATTAGAGGGAGCAGATTGAGCTGTCTCATTGCATTACACACACAGAGGACGCGCTTGCACGGACATACACACATGTTGACGCACACACGCACGTCCAGTTAGACATGTAAGGGAAAGGGACAGGAGATGGAGTTGCGACATCGTCCCAAACGCGTGCACACACACACACACACACACACACACACACACACACACACACACACACACACACACACACTCACACACACAAATAGCCAAATAAATATGTTGTCTTATTTTCCTCAGTGGAGGAGACTTCCTCTTCTTAGTTTGTTTAGAGCAGCATAGAAGGAAAAGGCTTGGAGAGAGTGGGTGACCATTTCCTTCTGTTATGACTACCACTGGTGGACAACAATCGAGTGAAACACACACACAGCAGTGCATACGTAACCCACGCATGCACACACACAAACACACACACACACACACACACACACACACACACACACACACACACACACACACAGCAAAATTGCAAGGTTGATAGTGTATCATGAGATATCAAGATTGACAAGCTGTGTGACATTTCAGTGAGTCCCCACTTATTTCAGTAAGCAGCTGCCTTTACATTAGATTGCTCTTCTTTCAAATAGTTTTTGTTTTTTATTTTGTAAAATAGGATTTAGACCTTTTGTGCACTGATTCAGTTCAAAGAACTCTCATAAAGTTCACGTTTAAAAACAAAAGACACATACATTTAAAAATATAACTTATTTTTCATTAGTCTGTGTTAAACTTTTGTGTGCACTTTCTCTATAGAGGAAGTGGGAGCAAACAGTAATTCTGAACATATTCATACATAACCACACTGACTTTCTAAACACGTACAAGGAAAACCTTTGCGTAGGCTACACAATACTACACGCTGTTATTCATGCTTTTTTTGTTCACAAGTATCATTTTATCTACCCTGCTTTTAAACAGTATTAAAAGCAAAAGAACAATAACGCTCTGCACTGAAGACATTTTGTGGACAATTTGCTGAACCATACCGTCTCAAATATGCTTTGTACAGATTTTTACTGTGAGATAGCAAGCAAAGTCTGTACACTCTGAAGGTCACCATAACTTGTTCAGATTATACATGATAGCTAGATAGCAATGTTTATGTACTCCAAGGGCCCCAAAACCAAATAGAGATGCTAGCTGTAAGCTAGCTAGAAATGTTCCTGCAGACCAAAAATATAGGCTACCATACCTTAAGAGAGCTAGTAATATTCATGCTGCTCAAAATACAGGCTACCACACTGTGTACAGACCTTCAGCTGTAAGGTAGCTAACAATGTTCATACACTCCAAAGGCCACCTCAACTTGTTCATATTTTCTTGATTCAGAACAAAGTGTCAGTAAAGGTAAGGGAAACTAATCCAGCATTACGATTGGTCTTCTTCGTCTTCATGCTAGACTTTGGTATTGCACGACTGACAAGTCCAGTCACCAGTTTTCTTCATGTCAAAATGCGTGCCTGCTGCACAAAATGCGTACAGGTTGCCACATCTCAGCTATGCTCCCATTCACAATTGCATTGTTCATAGCTTCTCACATAGCAAAAGTTTTGAAAGATTGCAAATCTCAAAGTAATCATTGTTTTATATATGCATATTTACTGGATTTTTCATAACAAACAAAGTAGGACGTCTCAGCTTGACACATCTACAAACCCAATATATTAGTCTAAACCTCACGCACAAACAGAAATGCTAGAAATTCCTTCAACCATACGAGAAACCAGCCGGAGAGTCTGGATTAGAGCCATCTGGAGTCACTCTGGATATCTGCAATGATCCAGAACGGTTCACCGACGGGAGGAGAGCTCGGACATCACTTTTAAACTTTTGGAATTCAAAAAGGGGATTTCCATCAGCTGGACTGCAGCAGCGATCTGCAGAATTGACCTCCATTGTTGAGTGCTTGTGCTCTCTCTGTTGACTGCTGGGTGGAATTGGAGGGGAAACGTTCTTTACTTTATGAAAGTAACATTACAGACAGGAGAGGGGGAAAGAAGACAGAGAAGTGGAGTCTCTGTTGAGTAAGTTTCTGGATTCACAGAGAGCTGTCCTGAATATAACCAACACAAACATCCACACACCCTCAGTGTGTGCCGTTGTTCACTAATGTTGGCTTACGGCTAGCGCACAGTAAAGTAAACTGACTGTTTCGGGCAGATAAACATTGCATGAGTAACGCAAATAAACACAAATGTTCCTGCCTTCAAACTCGCTTCATTTTTGATGTATACACCATTAAACACCCGCCACTGCTGGTAAAAATCTACCTGATGTTCACAGATGAGTTAATATTAAAAGTTATATATTAAGATTCAAGGTGCATTATGTAAGAAGTTTGGGTGAAAACGCTCAATAAACTAAAATTAAAACAAAGAATGTGAATAACAGTTCTACCATTGTGATGTTTGTGTGTTGTGTTGCATAGATTTATACTGAAGTAGGCATGCTAACCAGCTAGCCCAGTTCCATACTAGTTTAAAACTACTCCACTGGTGTAAACACCAATATTTCCACAGTTCCCAAAACGCCCGGTCCACTATCTGAGCTAACTTACTAACGGCAGCCACAGTTAGCAGTTACGCTAATGATATGCTGGCCCCAATTTGTTTTGAGTATCAACTCGACAGGTGGCTAATTCTTACATATTGCTCCATTCATTTTAGTCCCTTAGCCGACTTCCCTTCTCCAGAAGTAGTGACAGGGGACAACCACCATTTCTTTGGGCTTGAACATTGTTTTTCAAATAATGTAAGTGAACAAAATATCTATCTATATATAGCTTTATGTGTTATTTAAAGGCATGTTACATTCCCACATAAAACTGTCCAAAAATGATGGTGTATTCCCTTTACCCGTGGTAGGTACTATACTATCCAGGGAAACACGGAAAACACCAGATGATATATCATCTGGTGTTTCCCTAGCTATAGCTAGCCACTCTGTGGTCTCTCTATTACATATAGCTCTCTCATAATGGAGCATGAGTTTTAATTATTGATCGACGATGGTGTATGCTTAACAATGAAGACAACAACTCCCATGATGCCACGCTGCTTCACAATGTCATTAAACTCTGTCTTTTGTTATTTTTTTGATTGAGTCAGCCAGCAGCAGAAATGACATACTCTGCATTTAATAGCATTAGCTATAACGTGATTAGCATTAATCGGATTAGTGTGTCAAAGAGAGTACGATCTACAACTGTGCAAAACAGAGCGAGAGGTGAGACAGAAGCCACAGCGGGCACTTCACACGACGCCCCAGATCAGATGGTGGTGCGAGATTGAAAAATCTCTGACTTCGAAAGGGAAAAAGGATGCGGGAATGTGAAGCTAACAATGTACAGATAGAGAGAAAGACAGGAAGATGCGGGGAAAGAGAGACAACAATGAGCGATCCAGATCAAGAGGGAAAGTGATGTAGCGTTGGTGTGCCATGTCCTGTTGATTTCCTGTCATACTGCAGTGCTTTACCTCATCCTCCTTATTTAGATTCAGAGCAGGCCCTTCCTGTGTCCCCATGAGACCTCGACCTGTTCTCAATCGTTACAAGATGTTTTCGACGAAACGAGTGTGAGACGCAGACAAACACACTCAGGAGAAGAAACACGAAAATATTTACAGTACTCTTGCCGATGGAATGTGATCATCTGATTCCCAGTCAGATTTAGAGCAAAGGAATGTCTTCTTCACCTGGGGTTTGAGTCGACAACAGATTATATTGCGACGCTTGCAGTCTCAAACCAGACACTGGTGTTTAAAGAATATCAACAACAACCAGACAACATCCTTTGTTTGTGTGTGTCGCTCTCTCGCAGGCAGAAGGCCTCGTGTTGCCTGCAGGCGGACTGATAACGCTTTTTCCAAAGCAGCAGTACAGATATTTTTAGACCAAAGCCTCTAATGGATGGCATTTTGATTCATGTGGTAATCGTGTAAGATCCGAAATAAAATCATATTTCAAGCTTACTCGCTGTCCATAGACATAAGAGGAATGTCCATCCTCATAGTGGCGAATGATGTTGACACAAAGACATTTCTCTATAATTGACCAACATCAGCCCGACACATTGACAAACCCAGTTACCAGTCCCACGAACCCCACTGCTGGCCTTATATAATTAGCGTGGTGTTATGTGGCCAAGGCTGTCTGATAATGAAGAGAGCTTGTTACATGGTTGGAAAGACACTTAAGAGGTGCTCGGGCTTTCATTAGGCTTTGGTTAAAGGGATTGTTAGCCGTGCTGGCAGCTGTTAATTGCTATGAGGGAGGCTTACGTCTATAGGGTAAACCTACACGAGCGTCTGTGTGTCTCTATTCATGTTGAAATCATTGTCGAAAGGCCACGCAAGGTCACCGCCTCAGTTGTTCCTTGATTCAGACAGCAGTGGGTCAGGGTGAAAAACGTGCAGTGTTGCCTGGGGTTTATAAATTATATAATACATTACATGCTGTATAGTAAATGCAAGACTCTCTCTGAATGGACAATTGATGTGATCGGTGAATTCATATTTGTGCGCAGGCTAGTTTCATGTGTGTGCTGGTGTATCTTTAATTTTACAAGAACACAATATCTCATGACTGTATATTGAGAGTCTGAATGTAACAGGAACTTACGGCGGATGTCGGAAATCTGTTAAACCCAGACATTGTAATGACTGTAACCTCTCTTTCAACCAAACATCTTGAGTCCTTCTCAACAGTATGTCATGTGGCTCAGTCCATATGCTCAGATGAGGGTGTTGCTTGTTCAGTAATGACGTTCAAAGCTGTCTTTAATGAACACCATTTCTCATACGCTAGTCTAAACTTCAGGGCTCGACAAATAAAGCTAATACATGAGCAACTTTGGGGGTTAGTTCAGACATGTCTGGAATAACAGCAGGATGGAAGAGACTGGACCATAGTCCTCGTAGGCACATTTTGCCACTTGGAAGCCATCTTGGAATCCCCCACCGCCCCGAGCATTTACTGTATTTCATGCTAACAATGAACAAAAATAAATGAGGAGAGAGCCATGACTTCACTTTAAATGGTCAACTGAACATTAAAAAATGCACATATAAAATCAGCTGTCAAATTACACACCAAAAGATGTCAAGAATGACAAAATGTAGGTCAAGATGGTCCCTCCTGACAAGAAGAGAAATGCACTTGAAGATAATGAAGACAGAACTTTGGGCTTTGTCTAAAATCATTTCCTTTTTTTGCTCATTCAGTACTCCTTATAAAATGGACCATGCCCTTGCGGCGGCCATGTTCCTCTGACAATCTCGCTTAAAGCTTGACACTCAAACTCTATGATGATGTAAATCCTGCGGTATTTCAGGTTGAAAGTCGTTGGGAATCTGATAAATTGTTATCAGGTTACTGCTTCCTGAACATATCAGCAACTGGGCAGATGATTTTTTTATTTATTTTTTTTTTTTTTAATTAAGTGAAAATCTATCGGGCCGTATTTCAAGGTAAAACAACATATGTTCTGACCTATTAGCTAATATTAGCATTCAACCGAATCATGGTTAAACACTGCTGTTTGATTACATCCAATGTGTTTCATGTCTGGTTTTAAATAAATGCGATAAATGATGTTTTGCAATTTAAGTCGCACCTTTCCTATGGAGTCATGTAACACATATCAAACAGTCATGTTGGCTACAAAATTGAATACTAACGGGAACTCTTGTCCAACAGGTTACCAAATATGTTGTTTTACCTTGAAATTTGGCCCTCCAGATTTTCACTACCCTATGTCCTTTTAGCCGGTGATCAACCAGGAAGTGGTGAATGATAACAGTTTATCAGATTCCCTGTGTTTATAGGACTGGCAACCTGCAGCTTCCCACCCTGTATTAGACGTCAGGGGCAGGGCTGTCATCTGAATATGGTCTATAGATACTCAGTTGTTGACTTAACAGGAGGCAGAAAATTGAGATTTCAGACACTGATCATTTTTATGAATACATTTACACACTAAGAATACAGACACTGAAATAAACTGTATTCAGTATAGCACATACACAGTAAATACGGAGTGATTTCGGGCACATGCTGTTTGTGAACTAATAATTGGTGTACCTGGCTTCCTCTGTTGCCGTTAGCTTGCCAGCTAAGGAGTTTATCAAATGATGCTCTATGCTAGCTTCAGGCAAGAAGTTATCTCAAAAGGCCAAATCTATTGATGTATTCAATTCAATTTTGACTTGCCTGACGACCTTTAACTACCGCTCTACCACCAGGTACCACTCTCATCATATCTCTGCCTCTCCATTAACACTTATTTTTATCCACTGAGCTTATCAATATACTCACCCACCCACCCTCCCACCCACACACATGGAAAAGAGATAAACGCATCCACACATCAACTGACCCAGCACATTTCCTCTATTTAGACATCTCGAGTCGATCAAACACATGCACGTCTGCTCTTTTAAAACAGTAAGCAAGGCAGTCTGAACACGCTGTCAATACAGACATCCGCGGGCAAACAGTATGCACGCTGGGATCGGAATATCTCTCTTTCTCTCTGTCTGTGTCGCACAAACACACACACACACATACGCCCGCACCAACGTTAATCCAATAAGCCATGGGAGATCAAGCCAGGCTCAGGAAAACTAGGCTCACTTAGCTAACTTCTATCCGTCAGTGTGGATGTTACCTAGAAATGTACTTCAGAGTCATAGACAGTAACTGGCCTAAAGATAAATATACTACCTTTCCAGTTTCAGTTCTAGAGGTCTTTTATTTAATGGTTAGCTGTCTTAAAGGACCAGTTTGTAGTATTTAGGAGGAATTATTGTCAGAAACGGCATTTAGTATTGATAATGAAGCTTTCATTAGTGTTTAGTCACCTGAAAATGAGAATCCCTGTGTTTTTATGACCTTAGAATGAGCCTTTTCTGTCTACAGACCTACAGTAGGCCAGAATGGACAAACCAAACATCTTTAGTATTCTGAAACTTATTGTACATTATTTGCCTCTTCAAGGCTTGTTACTGTCACTCTGTACAGACGTTTTCCTAGTTGGCTAGGAGAAGGGTAAGTCAGGGCTAAATGGAAAATTACCACGGACACAACTTGGTAGTGTCACAGCTGTCACACGGCGGCAAAGTTAAGGACGAGCCTGGAAAAAACAGAGCATAAAGACAGCAAATCAGAGTTATGTGATCCACTCAAAGGACATCAACACACTGAATGGAAGAAAAACATGCTACAGCCTTTCAGCGTGGGGACTTTTTTGAAGAAGATTCATTTTCCAGCATGACAGTGACCTCACATATAAAGCCAACACCGCACAGGAATGGCTTCAGGACAACAATGTTAATGTCCTGAGGTGGCCGAGGCAGCCAAGAGTCCAGACCTCAATCCAGCTTCACAGAGCTTCAGACGTTTTGCAGAGGAGAATAGAAAAGGCTTTAATGTCCAGACGTTCAAAGCGATACAGATCTGTCCTTATGAAGGCTAACTGCTGCCTGAGGTTCCTTTACAGAAATAAATATTGATTTTAAGGGGCCGAACACATTTGCCTTCAGTCATCTTGTATTACATTTGTACCCACTTTTGACCAGTTTGTTTAGATTCGTTTTCCTGACTTTGACATTTCAGACTGTTTTTCTTCGATCGGTACCAAAACAACATCTGTGATTTGAAGCCAGAACACAATAAAACATGACTTGGGGAGGGTAGTTCTTTTCATAGGAACTGTAATTAAGGCAGCGATTATGGTGGAGTGCACAGTGCCGATGCCTGAAAGTGACTAAGAACATTTACCAGTGCTCAAGTGCTACTTAAAGAGGCTATAATCCATATTTTCATATTAACAATGGATCAAATCACTACTTGTCCGTGAAATGTTTCACTCATAGAGACTAAACCCACAGAGATTCATAACATGAGGCTGCAGTTCCACACAGGCCTGCGACTCATGTCACTGACAGCGTATCGTTTTGTATCACAGCTCACAGCTTCTAGAGCTTTAGCCCACAGCCACTGCTCTCACCAGCCTGGTTTACAGACACAGCGAACATCTATCCGCTTAAGTGACAAATGATTTTTCCCAGGAGTTACTCTGGAGACCAATGCAGAGTTAACAAGGAGAGTGAATATTGGGTTTGGACTGGATGACTGCAGGACTACAGCTGGACGAGGAGAGGCGGACTCAGTGTGTCCATCATTGATGCCATGCGCGGTGCTCAGACACAGTCAGAGTCGATGGTCAGTGTTTCCCAGACGTCAAACCCTTGATGCAAAGATGCTCATGATCACCACCGCCTTGTTGCTGCTCTTTACATACTTCCTGACGCAGATTCAAAAGATGCGCGACACGTTAATGTATATTTGCGTATAAATAACTCTAATACCGCGTTCTGTAATTAGTGTCGCATGAAGGAGTTCACAAACTTGGCACCTCGAGCTGTTAAACAGGCTGCAACATTAAAATGCTCCTTGCATTAATAGCCAGCAAGACTCATCCAGTAGTGTTACATTTTTAATAGCTGCATGCATTACTTTTGCATTGTGGTATTTTTACTTTGACTTAAGTAAACTATGTAAATACTTCTACCACTGTGCACTGCTTTTGTAGATATTTGCAGCTATGCAGATAGACAACTTTCAAGTTCGAGCTCATGGATGTTTTCCATCTACCCCACTCTCTCTTTTCATGGAGCAGCTTTGGCAGCCGCACATCTCCACCCTCCTTTGCCTCATTATACCTGCGTGTTGTTGTTGTCACAGTAAAGCATGAAAGCTTCTTCTGGTGTTCTAAAACCCTCGAGATATAAAACAGCTACAGTATGTAAATACACCCCGAAAAACACAGGCAAAGATATTCACATGCATAAAGATAAAGAGACACAATCAAAGACACGAAGCGCACACAGGCATACATAATGTAATATAAATACGCGTGCACGCGGGCGGAGATGGACGCACACCGGCACAGACGCGGCTGTTAATGCACGGTGATGTAAATGTGCTGAGTGAGCAAAGGAGCCTTGACCCGGTGTCTCTGACTCATAATGATTTCAAACACCAGTGCAAGTGCAGCGCTGTCAGGCATGCATAACAAGGCACACACACACACACACACACTCAGAGTTATTGCAGGGGTAGCTGTGATAAGGGAGCGTGTGTTTGCACAGTTTCACCAGCCACTTAATCCCTATCGGCCGGAGAGGGAGTATGAAGCGGGGAGGGGGAAACAAAGATATAAAAATGAGAGAGAGAGACAGAGCCCAGTGATGACTTTAGCAGGAGCTTTATCTCACCGGGGTTTTGTTTTGGACACAAATACTTTATCAGCACTAAACATTCAGGAGAAGGAGTGAGGCAGAGCGAAAACAGCCTTGGTCATCCTCCAGGGAGCTGCTCTGAGTGGATCCAGACTGTGCTCCTGCAACGTGAGGGTGGAAACTATTTCAATTCCTCTCCCACTTCTTCCTCTCTCTCTCTCTCTCTCTCTCTCTCTCTCTCTCTCTCTCTCTCTCTAACACACACACACAGTTCATTTAGTGTCTCCCACCTCGACTGCCCTCTCTTTCGCTCGCTTTCTAGCCCCATCCCTCTGCTGCCACTCCCTCTATTTCACCCCGGATCACCTCACGCTCTGGCCTCCTTACCTAAAGTCAACTCTCGTGTTCGAGGGAGGAAGGAGGGAAGAGGAGGAGTAGGAGGAGGAGGCAAGCTGAGGGGGGTGATGCAGAGTGATGAAAAATGGAGGTGGATGAATGAAGCAGACAGGAGGGAGGAGAGGAGAGAAGACGAGGGGAGATGAGGTGGGACGGGCGGGAGGGGTGGAGGAAGGAGGACGGGAGGGGGAGAGAGGAGGGAAATGGGGACAGAGGGGTTCAAATCAGTCCAGAGCAAAATGACGAGAAGTGAAACGATGCAGAGAAATGAAAATATGTTTACACTGAGACGCCGTGGTCTAACAAGATTAGTCAAAGTGGTACATGCATACTGAGGAGAGAGAGGCATGTTTGTTTTTGTTGTTTTTATTTGATTGAGATGCTTTCCCCGATACCACTCATCAAACAATCACATAAATAGAGCAGACTGAAAGGAAAATTGAGCAGAAGGAAAAAGGACGGATGAAGAGAAAGGATGGCGATGCAGACTGCAGGAAGACTGGTGCTTGTAAACATATTCCAGGCCGACATGGTGCTGCAGGGACTTCTCTGAAGTGGCTCTAACCAAGTTATCAGGAGGTGACCTGAGGACACACTCTCTAGTCACATGCTCCGGTTGGATGCTGCAGCACAAGGCTGTTTCTATATGTGTTACGCCTGCATGACTCACTGCAGTATGGATGAGAGGTGGTGCTTCTGCACACGGTTCACCTCACATGCCCCCACTCTGGGAAGTCATGACAAGGGCTTTAGCCTGATTACAGTCACAATTTGTCTAATATGGCCAGGTTCTGACAATCTGAGGCCGTGGATATTTTGGTTGGCTGTGCCGGATGATCTGCCAACGTGAGCGTTTTGTGTCTGGCAGCTATTTCAAACAGGTTTTTACTTTTCATCGCTGATCTAAATAAGTCATGATGCACACTCTAATGAGCAACTGTGCAGCAGACTATGTACATGTCATACAAGGAGAATGCAAATGAGGGAGGGAAGAGTTCAAGCGATGCCCTCACTTGGCATCAAGATGGAAGCAGCAGCGAGCTCGGCTCCACCCAAAGGAAAGCTAAATATACATATATTCAAAGTTATTTGGGGATATTTTAATATTTCACTGTTTATTCTGTGACATATCTGATTTTTTTATTTCAGTGCTCTGTGAATGTTTAATTTGACTTTTACTGCATATCTATGCACAAGCATACAGGCGCCTATATCCCAATATCCCTAATTGAGTTTGAGGAGTAATAATAATAATAATGATTATATATATATATATATATATATATATATATATATATATATATATATATATATATATATATATATATATATATATATATATATATATATATAATTACTCCTTTAAAGCAACATAATTTTATTTCCTGTTGAGAGATAGTTGTGGATTGTTGAGTTTCATCCCAAAGGTCATCTGGCCTTTTGGGTTGGCGTCACTGTTTGACTGTCTGGGACTGAGACAGTGAACTGTCTTTCTCCAGGAAATTGCTTTAACCAATATATTAACATGCTTGTGAAAAACTGTCTTTCTTTCTTTTTTTTAAGGACAACTGTTTATCTGTTTGTCCTGTATTTTTGTTTATATTTTGGTTCTTCCTGTTTCCATCACAGTAGTGAACAAGAAAGGGACCGTGACTGAACTGATCACCATTATGATGCATGATATTAAGTTATTAGGTTAACATTATTTGCTTTCTTAGATGATCATCTGATCTTAACCCCACTTGTCTGGCCCAAAATGATCTGTGTACCATGAGGGGCATTCATGACTACTGCATCTCATTAGTAGTCGCCTGATCCGATAAAGTCTTAGATTATGTTACTGGCAAAAGATCTATCATATATTTTACATCCAATAGCAATGATCAATTGTGGTCAAAAATGGCTTAAATATACCATTAACAGGACCATTCTGGGGTAGTTGAATCAGGAAAGTCCTTGACTGGCTCTGAGAGGCTGCTGCTGATAGGACTAAACCTCCAGCAAGCTTGTCTGAACCAGAGCCCTTGAGGGGAGGGTGTCACTTCATCTCTTTTTACTCCAATGGATCATTTATATAAAGTAACAGCAGATGTTGGAGCCTCTCAATAGAACCTGGATGGTCGCTGCAAATACCAGCAGCCCAGAACTGTAAATCAATCAATTATATAATATAATAGTGTATTAACTACGAAACTGCCAAACATTGTTCTTCCGTCTCACTTTATACATACTATGTGAAGTCTCCGTGAGCCACGACGATCAACATTTTGAACTTGTGTTGTCTTGACTTGCCATGAGACTCCTGAAATTAACACAAACATCCCATTTACCAAACTATATGTGGCAGGACTCCAAGACTCATACATTTAATCCCTCTGATTTAAAAACTGACATTTACTCAAAGTGATACATTCCCACTTCTGTGGAGCTTCCTGCATTGCACAGGTGTTTTGGCCCTACAGGCAAGGTGGTGCCAGACCTGGCAACCTCACTAAAATGACAAGATCTCAGGAAACTGCAGACGAGACTGCACCTGACTGCTGTTCTCCAAGGAAATACTCCCAGCATGTAATTCCCCCTAAAACCAAAAAAAAAAAAGTATTTTTTTTCTCTCTGTTTATCTGCAGTTAAACAAATGTGGGCCACCAATCTTCGTGCTTAGCAGTACTACACATGTCCTGTCTCCACCTCCGGACTTAACACACGGACAGAAGGAAAACAAGTTTGAATATTTCCACAAATGTTTCCCTTTAGATAAATATTTTTTACGACTTGAGGTTACATGATGTTGGGACATCTTTAGTGTTTGCTCCTCAAAGCCAACTGGTACACAAGCGTGTCTCCACATCTGACAGGTTGTGAAATGTGTGTGTGAGCGACCCACCCCGCCACGAAGAGAGGTGAAAAATGTCTGGAGAAGTGATTAACACCACTTTGACGCACAAACTTTGTGTTTGACACGTCATAATGAACGCCAGGTCCGACTCGTGTATGACCACTCACACCAGCCGTGGGTTAATCATCAGCTGTCTCATCCTCAACAGCGTAATCATCATCACAGATCTCAACAAACGGTGGTTAAACCAGGTTGTTCCATGTCCTCAGCAGTGGTCTCTGCAACATTTCTGATGCAGATTCAACATGACGGTGCAGCCAAAAGTGCTCCGACTTTATAGAATTCCTTTTTCTTTATTTAGCCTCCTTATGAAATGTTGATGCAACAACTCACATTCCCGGTTATGTGAGCAGTGTGGAGTGGGAGTGGTGTGATTCGGCCTGCAGCGTTGAGTGGCTTTACTGAAAGTCACGGCGTCATCAATGTTCTCTCTCGCTCAAAGAAATCACCAAATCCCAGAAGAACGACACGTGCAAAAGGCCCATAATGCAACAGAAGTGCAACGTTCACTATGTTGTTAAGTAGCCTGTTAACATTATGCTGATGAAAATGGAAACAAACTGGATTCAAGAAGGCAAAAAGGGAAAGCCACAGTGAGAAGAAGTGGAAAAAAAAATATCAAGGAGGTTTAAAATGTCTTGAATGTCCAATTGCATGAGAAACATCTAAAGCCTCTTTCAGGAGTTCATTTGTTGGCCACATTTCACACTCTTCAAAGACAACAACAAAGACATTCACTTTGCAACACGCAGTGATGGTCACACAACCACAAATGGGTGCTTTATAAATGGGAGCAACAGATGGTATGACATTTCTGGGAGGTTGTTGAGAAAGCGCTTCTCCCAACATGTCAGAAATTTCAAAGCCACTCAGGCACAATGGTGCCATGGGAATGTCATCCATCGTATTTATTTGGCAAGTGTTTCCATCATATTTGACACGTTTGTTTGACACCGACCGCAAATGTCAGAAATACGCATACAAAACTGTACTGCATGTGAAAGTATGCAAATCTGATCATTTTCATTCCTCTTTGGCCACACTGGTGGTGCGGCTCTGGGGATGGCAATGTAAGTCTGTCAGTCGGTGGGTCAGTCCAGCCATTTGGTTCAGGCTAAAACTGTCTATTGAATCTTGTACAGACTTTCAGGGTCTCCAGAGGATAATGATCCTCTAATGTTCCACCATTAAAACCCAATACATCCCTTTACTACCTTGCCCGACCTCTCCGTTTTGCATGTTGCGGGGTAGTCATAGGGTATCCCGATTCTCGTTGGGATAGAGGGGTAGAGCGAGGTGTCAGAGGCACAGGGTTCTGAGAACTCTGTCATTTCAATGTATTATGGTCCTTTTCTTTATAACAAGCATAAAACCATCATTACTGAGGTCTCAGTAACTAACTATCCACCTCGCTAACATTTATAGTTATTGCTGATTTGTGCCTATCTGTCCCACATTCCTCCCTTTGATTTAGTATGATACTTGAAATTTCACTTAAGTCCAGCAGTGAAGTTGGCATGTTGGAAATGTCAGGTAGTGTTTGTTTTTACGTGAACACCATGGACGACGATGATGATGAGGGTCTTGAAGGGTCGTCCCATTTCATTCATTTCATTTCATTTCAAGGGAGACACATTTATATTACACTTTTATATCCAAACATGGTTCCCAGAGGGTGGATCCTTATGATTTTGGTGGGTTCCTGATTTATCCTCATGCTCCACCATGATACGACTTTTGACTGAAAAGTCTGGGGAAAAAAAAAAAATTGGCGGATTGCCACAGAATTTTGTACAGACTTTCTCGGTCCCCTCAGGATGAATTTTATTAACATTTGTGATACCTTTCCTGACGCCATTCAATGCCATTATCAGATCAAAGTTTTTTTTGCACATTTCTCTGGTTTGTGACCAATTACCTGCAACGTGTACAATACTGAAGTTAGCACTGAGCTCAGTGCACCACTGTAGAGCTTCACATGGCTGCTAGTTGGAGAGTTTTAGTCTTGTTTCATTTAATCATTTGTAATTTAAGAGAATTTATATAAAGATGGAAGTATAGCACAGTATGTCACCCTGCATCTCTTTTTCTCTCATGATCTCCTGTGAATCTAGATTTATAATTTAAATTCAAACCATCCTTCTTTTCATCTCCTTTTTATGTACCGCATCATATCCTTCTTGTACCATTCCTCTATATAAAGTAAAGCAAACAATTGTGTGTGTGTGTGTGTGTTTGTGTGGGCGTGGTCGCTGCCATCTCGTACCCACATACCCCTTTCATATTCACACACTCAGCATTCAGCCCCCGTGTGCCTGTCTGCCTGACTGTCTGTCTGGAAGAAAGAAAAAAAAAAAAGGGCTGTTTCCACGGCGACTCGTCTCCATGACGACAGCCAGCCCATCCTGATCCCCACTTCTGTTAAGTCTCTTGCCTCCATAATCCACCCCCCAATTCCCGACTGCAGTCTGTCATCTCACCCCATTTACACCCCACCAGGCCCCATCATCTCTCTGTCTCGCTCCCTCTCTCTCCCTCACGCTCTCTATGTCTCCCGCTCTCAACCCTCCAGAGAGGAAAAGCGAGGAAGATAAAGGGGGACCATTCCCCGACGTGAGCCTCTCTTTCTCGGACCCCTGGAAGTAATGAGAGTAGCCGCGAGCAACTGTAGGGGGCAGAGATGGATTGCAAGGTGGGGTGAGAGTTTGGACGGATGGATAGAAAGATGGAGACAGGGATGGGTGGAGGCGGTAATCCTCTGCACACCACTGTAACGATGACCCTGTTTCCTTATCCCCTGAACAGCCAGGAAAAGGTAGGTTTGTGCCAGAAAACACACACACACAGGCACACACACACACACACACACACACACACACACACACACACACACACACACACACAGTGAGAGATGGCAGTGCGACTGTAGCTGCAGGGCATACATCTGGTGGAACTGTGGGCCAGTGGACATGTGTTGGCGAGGGGAAGATGAATCAGGTCGCACAACACCGCCTAATGATCTCTGAGGGAATGAGGGGAAGGGGGGGGCAAATATCCTTCATGTCAGTGTCATTAACCTGGAGATTGGCTGGGTGTGTGTGTGTGTCGGGGGGGGGGGCTACTGCAACTAATCATCAGGCTCAGGTGTGACACCCCAGTCCCCCACCCATCACACACACACATGCAGGGAACCATGGGATTTTCCTCCCTTCTGCCAGATGATGAGAGCAGATAGAAAGAAAGTAGGCCAAACAAACAGCCGTCGCTGCTGACTCCCGTTACATCACAGACAGAAAAAAACAAAAACAAAACACAAACACAGAGGCACATGCGTTCATGCACACAGGCTTAACGCACAGAGGGGACAGGATATCCTGTTTTTGTTTTGCTTGAAAATGGAAAAGCACTGAAAAAAAGAAGCGTAAGATATAACTTAATAAGACAACTCTCTGGCTCCGAAAGCAACTTTCCATGAAGTCGTGACGAGGTAGCATTTAAAAAAAAAAAAAAACGTTCTCTCTACCGTCGTCTTCGGCCGTCCAAGTCCCCATCTGTCCGCATCACATGTTTTCATCCAAAGACAACAGTGTTTTCCAAGAAACAACAGAATGTGAGAGACAGAAGAGGGAGTCATGGAAAGAACAACATCGGATTGTGCATTAAAACCATCAAGAATTATTAGCCTCAGGGAACGGCTCGCTTGTGTGTCTCTCTGTGTATGTGTGTGTGTGTGTGTGTGTGTGTGTGAGAGAGAGAGAGAGAGAGAGAGAGAGAGAGTTTGGGGAAATGACTTTGACTGCGCTCACTCCAGTGTGTGTTGAGCAATACTGAGTGCAAATACTGCCATGTTGGATGAGACCGTAGCCAGATTAACCTTCTAGGGGGCCTGGGGCAAAAATTTGCTGCCAGGCCATCAACTGGCACCCCGTCCCCACACCACACGTATCGCCATTTGCTCTTTGTGTACAATGGCTTCTCCAAGTTCTCATCTATTACACACACAGCACACTATAGTGGACAGCTGCATTGTGAGCCAGTGATATCCTGGTTCCTGACCTCTGAATTGCCAGCAACACGTCCGTATTTGTTTTCTACAGCGACTTGAATCGGCTGCTGATGTCCGTTTCTCCACTTGGTGAAAACATCTGAACATCTCAGCGAAACAGATGTTCGTAGGTGGGATGACGAACGGGGACCTTATCCCTCTGTGGCCACAAAAGTGCCACAAGAATGTCAAACGTGGATGCATTTGAAGGTACGCTATAGAAGAACTGGCCACCTATACAAACAGGGGGCAGCATATCACCAGAGCAACTGCTAACTACTGCTAACTGTAGCCGTGATTAGTTTGTTAGCTTGATTAGCCGTGCATCTAGTTGTCAAGACTGGGAACTCGGAGCACGAGGGGAGCGTTGGTGTTTACACCACCAGCACAGCAGTGTTGCACCCTGGTGATGATTTTAGATCATATTTGAAGGTTTGCTACAACAATTCCTACTTATTTCACCTGCAAGGAAAATGTTTGGGACAAAACACTGACAAATCATCACTTTTTTAAGTTGACATAGCGACAAGATAGCTAACAGCTGCACATCCAGCAGTGACACAGCAACATTAGCATTCATTTTAGGGCATGTTTGTGGCCAAGTGATGAATGTAAATCCTACATTCACTCACTTACAGCTTTGTTCTGGCATTTAGCAGAGAAATATCTGGCTCTTTAGAAATTAAATGCACTATTTTCACCAGGTTAGCTGCTAGCTGCTAACCGTGTCCGTCTTGGGCTGCATTCTTCTGTCCAAAGCTGAACGAGTGCAATTTCAGGCGACACAGATTACGTCGGATGAGCTGTATGGTGCCCCTTTTCTGTTTTCTTTTAGTTGTTTTTCCAAGTTTTAAAACAAGTTCCCACTTAAAGAGAATGCTACAATGCTGTTTTGTTGCGTAGCAAAGTGCATCTGACTTTCCATAGGCATGAGGGTAAGAAGACAAGAACTTATATCTTATTCATGGGTGAACTAATCCTCTGATTTGTCTCTCACTGATATAATAATGACCTAAAATTACACTTTGACATAACACCCTTCTTAAAGAGACGGCCGCAGGATGAGCTCAAAATGCAAGCACTGCCTCAGGTGATACTGTACCTCAGTCATCCTGGGCCCCGCGGCTCTAACCTTTTTTGCTAATTTGATAGTCCAGCCTTAGGTTACCTGTACATCCCTCAGAGAATACTGCCTGTCCTTGCATGAATGTGTTATGAATATACAAGTTCCGCGCACGGTCTGTGTGCCAGAAAGCTTATCTGTCTGCTGTGAATTTATGGCTTTTGAGTGCAGTCCATGACTGTGTTATGTAAAGTGTGGCCATTGTTTGGTTTATGCTCCTGCGCATTCCTGTGTAATCAGCAAATGCACATTTTCATGTGGAAAAGTGTGTGTGTGTGTGTGTGTGTGTGTGTGTGTGTGTGTGTGTTACCAGCAGGTCACCTGAGGTAGCAGACAGAGCGGTCTGCTAGTGTCTGCAGTGTGAATCATCCTCAGGCCTGTTCCCTGTAATCTCTCCTGCTCATGTCCAGGCAATAGCTCTGTTTACATAATTACATCCCTGAATACATTAATGCCAGCCTCTTATTCTCATTGTGCAGTCACCCGGGCCTTTCTCGACTCACGCTACCTGCAGAGTCTGCTAATGATGGACTAAACTTGTTTATTAATGCAACCAGGTTTGATTATCATCTGAATTAGCAGCGAGAATAATATGATTACAAAACAACACTTTGTCAACAGCCCAGAGTTTCTGTAATGCCCTCCTGATGTGCATTTATGAGAATGATTAGCAATTTCTCACATTTCTCACTACTCTCTCTCTCTCACACACACACACACACACACACACACACACACACACAGTCACAGTGAGTCTGGCCTTGTTCTGTCTGCCTCTGCAGTGACAAAGTACCAAGCGGGAAAGGTTTAGGTTTCCTGGCTCTGAGGTCGTGGCAGTGCCGCACCGACATCCTGGAATTCACACACACACTCATGCCTACACGCACAGTGACAGATGTAAACAGTTTTGCATGCACACAGCTGCTCACATAACCCCCAGTGACTTGGCAGCTATAAAAACTTCAAAAGAGCAAACACACTTGCTTTAAGCATGGCTCATCTGCCGGTGGGTTGGTAGTTAAATTCCAGGCTGTTTGTGGAAGGGAAATGGCTGTTTTTTCCCCCCTTTCTGATGCAGCAGCTGCCGGCCAATCCGAAGCCGGCAGACAACAGCGCCAGGGTGCTCGGGTGGTGGAGCGTGGAGCATGCTGGGAGGGAAATGGGGGGCATCGTGGGATGGATGTTCTGGCAGGGCGGAGAGTTGTTCGTGCCCTGTACCGACCCAGACCCCCGCTGGTGAATGCAGGTTAGGGATTAGGATTGATGGATTGGGGCGGAGGGAGGTGGAGGAGCCCTGCTGAGGCAGAAAGAGGGAGGATAGAGGAAACAGCTGGGACGAGCGAGGTGGAGGTGGAGGAGGAAAGAGAGGCATGCCAGCATTTTGTTTCGAACTTCCTGGAGAGGCAAACACAAACAAACAGCGTCGGGCGGCTCAAAGGGGTGTAAGTGGGAGAAAGGGGAGGAGAGGTGAGGGTGGGAGGCGAAGCACGATCTGATCCAGGGAAGACAGAAAACAGCAGAAAATACAACACAGAGAGGATATGATATATGAGCCATGCAGTGTTTTTTTATGCGACACACAAACACAATGCAGCTTGATTGAACAGTATTCAGAACTATTTCAGCGCAAGGGCCACTTACTTGCCTGTTCCAGACCTTTAGACCAGACCTATTCAAATGGCGGTTCTTATGCTGAACACAGTCATTTAACAACCCACAGAATGAGCTTTTGAGCTTTGAACACTTTGTAAGTCGGCTAATTGGCCCATTAATTTGTCATGGCTGTTGCTGAGCATAAAATACTCTTATTTCATTAAAAAGTTTTAACTCAGTCTGTTTAAGCAGCGGGGGCGGCTGTAGCTCAGCTGGTAGAGCAGGTCGGCTGGTGATCGGAAGGTCGCTGGTTCTAATCCCAGTGTCCTTGAGCAAGCTACTGAACCCCAAACTGCTCCTGAGGTGCAGTTGGCACCTTGCATGGCGGCCTCTGCCATCAGTGAGGGCCCTGCGATGAGCAGCTGGGATTGGCTCCAGCAAAAAAACCCACGACCCCATAAAAGGGATAAAGTGGTTACAAACAAGGGACGGATGGATGTTTAAGCATCTATTAAGAAGAAATAAAATGCTCCATTCTCTTTATTTTCATGTGCTTTTGAATTAATGTTTCTTCTTCCTCTTCTTCAAAGGTGAAAACTAATGAACTACAGAGAAAAAGAGCGCAATGTTTTAACACATTCAACGCGGCACTATGTAGGAATTGCCATTGTGTTGGATGTTGCACCCGCACAGCCTCAGCACCACTGTCTTGAATACAAACCCCAGCTTTCTGTACGAGGTGTAATGGCACATGAGCTAACAAGCTAAAAGCAGCTACATAGAGCAACAGTTAGCGGTTGCTTTGGCAAAGGGGTAAAGCTATCTGTCGATCGGGGGACTCCCAGAGAGCTGAGGCAGAGCAGCCAGAAGACATCAGAGGGAAAACCAGAAAACGTTTCCTCCCAAACATATGATCCAGTTTCACAGGCATGGTTGGTCATGTGTGACTGAGTGCCACTGAGCGTCTCGCACTTCCCCCAAGAGGCCCTATCCATCCGCCCAAGTTACAGTTGAGCAATTAGGGCAAAGAGTGGGACAAGTCAGTGGAAGATCAAAATGATTTTGAAGCTGTTATTTTCGGTTAAATAAGTTACATAATGTTGCTTTATAGGTCCATCATAGAGAAAGATTTAAAAGGCTGGCCCCTTGGTATTTCACCTTTTTTTTAATCTCTTTACTTCTAGGAAAGTAGATGAGTAGGCCAGCTTCAGACCACATTAGAGGTGGGAATCAAAGAGCAACTCACAACACAATAGGGTTAACGATTTGTTGCACGTGATAATGAAAGTGTTACGATTCGACAATAATCGATACATTACAAGACAATCACCAAACAATGCATCTATTTGTCAAACGGAAGAATACAAAATTCTCCTAAAAAGGGAAAAGTGCAGGAATCTAATGTGTATGTGTATGTAAATGTATTTATTCACTGTATTGTAGTCAGTTTCACAGAATTTGACATGAAATGAGATGAAACAATGTACGAAAAAGGGATTGTTCATGTCCAGGTGTGCCATCATTCCAATGTAAAACAGCCATGAACCGGCAAGAGGCTGAACTACCAGAGAGCAGAGCAGTTCTGAGTTCTGAGTTTCTTTTTAAAGGAAGAAAACTACAACGCCTCACCTAATTCTATTCAATTTGTGTACATTATGTTAACAGAAGTTTAAACCACGAGGCGTCATGAAGTTCTGCCTCTGATAAGTCATGGATGGCGCTGGACTGAAATACCTGCTAACAACACACTTTGGTGAGGATCAAGAGAGAATGGAGAGACAATTTTACCAGCACATGATTCTGATGTGATATTTCAGCGCTCTAAACAAATATGCACCTGTTATGTCTGTTATAGTGTCATAATATTTCTGAGATCCCAGTGTCGTCAAATCGCTCGGACTGTCTTAAACCCAATGACGTAAAACTGAGAAAATCAACAAATTGTCGCATTTAAAAAAAAAAATGGAACGAGCTTGTATTTGTAAGTTTTGCTTTATAAACAAATTGATTAACCACACTTTTTGTTAACCACTTAATTCACTGATTAACCCAGTAATCCTTTCGGCGCTAATACAATTAACTTTGCATAACATGCAGTATGAATCATACTGGAGGCAAAGACAAGAAAAGGGGGAACGAACAGCAGAAAAGAGAAATGAGGGCTGACAGAGAGGCAGGGGGCTGAGGGTCAGGGAGTTTGTACAAGGCCACGGTGGTGTTACAACACGCAGGATCCTTTAATGTTAAAGAGGGGCAGATTGAATTAGACAGAATCAAGTTAGCCGACTTCCTTCGCCTCTCCCAAGCCCATTACGACTAACAAATATCCTATGCGTCTCCGAAAATGCACCATTCTTAGTGCCTCCTGCAGTATCCACAACTGCGCCACTGGGAAGGTTTATTTGTGGGTGAACTCCTGTTTCCATCATACCCTGTTATTATTTTTTTTCCATACGCGCTGATGAGGCTGCATTTTACCTGATTAACTCTCTCTCCCCGGTTCTCACGCATGCACCGGTTGACTCGTGCAGATTAAACCCACATCGTGTCAACAGGGTTAGGCTGCATGCTTATATATCCATTTAACCACTAGCCACCGGCTGAATAACAGTGACTCATCCCCAGCCTCCCTCCATCGCTCCCTCCCTCGCGCCCCAAAGCCAGACTGATCAGGCTAAATCCAAGACTCATCAGTTGGATGCCCCGGATTCATCCCCTAGGATAAATATATACAATGTGTTTAACGGCTTAACGGGCCCTCGCGCATGCTATCGCGCGCACATAAACACACACTAGTGGCCGTCTGTGTGTACATTTAGCAGCGCTGGCTGGAGACAGTGAGAGATGGTAAACAAGGCAGAGAACAAACTGACCTCCATCCGTGCTCTCTCTTTCTGCCGTCCTCTTTTACTGCTAGTGCCCTGACCCCAATTAGAAATATAAAAGCCTATAAATCAGGTAAAACCAGAAAGGCTCAGTGCTGAAAAACACTTTGTTCGTACACTCTGAGGGCATATGTATAAGCTTGCGCGATAAGAAACGAGGCCATTGCACCGCAATAGCTACAGTGTATCAGCATGTGCTAGTTTTTTATAGGAACAAAAATAAATTATGGAGCACAAAGTAAGTCTGTGGTGGGGTTATATCTTTTTGTTTTTTCCTCCTACAGCCTTGTATTAGTGCCAAGGCTAAAGCAGAGACCCCCTGCTGCATAACCTTATATCAGTGTTAAGACCCCCTACAGGCAAGTGGAACTGTGAAAGAAAAGTTCGGCCATACAACAGTTGTGAAAATCCCACCAGCTGTACATATTCTGACACAAATGCAAGAGACATAAGAGCTCTTCAGAAAATGTGAAACGAACATGCATATTTCAGTGTCCAACAGCGGCTGCCCATTGGTCCGAGGCCATCACATGTTAGGAGTCAAGTGGTTTGCATGTCACCGGTTCAATCGAGTCGATTTTTAATGATCACATTCCAAATCTACAATTTTGATAAACATCATCTTTGACTCTTTGACACAGTGCCATGTCTGTTTTGCATTCTTGTTATCACTTGACATCAAAGAGTGCATGTGTGTGGGAGAGAGGAAATGTAGAGGAAACACGATGCAGTAAACTCTGACCAGAAACGTCCAAAATAATATCTCATAATAAGATAACCCAAATCAAATATCATGAACTGATGATATCTAATAGTGAAAGACAAAGAAGGGTTGAATTTATTATTTCCAGTGATACACAATTAACAGTGCTCGCAAATATGCTAACCCACAGAATTCATCCCAAATCCCTCATGTTTTTTTACAGAGGCCGTCACTTCACAATATATTCTGATAATTTAGTTGAAGGATATGACTGAGGAATAAGTCGGTGTGAAGAGGAGCCTCTACTCAAAACTATATATGTCTGTTAGCTGGCTACATAAAGACGTTTGAATTGATGGTTCTTTGCAGTTTGTTAGCATCAAACAAAGCAAATTAGCTCGTTAGTGTGATAACTCAGACAAAAACCTCTCGTTTTGTCTAACTGAGCCGACACTTGAACCGGTTAACTTGCTATACAATGGGGTGCTAATTGATACCAAAGAGCTAATGGAGGCAGGGGCGTTGTGTCTCTGTTATTATGCATCACACATCCCTATTCTTCCTCTGATTGTCTTGTGTCTATCATTTTTATATAATAACAGCCTTGAAAAGCAAGAGGAGTGTTCAGCTGAGCTTCTTCCTGTCCAAAAAAACAGAGTAAACCTGAGAAAGACTTTGGTGGCCCCGGTAGTCCACTAGAAAAGAAGAAAGAGGGAGATTGGTGGAGGCTGTGCCCACAGCTGAGTGCCTGTTCTTGGCCGTCCTCCTGTGTCAACACATCCTTGGGTGCCATGTAGTCCACTACACAACCACAGGGTGAGAGAGAGGTGAGTGGCCCACGAAGAAGTTACTGTTTTAATTGCACCACAAATGAGATAAAAATGAGCTAGCTAGCGTGCTCTTTATTTATTAATGGGTTGTGTCTGTGGTTTTCATGTGGTTTCTTTGTAAAACAGCTAATGGCGGAGCTGATAAAGTGGCTTGTGAGTTGTTTCCCCAGTAAACACGCCAACATATTTGGTTGTCGCAGCTGCAGTGTCTCTGGGCCAGTTAGCAGTGGCAGTTCAGTAGCAGCCCACTCTACAGACAACCAACCTGTCCACTCTGCCTCGCCCAGAGACACTTCGAGGAGCTGGGTGACCCCAGAGGCTAGTAGCAGAAGACAGGGGAAAAGACTGAGGGGGTCGATGTGTTTCCTGTGGAACATACAGCTCATGAAGTTCCTTATCAGAACTGCTGGAAAAGACATAACCAGCAGTACACTATGATTTTTTAAGTTTGAGTCTAGAATAGAGACTGCAAGCAAAGTCAACCAATCAGAGGCCTAGTAGGGCAGGTCTCGCGAGAATACCAGCAGGATCCATAGTAATGCATCACATCCAGGCCTCCGTTCAGCCAGATACAGTGAATGAATGCAAACTCTTATTTAGCATTTATTTAATCTAAAAATAAATAAATTTAAGGATATTTCCAGCTATCAGGCAGGAATTAGTCAAGGTACAGTAGCTGGACAATTCCAAGGAGTAAATATGATTTTAAAAAAAAACACGAAGCTGGGAATAAGGACTTTTCTGTATCTTAATCCAATGTTGAGTGTTTTAAAATTGGCCCTAGCATACCTTGAAAAACAAAATGTAATCTAATCGATACCCTGTGTGGCCACAAACATCCTTCAAACACTGCTCTGCTCTGAATCAGATGCCCCGGTCAATACATCTCATTGGGAAAACTGGGGCCATTCGTGGTCACACAGAACCCTGCCTACACTCAATAGGCATCAACAGCAGCGGGCCCCGTTTGGAGTGAGACAGCGGCCATTGTCGTAGGACCACAGTAGAATAGACAGCCGATAATGACAGGGGAAATGGAACCAAGCGCACTAAATGTCACACTCAGTCTCTGGGGCGTTGCACAATGCTTAGCCTGTTGGTGGACCTGTTTAGAGGCAAGACAGGCCAATAGAGATGGAGAGAGAAAGAGCAGGGGGGAAAAAAGGGGAGATGGAAGGATGGAGAAAATAAGCAAGTGACTATGTGTATGCATGTGCGTGTCCGTATTGTCTAGTTGGGTGTGAGTGTGTCTCGCCTACTCCCATCTCCCAAATCTCTCGGTGCCTCTAATTCATAGTGACCTCTCCATTGTTGGGGAGCAGATGAGCTGGGTCCGGCGCTACACTGATTGAATGGAGTCCACCGGAGCTGTCTCTCTGTTTTCTACACTATTCCCCTGGCTGTCTCCCTTCATTCTCATCCCAGTGCATTGTTAGAGCAGAGGTGCCCGGGCAAGACACACACACACACACACACACACACACACACACACACACACACACACACACACACACATATATATAGAGCCTGGGGCAAAGAAAAGAGGCAGAGAGAGGGGTCTTTCTTTATTGCTCTGATCAAAACATTCATCCATCCTATCCATCCCTCTCCCCCTCCCCTCTATTACACCCTCCTTATTAAATCATTCCCCTCCTATTTCAGCTGGATTTATCCATGGGTATTACCTTGCCCCCAGACTGAGTGTGAAGCGCACACTGACTCACACACACACACACACACACACACACACACACAAATCTCAATTCCAGGCAAATTTGCGCATATAGTACATTCCTCGCCCTTTTTTTTTTTCTTCGAGATCAATTAGATGGAAGTAGGAATGTGAAGAGGTTGTATGAAACAAGGGTTGACCTTGACACGCACGCTACAAGACACTTTAAAATGAAACACACACATTTCCGTGCTCTCTATACACAGTAAAGTCAGCCTATTCTGATGCAATCAGGGTGAAGTTGGTAGAGCAGGCAGGAGAGGATGGGAGGAGATTCTCAGCTTTTTTTCTACAGAAATGGGTCAGAGAACTAGAATTAGACTCCTTAGTGCTGCTGCAAGTACTTGTCAGCGCTTCTGGATATTTCTTGCAAATCGACAGGGTCTCTATTGTAAAATGTCTTGGGGAAAGTTGAAATGAGAGCAAAGGATGAAGCAGGGAGCAGCGAGGTTGCTGAGGAGGCATAAAATAGTACTCGCGGGGGCCTCTGCCGATGCGTTTGAGGAATTCAGTAATCCAATTACCTTGTAGAGAACATATACTACTTTAGGGTACAGCTAGCACAGATGTTTGTGAGCACACGCACACGCACACACACACAAAGCACAACACTTCAAAGACACTAGGTTCCCAATGTGAAATAATGGTACACACGGTCCCTGTGCTGTTTTAAATGCGCACACTAACCCTCTAACTTCCAACACACACACGCACACACACAAACACAAAGACCTAACAAATTCAGTGTGTGATCAAAGATTGTCTTTGCTGGGTCAAATGAGCCCATTAGTACTTTTCCAGAGGGTAAATTGCGCTCTCCAAAGAAGGAAATAAAAACAATCGTGGCAACTGTACACCCACCAGGCGCTGCGGAGAGAAGAACTGATATCAGACAAATTAGACGTTTTTATGTTATGTCATTTCTAATTACATGACTGAAATTAGAACGTTTAGGAAATTACAAAATCATTTGAATGAAAAATAGAGTTAGTAAAAGTAGTTTTTCCACTTTGTCTCACCAATTAGGCCGTTTAGCATTTTAATTGGAACTTTAACTGCAATTAAAACCAGATTAATTTATTGTAGCTCACATTTAACGACATGAGCTGCATTCATGTGATCCTAAAGTTTTATTTTTCAAGGGTGGTGATACTGGTTGATGACAATGCTATGTGTTGTTTTATATGATAATAATGTGGAATTGCTTTCAGTCTGACAGGTACATGATACAGATATCTGACAGGGGAGCTACTGAAGAACTACAAGATGTCAAAAGTAATCGAGTACTTTATTTTTTTTTTCACCTACTGTGATGAAAACAACCTGCCAGCGAGTCTGACAACTAAAGCTGCAGATATCTGACAGACAAACCAAATCAACATCAATAAACTGAAGGCGACGGAGCTTCACTGTTATGCCTTATTTGGCCATGTCTCAGCCAGAGAGCTGCACTTGAACACACCACAAGGAGTGCAGCGGATGTCCGAACACACAAGAAGAATACACCTCTATACCACCAGGTAGAGGGTGAGGACTCAACACTGTTGATACAACTAATTTCTATGATCAAGCACTTCTTTTCAAGAATATGTACGATAAAACGTTGCTAAACAGCCAATCAGAGTGAATTCTCTCACTGACTAGTTCGACCACCTATTTAACATGCTCAATTGGCCAAAAAGAAGCGGAAAACGATGGACGTGCTGAGCACACAGCAACTATTAAGGCCACAGACAGCCCTGACATTGACCATTGGCCTGGTGTGTCAGGGCCTTTAACGTGAGCTATTGTTATAGTTCAATGGGACAGGACAAGTAGTTTTGAATACGCCTGAGGGTCTGATTCTTCTTCAGGCCATGAAGGTCATTAGATTTCTGACAGTTGTTTATTACATGTGAGCATCAGCTGTATAGCTAAATGCTAGCTCTGCCTCATACAGGGAAAATTGCATGTTCGGTCAATTTAGGCTCGATTGTACAACGACTCTGTTGTACACAAAATAATCTACACATTGTTTTTTTCTTTCTCTAAAAATCTAATCCTACCATTATAATGTTTACAAGATAAAGGTCAACATTTATATTATATATTTTTGATAACTCACAGAATTAGCGTTAATGCATTACAGCTAGGGTTGCAGCAATATACCAGTTTTAAGGTATACTGTTGTAGGAAAATTGACTTTATCTTACCAAGTTTTTATTGCGTTATTTTACCGCTCTGAGGGGAACATCATGACATCATGAGCATTCATACACCACCAAACATGTACCGATAGCATATTCTCATTCTCTGTTGTTCCATATCTTAATAGTTCAGTTACTTATTGGCATCATGTATAATGTAAACGGTCCAACTTTTATTCTTAGTCGGTGCGTCAGTTTTTCCACTGAACAGTTATCCAAGACAACTTCAAACCACTCGTCTTTCCCTCGAGGCTCAACTTTATGCCAATGTCTTGTAACGGCCTTTCTGGAATGTTTCCTTGATGTATATCTATTTTTGTCACAGCTAGCTCAGTGTTCCCTTGGTACATCACAGCACAATTGTTTGGCATAGCATATCCCATTATATCTTTAATGATTGTATTCACATTATCCTGGAAAGGCGCAAGTTTATCGCGGCTCGAGAAGACATGTATGGTGTGGTTGGCCTCTAGTTTGCCACAGAGGCACCAACCTGTTTTTTTTTTTTGTTTTGTATTGTTTTGTTTTTTTTAACTTTTGTTTAAAACATTACATTAAATTTACTTTCAAATATTAGCACATAATAATGACTTGAACATTTGTGTAATACATAGATACCATGGTATTTTCTGTGATGGCTGTTGCACTTGGAAAACCTCCCACTGTGGAGACCTGTGATACAGCTGACTAAAAACCCAAATGTAATCTAAAAATGCCAGACCTGGAAACAGCATTGATTGAGCCGATGACTGAGGTTTCTGTGACGGGACATTTATAATTGGGTCATTGTGGCAATGACACAGCGCTGATCAAACATTTAGAATAACAACATGATACAATGGCCATCACAATAGGCCAGAAAGCACTCCATCAGTCCAATAACCATCATTATGGCCGACCTAATCATCATTATTGACTGTCAGTAATTTGAGGTCAGTGTTATATAAGCACGCTGCCAACTTGACCAGATGCTCTATAGGCTGAAGGACATCTGCTCACTGGGATTATCTCGCCGCCCATAAACACGCATACACACTCCACGCCCTCCAATCAAATCACACACATGCGGAATTAGGAGAGGTGTCCAGTGTGACTAATCTTATCACACAGCACAGATCGGTACATTGTAGACACATCTGTCACACCTAAATAAATCACTCCCACACCGTTTCCCTGAGTCATACGCAGAGTGACATTGGCTCTGGTTGTGTGAGTGCCCATGCGCAGGAAAGAAAGGGGTCAATAAAAATGTAATTGACGGATCTCTTTAACATACGCTCCTGAATCGCTAAGGACTAAACATATGCAGACGCACACAAAATATATGCAGCGGCAGATTTAGAGTCAATTGGTTTTGGCCGCATGATGCAATCAAACCTTTTATTCTAATCCTGGCCCGGTCACCACATTAGCGCTGATGAGAACCTTGTTTCCGTACATCCCCCTAACCCCCAGGGGCTCGGCTCAATCTACATCTATCTGTAGAATTATCCACCATGTATCCTAAGTGTTAGCCTACATTGCAGTTATATACAATCTGCACAAAAAAAAATAAATACAGGGATTGAGAAAATCCCCCAGTTTTATGTGACTCAATCCTATACATCTCAGTCCAAAACATGCTGGGTTCGGTATGCGCCTGCCATTTGTATTAGCCTGAGTGTTCCCATAGGAGAAGCGGGGATTTGGGAAATGCGATGGATTTTAAGGATGGTGGTATTGAGGGTAGCTCGGGAAGGAATAAAGTAAAGCGTTCATAATGAGAAAGGGAGCATAAATATAATTAAAGTGAAATATTGGGACAGTTGAAATTTAATTACAAAATTTCACTTTGATTGCAACGCTTTTGTGAGGCAATCCTCCCGAGAGACAACAAAATTACACCATTTCATTCTACTTGAAATGAGCATCCCAATCATTTCCTGGTGACTTATCATTATGACAAGTTGTGAAGAGGGACACAGCCCGCTGATTCTGGAATCTGGGGCTTTCTCATTGGACAGTGGATGGTAAATGGGGTCATGGGATCTGCCACAGATGGTGCAGATGGGGGTACCTCAACCCCCCCCCCCCAACTCCCTCCAACCAAGCCCTGTACCCCCCGTGACCATTCTGTCATTGCTCTCAGGCCCCCTGATGCTGCAATCACACCGCGCCCCAAAATAAAACCTTAATGGCAGGCATCATGAGATATTGATCGGGAGGGCTGACCATTTAATCATACAGGAAACGGACAGAAGACACTGTCAAGTAGTGTTCAATACTTCCATTCAAAATGTCTGATTGGTTTTTGTCAGGCAACAAAATGTCCCAAGAAGAAGGGTTTACTTAATCGTTTTTTCCACGGAACAACGGATTAGAAATGCTGGGGTGCAACGCTCATTCAGTGTGTTTGTGTTGGGAGAATGTGCGAGTGTAGGCACAGCATGCAGCACTCCTCAGATGTCTCCCACAACTGAACCACTGCTTTGTAACAGGAGCTGGCTCAATCCCCCAGAATAAATCAACACCTACTTCCAAATGTGCACCGTAGCAGGTGTTTAGATACAAAACGCTAAACTTTGATACCAAATGTCAAGTTCTATTTTCCCTTGACAGACAGTTTTACTTTTTTTAATTATAGGAGGGAGCCTGGAGGCACCAAATACTCATTACTTGACAGCTAAAACTCTGTTATTACCATGATTAAAAACAGAACCATTTTGCACATTGGGAATATAGTTTTTCGACGTTCAATAAATCATTTTGTAGCTGCTGAAAATCATGCTGTGACCCCCCTCCAGTAATGTATTATTTGAAAAAGAGTAGCACATCCAAAAGTGTTGGCAACACAATGTAGTTAACTTTTAGTTGCAATTTCGACAGGAAGTATGTTGGCAGGTTGTTAATCATGCTGCAAGCTGCATCTGGGTCTGTGAGCAGAGTCTCAGAGAGACGGTCTCTTGAGTTCCTCACCTCGTTTTTTAACTGGGAGCAGCCTCATCGGTTACACCCCATCACCCCTTCTTCTGCTCTTGGTCATTTTCAGCTCTACCCTAATGCCCTTCCCCCGCTATGGTACCATCTGCCAGGGTTCCCCCGGACTGGGTTTCTGATACCCACACTGCGGAGCTGATACTGATTTTTTTGGGATGCCTACCAGGATCAGGGGGAGCTCAGTTATCACCAGGGTGGAAAGGAGCCAGAGTATTTTCAAATGTAACTCGTTGAATAATGGATTTATTTTGACCACACCAGAGGTGAACTGTTCCAACGGTCGTCTCTGTTCTGGCTGAAATTCTTTCTGTTTTGCTGACTTTTAGTTAGTCAAATTATAAGTATGTTTTAAAGTGAGTTAACAAGACAATTAAATTCATCTTGGTTCAGCAAAAAAATTAAATAAACTTGAGCTCAGTATGTGTACGGTTAAGTTTTTTCTCTTTTGTACAGAAAATAAGAATAAGAAGAAATTTGTGGGGCTATTATAACGGACTGTCGCTTTTTGAGCTACAAAGTTACGAGACAGGCCAGTGCAGGGCTAGCTCATTAGCATGCAAACATCAGTGGATATCTCTGCAAGACAATACATCGACGCCTTTGACATAACGTCAAAATACACATGACATTTTGTCGATCATTGTAGTTAATATTAATGAAATGAGATGTCTGTCCAATGATACTAAAAAAACAACTCCAACCTGAGTCACAGCCTGTTCACTCTGCTGCCATCTGGCAAAAGATACAGAAATATCCACTGCTGTACCACCAGACTACGAAGAAGCTTGATTCCTCACGCTGTGACACTCCTCAATTCATCATTAACACTCCTCTCTATTAATAGGTTGTCCTGTTTTTGTCTTTTTCTGTGATGAAGTGCAATGGGACTCAAAATCGGGTTCGTTCTGCAACCCCAGTGTTCTAAAATATGATAATAATGGACCTTTAACATGAATTTTAGAGTATTGTTTTACTAAAATTATTATTGCATACATATTGCTTTTGCACCTTTAAAGCTTGGGGAAAGGGGATGAAAGGATGTGATAATTACCACTGAATTTATCTCGTCCTCTAGATCACAATCCCTGTTTCATCATTAATCACGGCTGCCAACTAGATAATTAACCTGAGCATGATTTCTTTTCATGGCTTGAATGAGGAATCGCATTTTTAAGGTTTCATTTTCAACCATCCATACTGAATTATTTATTTGTGTTCAAAGTAGTTCTGTTTGTGCATTTTAACCTTGCTGGATGAAGCAAATTCTGAAGACGTTACACTTGAATGAAGCAGATTTTTTTTTTGTTTTTTTTTTACTTGTTTATCCTCCATAGTGGGGATCAAGCAATGTCTTTGTAAGAATACGCTGCAAGAAAAGTGTAGGACAGAATCACCATTCTCATTTGGCATGAATATGATGCCATTAATCTTCATTAATCTTCTTGGTCTTAAACGATGATGGTGTACCTCGTAAGCTGTAGGTATCGCCAACTGGACTCCCTTTAACCCCCATGCATCAGACATAAATCTTATAGTCGGCCATTCCCTCTTTCTGTGTGTTTCCCTTGCCTGTACTGACTTGCTAATTTAGCAGAAGACGGATACGTCACTCAGAACAAGACACCAACAACAAACCTACGTGCAGCTGCCGGGATGAAGATGACCCCCGCGCTGCATCATGCTAACTAGTGCAGATGAGGGCTCACATCAGCTTTGACCCTTATCAGAATAGGGGTCGAAACACACAGCTTGGATTTCGACCCCCATCTTTCACAGCATAGTTGCTTGATGAAGTTATCAATCCACAGTCTGTATGGAGAGGAGCGATGATTATAGCAACCAGTACGTTTCTCAGGCATGTGGGTATTGTATCCTCATCTGCCTAATTGATATTTAATCAAGGGGCTCTATGTAATACTTTGTTGCAATCTACATGTATTTATCACTTTTTTATTGGCCGTAAGTGAACTGATTATAAAAATGCAATCTCCCAATCTCTCTCAGTTGTTACCAGCCTGCGGACGATTTGTTTGAGTCGAGGACTCAGGTTGGATTTTCCACAGCAGTCCAAAAGACGTGACTATATGCACGTTCTCGAGTGCCTCATCTCAGTGCCTCTCTCTACTCCGGTAACAGAGATCAACAGTGGTGAACTTTAGTTTAGAAATGGAGTCGGCTGACATAAACTAACTTTCGACCTCCAGCACAACACAGAACTTCTACTGAGCCCTTTTAATTTAGTAACCGATTAAGTGTTTAATATGTTTTTACCAATAGTACAAGCATCTGAAGAGTTTACTTCCACTTTTTCTGCGTTTAAGGGGGGATTCACAATTGAAACTCATATTAGATTGTAAAACCATTAAAATACACCATTCATCCATACTGTGGAATCCATTCAAAATGTCATTAAAATTCACTCTAAGTGCTTCCCACAGACAAAAAAACTGACTGTGGCACTGATCAATTTCCCAATAAATGTGAAATCAATCAAACTGCATTGTATCCATCACACCAGAGGCCCTGACATGCTGATAAATGACTTTTTAATAAAAGACCAACACGGGCAGACTGATACATTGGACCAATACTGCCGTCCACCCACCAATCATTTCCCCAATTCTAAAGCTCTGCTGCCCCCTTCCACCGTCTCCACCCACCACTTCATCACTCTCCCCTGAAAATCCTCTCCCCCCGTCTTCACCGGTGTCCTCCAAAGCTAAACCCTTATCATCGTCACTATCATCGTCCTCACCACAGAGCCCCCTCACACTCCCCTCTCTACGCTTAGTGGGAAATGTTGATCTGATTACGGCATTAGGTCCGCTCCAAACAAACAAGTACAGCAGGAGGCTGTACACTCTTTTTTATTTTCTCATCAAGTAAAGTGCTCTTCAAAAGCAGAATGAATAACATTTGGATGTCGTCCGCTTATTGTAAAGCATAAGAACCTTTACCAGGAAACATAACGTCGCTAACGTCCAAACTCCAGGGACTTGATGACGATAAGTCACTAATCCTGTGTTTAGGTATGTGACTTCAATCAGGTCGCAGTGGTGTGTGTGTGTGTGTGTGTGATACAGCGCTGTACTTGCCAGAATTTGAGTCACAGTGCCTGAATATGGAAAAAATTTACAGGAAAACACACACACACATACACACAAGCACACACAAACACAAACACAAACAGGTGTCCTGCCTAAAACTTACATTGCTTGCAAAGATTAAAGCGGAAAAAGCAGCAGGAAAGGGGAAAAGACCTCGAACATAAACAACAAACGGTCGATGCTGATTCTGTTATAGTTTGGATTGGGGACAGATTAGTGGAATATTAGGATGGGATTAACTGGCCAGGTTAAGCTATTTGATCGCCAACTAAATATGGCTTAGGAGCCGCAGACGAGCTGATGTCACATGGAATTAATCCAGCCATGACTTTGGTATGATTTAGAAAACTCTTCAGTAATCCAGTCATGATTTTAACATGTCGTCAAACTGGTATTGGCAAGGAGGGGCTGTGTGTTTGCGTGTCTGAGTGATTGATGTCTGAACATGTGTGTATGTGTACACCACTCTGAAAACAAGATGCAGTGCAGTGTGGAACCTTTTCAGTTACCATGCCTGGGTACGCACATGGCGGGCCTAAATGGTTCACTTTATAACCATTTCATAGGAAAATCAATTAAGCAAATGCCAATAAACATTCAATGAAATACTGAAAAAGCAGATTTCTTCTGGAATGTTTTTGATTTGTTTGAGCACACTTTTAAGCAGAAATGCCAAATTCACTTTTTCCGGTTTCCTCAATATTTGTTAAACTTCATGGCCAAAAGCTTGACTATGTCACCAGCTTGGTCTTTGATAGTGGCTATAACCTAATGACTTTAAGGTAAATTCTAGTCTACGTTTAAGCAGCCGTTGTCAAATCTTTTTTTTTCTTTTTTTTTAATAACATAAGCAATGTTACACACTAACTAACTCAGGGACAGCCTAACCAACACAGCGTCTTCTTTGCCATCTTACTGATGTTAAGATAGATTAGACGTTAGATGAGATACTTTTTCAAAATAAAGTCTTTTTGTAAAAACTATTTATTTTGTCAACTTTAGATGATGAATGCTGACAAGATACATTTTAAAATGAAAATAAAAATGACAATATTACCCCACACGGCATTCAGCTTCACTAGTTTACGCATATGTTAGCATTAATGCTGACAGGCTACTTTCCCTAAACTATCTCTCGAAAGTTTTTCTACATTTATTTACACTTTTTTCACATCAAAACATTGCTCGATGACACACTTAATTTATTTAGACTAGTTTATGTTCAATTTGAAGCTGGGAGTTAGCACAATGCTGGCAAATGTAACTACTTTGGGAGCTAACTGTTAGCTTTAACTGACACCTAACTAACACAAGATTATTTAATTCATGCCCATTTCTCATGTGAACATGTCCGCGCTAACGAAAGACAGATGTTTGGGTGTAACCTTCCGTGTACCCATTCTTGATTAGACATTCTCTGACGTGGAGGATAGAACCCTGGGGTTCCTTACAGAACCTTCTGAGTGGAGTGATGTGGTGTTTGTGGTGAGTATAGTCAAGTTTGTTTGTTTCAAGTGGGATTAAAGAGCTAATCCTGCTGTGAATTTAACATTTCAGTTTCACGTTATGAGTGTGAATCCATACATGGTGTTTATCTGTGTGTGTGCGCTTGAGGGTGTGAGGACATGGTGTGAGTACAGCATGTGGAGGGGCTGACAGTGGAGGAAGGGCTACTTCTTACGAGAAAACGCGTGTGTTTCTATCTGTCAATGATTATGATTATTGGAAAATGTGCTGTGTTCATGCGGGAGGGGTGTGTGTGCTGTTTTTGTTTTTCTATATTCACATCTGTGTCAAAGCCCCCTGGACCTCCCCCCGTCATACAAACACACGTGCGCACACGCTCACACACACGCACACACACACAAACACAGATACCAGCTCCAAAATCCCCTGAAAGCTTTTGATCCTGCAGAAATGTGGAACTCCCCCTTTCCTCTCTCTCTCTCTCTCTCTCTCTCTGAAGTGGGATTAAAACTCGCTCGCTCACATCCATGGTGCTCCTGATTGGGGAGTCGTTCCTTCTTTCCTATATCAAAAATAAAAGAAACTTTGACAGATCCAGAATCAGGGGAAAAGCATGGTTACGATATGGATTTGTGTGTGTGTGTTTGTGTATACATGTATAGGTGCTGCACTGTGCTATAGGTGTCTGTCACAGCTGTCTCCTCTATCGCCGGCATTCCCGTCTTCAAAAGGGAGAGCCAAGCAGGAGCGTGCGGGAATGCCGGGAGATCGTCGTTTCCCTGATGTTCCCCAGAGGGCCTTCCTCCTGCATCCCACTCCCACCGGCTTCACCTTCGCACAGATACACGCCGCAGATGCAGTGCGAGCAACATCCCAGGGTTTGGATGATGAAAGTGAGCGAGGGGTGACCTAAAAATGTCACCACAGGAAAACGTGAGGGAAAAAAATAACGCGCTAATGCGGGCAAGACGGAAAGAAACAAGGTGAATATGCAGGAAAGAGAGTCGGGGGGAAGGGGGGGAACAGAGGTGCTAAATTTGACGCCATTAAAGTTGTTTGGTTTTTTTTTTCCTGCAAATTATCCTCCTGGTGCTACGTAGCATTTCCTTACACCACCTCCCCCAACACACACACACACACACACACACACACACACACACACACACACACACACATACATGTAGAACACTTTTGCCGGAGCCACTTTTTCTTTTGCTGACTTTACATTTAAATGAGAGAGGGGATTATCCTAATGTCTGACGCTCGGGGCACAAGCGTGGCGCTCACACACTCACCACGCTGCGCGAGCGGGACAGGACGGTGGTGTTCACTGCGTTACCATGGCGACAGACAGCCAATGAAGGCACAGCGGGGTAAATCTTGAGTCAAAACATTTGACGCGTGCGGAGCGAGGTGAGGAAGGTGAATGGGGTTTTTTTTTTGGAGGGGTGATTGAGAGTTTTTTTCTTTTTTTTTGCGGTGTGTGCAAAATTAGGGCGGGTTTGCACCACCCTTCACACATATACACACACACACACACACATCACAGTCGGATACACGCAGCCCGGCCTTATCTCCACCTTACCTCCCCTCCTCTTCCTTCCATGTCTCTCTCTCTCTCTCTCCCTCCATTTCTTTCTCTTCCTCTCCTGGGCAGAGAGATGGAGCAGAAAGTGGCGTGTAATTACATCCTAATCTTTGGCTGGTATCTGCTCCGCTACAGGGGCTGTCGGTATGGAGAGCTGTCACACACACACACACACACACACACACAGTCACACATCTTCCACAGAGATTTTGTCCAGAAGTCTACACTTTAAATCTGTGGTTAAACGGCTGTGTACGTGTTTGAATTCGCTGCTCGACTGATGGAAGTCTCAGACGAAGACGTTCTAGGGGACAGATGGGCGACTGACTTCACTTGAGCTTGCATGTGCTAGTGATAGTTATATAATTGTGCTTTTAACATACACCAGCTCTTCCATAATTCCATAAAGACGAGGAACCGATAAAGTCGTGTTCCGTTAAAGCTGAGCGTCTTGAATGTGTACAGGCTTATTATCAGCCTGTTTTATAAGCCATCGAGTGCAGAGCTGCGTCTTATCTGCCCTGACTTCTAAGTCTTCCCTGAGTGATGGAGATCTCAGAGCCAAAAGAGGTCACACAGCGAGGCTGTATGTCTTCCACCCAGAGGAGCAAATGTCTTACACTTTCACGCGCACACACACACACAAACTTCCAGCTATAGACGGTTCACCCCCACCCCCCCAACGCCACCCCAACTCCAATGATGTACAGATCTATAGCTGAGGAGTCCTGCATTATACATGCAAAGATAATTTGTTGTGTGCACACATGCAACACACGCGTGCTAACATGCACTTAACTCTGGTTAAAGTGCAGTGAAGTTGATAAAAGTAGGCCAGGGCTTGCTGGGGCCAGAGAGTGTAAACAAGTCCTGATCAGTTTGGTTCCCTTCCAGTGGAAGGACTCTGAATTAAACATAACATAGTCTGGATCTGTTTATGCAGAGGCCAGGCACTGACCCGAGGCTATGTTCAATCAATCTGGCCGCGGATTAAATCAAAGGACCACTTCAAGGAATATACACCACTGCTGGTTATACTGCCAGGTGAATCACCACGGGGATATCTTATCTGAAAATACAGCGAGATGTCAACATGTGTAAGTTTGTAATTAGCATCCTGATGAGCCACTGACGTCACGGTGAACGTACTGCGAGGATGAGAGAACATCAGAAGGCTTGAGCACAAACATAAACACATTATTAGATATTGCGTGTGCCAGTTTTGTTTTGTTTTGTTTTGTTTTTGTTTTTGCAGTTTTCTTGTACTTCAGGTCAGTACGCAAACTGACAGTGCTATCAAGGGATTCATTAACACGTTCGTCTCAGGAGTTATCACAGTGCAATTAAGGCAGGTCGCAGCTCATCTTTTAACTGAGAGGTTCACTGCGAGGTACCCGCGCCGCCATCTGGCTTTTGTGAAATACACATCGGAGGCTGGCGAGGGCAACGTAAAAAAGGTGGAAATGAAGTGAGGTGAAGTTTTGAGTCGGAACACTATTTTACTTCATTTCACGCTGACTTTATTTAAGTGAAGTGGAGACGCCTATGATGCGTTACAGTACAGCGGGAGGCACAGGTGCAAACGAAATGAGTGATGACTGGAGATAACGTAGCTGCTTCAGTTTCAGGGTCCTGGTACCGTGCACGCTGGCTCCCTGTCACACCGTGATGACTTAATGGGGCATTTGAATCGAAAAGGCCTGTTTACTGTTTTAGAGCCGAACAATTGGCTGTTTTAAATCATAATCGTGCTTCAAGAAAGTGCTATTTTTAAATTGCAGGAGCCGTAATTATAATTAGGCTACGGCACGCATTATTAACAATGTCTTAACAAGCTGTGGTGTGAACTGTGACTGTGATTTACTCAGCCGTGGCTAATTAACATTAATTCCAGGAGTTGATTAAACTACAAAATGGGACTCGGTTTATGCTATTATGTGGCTCATATTCTCTCTGCGTGTCAGTAGCCAAATTTATATCCAAATGTAACGCATATTTTGCACTAAATCGACAAAAGGAAATGAATCCGCGCTTCTGTACACTAGTGTTTTTATAGATATTAGGATATGGGTGCATTAAGATGGTGGCTGTTGGGGTTAATGGTCCATTAACCCTTAAAGAAGGTGTGTCTTTAAAAAAAGATGGAAAACCAGTGACAGAAATATGGCATTTATGGCTGTTTCAGGAGCTAATTTGAGAACATTAGCTTAATCAGCTATGGTTCAGAGCTGTTAAGAGTGGGGGGGGTTTCATCCAGAGAGTCTACCAAAACTTTTTAGTCACACTGTCAGAGACATGAATTAGAACCGTTTGTCCATTTAATCAGCACTACTGAGTGGCATCTTGTAATAACCTACAATGTTTTTGCTCATTTTTTCAACAGAAAACTAGCTGCAGTTAGGGGAGACCCAGGTCAGTTTTGACAATTTCTTTTTTTTATTACATCTACAATTTTGGATTCAATGTCATGACTCAAAAACCTCTTGAACTATTTTATGTGGGGAACTTGTATCTGTTTCCTTCATGTTAACAGTTATCAAAAGTTCTTTTCACAATAAAGGTCATAGTCCCTAATTGAATAAAACACGATAAGTCAAATGATACATCTGCCCCCACATGCAGGGGCAGAATTACATATAAATACCAAGGAGCACAATACACCCACACAGGAATATAGATATAGTTAAAACAATTTAATATCATTTAATGATTGATTACAGTTTAAGTCTTGACATAAAAACTTGACAGTTTACGGTTTGTCAGTTAGCAGAGAGGGAGTATACGTCACTGCAGTATACATATGGATTAAATCTGAACACAAAACTCGTTACATTCTTAGAAAAAACTTTATGTTGCATTATAATTGCCCCCAACTGTACCACTCATGATATAAGACATGGACCTCCTGGCTAGAAACAACAAAGATAACATGTGCAAACAGATGAGATGTTACAACTGCCCCTTGCACAATCTGTTGCTTTATATAATAGTTAAGTAAAATTTTAAGGTAGAGAAATGAAATGCACTTGTTCACTGTTTTTTCCTCCTCAAACAGGAATGAATTTAGCTGCTGCCTTGTCCGAAAATCATTATTTCTTAATTAATGGATAACAACTAGGTGGAAATCTACAGCTTATCTATAAACTTAGCTTAAGTTTAGGCCAAACCTAACTCTGGCTTTCACATCTAACATTAGATATACTTACGTAGGCTATAGTTAACTGTCTTTATGGCAGTTATGCAGGATGTTTTACTGTGTTCTCCAAGTTATAACTCAGTTTCAACCAAAACAGTAGTGGCTGACTTTTGCCTTTATTGGGCAAGTCTCGTATTTGGCTTATCCTCATACCATCAGTTCTTTTTAACAGCTGGCAGACATGAGACTCCTCCAATCACTCTCATCTCGGGGCTACGCGATGCACAAAGTGTGAGTGCCCTGCCGTGGCTTCATCCTATTTGCCTCCGTCTCCACGTCTGATTCAATGTTGCTACAGTGAAAACACGACACTGACACGGTGAACTTAAGAATGAGGCTAAAACTCACAATGGCTCGTCAGTTTACATCCAGCTATGTCTGGGGCCAAGTTTATCCTCGCTGAGAAAACACAGAAGAAAAATCTCTCAGACATACATAAACACAGACACTGAGAGCAAGATCAATTTATACCACACTATACACACACACTCTCTCACACACACACAGTACTTTCTCCTCCCGGCTACAGAATTCTTTGGGTCAATGTGAGGTCACCTGGGCTGGATCATCGACCTCTTGATGAGTGTGTTTCCTGGGCCGACCTTGGCTCTGTCCCCATTGCTGGTTCTGTCTCTCTCTGCTCAACACCGCCCTGGGCCTTAGTCCTATCTCTCTGGAATGGCAATGAGCCCAGCTATTTTTAAGCTTTGTTATGCATTTGGAGGCAGACCTAAAGACCCCTGCTCTGATTCACGCGGGCCCGGACATTATTCTGCACTAAAAGAGCCAGATACCTCAGAGGGGATGAAAGCGCTTTTATCTACTGTAAAAGGGGGTGAGAAAGTCCGAGCTTTAAAACTGCATTAGAGAGCGAGCGAAGAGTAAAAGTGCGTTTTTACAGAGGCTGCTCCGGTGCAAGCAGGGCCAAGTGTTGATTAAGCACACCACGAATACAGTGGGACTAAGAGACCGCACAGATAAGAGCCTTCCAAATATAACAACACACACATTCATGCTCGCAAACACTTCACGCAAGGACATCGGCAGAGCAGACAATATCTACCTCTGCAGCACTGACAGTGTTTCCATGCCAAGGAATTACAAATTATATCTATTTAACTCTCAGGGCCACAGAGAGCCTTTGTTGAGCCAACAAAGATGAACCAGAGAGCAGCGTGGGACAACAGGCAAGGCTGATTATTCAATACCAACTTATTTCCTGCAAGGACAAAGTACTTCCTTCACATGCAACAGTGCCTTTATTTAAAAATATGAAATCCATTTTCCAATAAAGTCAAAAATACACAACAGTAAAAAAGGGAATGCAAAGGATATAGGTAGGGTTGTTGGCTGGGTGGCGACTGGGGGCAGATAAGGTATACGCTTCAAGGCTTTACAGAGGCTAATTGGTGGAAATATGTTGGTTGGTTGGTTGATTGGTTGGGTGGTTTGCCATTGGAATTACACAAAAACTACTGAACAGATTTCTACAAAGTTTGGATGTAGGATGGGTCTTGGCTCGGAATAGACACCATTAAGTTTTGGTGTGAATCTGGATAAAAGGACGGATTCAGGAGTGTGCTCTCACTTTCTTTAACATTCAGAGATCGGGATAGTGACATTTTGGTTACTTTCTGAGGGAATAATGCATGGACCTTGACTTTTAAAAAAAAGAGCTTATTTAGGTGGCTGATATCTAAGTGATTTGATTTGGACAAAAGGAACTGTATGTGCGCTACTGAGTGCCACTCTAGTTTTGTAACCGTTCAATCTTATATACTGGAATCAAACGCCACCCAGGCCATATTAATGTGTGTGCCTTCCATTCAGACACTCGGACATGAACAATGCCTCCCTGTGTTGTGCTGATAAACACTCTCCGCCTCTCGTCCATACTCTCTTAAAATATACCATGTGAGAACGTCAGCGCTGACGCCCCAAGCCGCATTCCCTAAAGCAGCAGTGCATTCCACACAAGTCACCCAGGGTCAGTGTGTACGCTGAGTCTCTCCGTGGCCTCGTGGTGAATGGGGAATTTGGCATAGCTTAGTTTATTTATTCATTGTTCGAGTCAGTTGAACTTGTTGCTCTTGAACTGAGGTGACAGGCTGCAGTGTCACAGAATGCTGTAAAGTGCTGATAGTGGGTGCATTTTTCATATGGCTGTTTAGCTTGATACGCAGCAGAGCATCGAGTCATCTCATCTCCACACCATCACGCTGAGGATGATTGGGTTCGACATTTGTGTAAGCAAATGACACACTGACGGCTTAAAGGAGGAAAGGTTGGATAAGACCATTTGAAAGTGACTGGATGCCAAATTTATGCGGCACAATATAAAGCAAATCTGTAAATACTGCTGACCTGCTCTTGGAAAAACACACCAAACTTCAGCAAAATCAGTGATGATAGTCAGAGGATCCTGTATTTAACCTCAACATCATCGTTTATCTAGTTTCTATACATAATCTGTGATGCATGACTGCAGTGACGTGGTTGTTGGTTGAGATCGGCCAGTCACTTAAACTGGTCTAACAGAAAAAAAAGATGGTGCAAGAAGTATGCAAATCCTTTACTAAAAGAAGTATTTCTGAGCTAGGAAGATGGCCCTTGCATAAAACTAGGAGGCCTATGTAGTAGAAGGGTTTTTTCTTTTTTCCTTTTTAAATTGTGTTTCATGACCAGAGAAAAAGTGCTGTTGTCTTCTAATAGGTTGAAAACTGAGAACAGCCAGAAGGCACAGCGCCTGAACAGTGACATACAGTATTGTACCGTGCTGGGGCAGACCCCATGACCACGTGTCATGTATTTTAAAAGTGGATAGGGTTTCCCATGATCCCATCCTGACACACACATGTTAAACAGAAGTCGTAAAGGTAGAGGTTTCATAACACCAGTGTGTGTGTTTTCTGTTTGCAGGAAATGAGACCATTAACAACAGTGTTTTTTTAACTGTCTGTGGCTGGAATCCACTTGTAGAGATAATGGACTTGGTAGTGAAAGTTATTAGCTGCAGCAAACATGGTTAGAGCTGTAGGAAAAGACCTGCGGAGGAAGTTAAAACTCAGCTCACTTTATTTAAATGCACTCACTTACAAGGCCAGTCCATAAGCAAGAAAAGAAGATGTATCACAAAGCTTCTGTTTTGGCTTTCATACTTTTGTTCTTTGCCATGTTGCGCTACAGTTACTGCAACTCCTGCCTGCCTGTACTGGTTCACATGCTCGGCGTGAGGGAACGGCTGCAGTTCCATGCAGGACGAAGACTCTCACTGCCAGTTGTCGTGATTTTGTATTCATTTTGCATCCATTCCTCTCGCTACATGACTATGATTACATGGGAGTGATCTGAGGCGTGAACGTGCGGAGTGCAGTGCTCACTTGGTTCTGTCGGATGAGTAAAGTGTTTTTGTTTTAAGGTGAAAAGATTTGCAGAGGTGGAATGAGTGTAGGTGAGAGAGTGCACTGATTTTGGTATTTGGTATACCGTTTAAAAAATGGTACATAAAGGGTGGCTTTGAGGTTAATTTGTTAGATATATATATAATAAGTGTCTTATAGATCAAACCACATGCAGTGCCATCAACGTACGTGTCTCGATTCGATGCAACTACGTGTGTGATTTAGAAATTTGTGCCTTTGGCAACTGGTTTTGTGGTATAAAAAAAAAGAAAAATACTCACCATTACACACAGAAATAAGCACAGAAGTTGTATCACACTTGATACATCCTTATACCTAAATGACTGAATAGACAGCATTTCCCAAATCGACATAAGCATTGCGGCGAAACTAGAACACGCTATGCTGGCAGTTTGGATAGGTTTGGGAATCAAAGTCACTTGGTTAGGTTTAGGAAAACAGTGCAGTTTGGGCTAACGTCGCTACACTATTCTGTACCTTCAAATACAAACGTCTTACGTTACCTCACTCACGCTGTGTATTTTACATTACTTCACTACGTTAGTAAGTTAAAAGAACCCAACACTGACCTCTGGTTCCAAACTGTACACGAACAGCCATCTACTGAAGTACAGTCCTGTGCTTGTTCAACCACCTACCTATATAGACGTATAGGACATGTTCGTTCACCTGACACCAAAACATCAGTGTATAATTGCAAACTAGCTAGTGTTGTAGGTACAGTTAGCTGGTGTGGGACATGTGAACGAAGAATGGTAAAATTTGCCCAAAAAGCAGGAGGTGAAAATGAGTCTCATATTTGGAGAAACCGCTGTTTCCATTTTGTATCGCCCGATTTTATTAAGTTTGAACAGTGCCTAAACAAGCTCAGCCTCTATCCGACCACTCTGTTGCCTCTCGTCTGACCCGTTCGGCAGAAAAGTCGCACTGAACAAACCGCTTCGACGTGCTGCCAACTCCACAGCGTGTACATTCTGTGCTTGCGCGAGATGCAATAAGCCTCCTTAAAAGCGGGTGGCGCTAGTCTCGTGTCAGTACTCCAAAACATGAAAAATGACGGAACAGAGAGCATACAAAAACAAAGCGCACACAGTATTCCACCCCTCCCATACACTGTGCTGATTCGCTAGCACACCGCCAATCAGAATGGTCATACAGCTAGCACACAACCAATCAGAGAACCCAATGGCTCAGATGGCCAACAGCCACAACTTCTCAGACTTCGCATGTTGAATCAGGCAGACACTGTCCATACGTTTCCAAAAGCCTCCAGCACAGCTGAACACACCGAACAGATTTGTTCCCGACCTCGTCCGACTCTCCCCAAATGCTTGAGATGCCCGACGGTTGGCCCAGTGTGTTTCAGGCTTAACACACAGGGGTTCAACCGATCAGTTTCCTTTGAAGAAGTACAGGCAGTTTGTGCCAGCAGCTACAGGCGTGGTTTATGGTGTGACCAGTGAGACAAATCACTGTTTGTTTGCAAACAGCAATGGTGACTAGTAAGAGGTTAGCGTATAGCACGGTTATGTCACAAGAGAAGAGTTTACTTGACTGAAAGAGACGGACACTAAAGGCTTTTTTAGATGGAGAGATTTCGCTCATCTCCCAACTGACTTCGGTAAAAGTTTGATTTACTAGCGCTTTCCCACTGTTGATCTGATTGGTCAAAGTTAGCCTGTAGAAAGATGATAGACATATGCTTCACGCAATCACCTGCCAAGTATTTTTTAAAAGTGGCCCCCCCTTTTCCTGAATGGTTTCTCCCAGCTCCTTTCCAGATGGTTTTGTGAAACAAACCATCTGGCGCACCAAGTTAAACGCAGAACTCTGTAAAAAAAAAAAAGTGTGATAGTGTATCCAAACTCAACATATTTGTTTGTGAGGAAACTTCTGCTAGTTTACGCGGAACACGTTGCAACGAGACACATTTCAGTCCCGCTCAAGCTCCTTTCGACACAAGTTAAGACAGCTCTGAGAAAAGTTTCAACACAGTAGTGCTTTAGGACATGTTTGTGCTCTCCTCACCCCTGAATAACACACATCCGCACACAGAAAAACAGATTACCAACTATCCAAACAAGGAGAATGCAAACCAGAAACTGCCTCTTAATCCCAGCAACACGTTGCGATTTGAAGCAGTGATAACGCCACAGAGACAAATAAAAGATTAATCTAATAAGTCTGACTGGCTTAGGCCACCATGGAGAGAGGACCACTGCTGTACAAACAGGCTGGGGTAATTGTGTCTGTTTGTGTGTGTGTGTGTCACGGCCTGACGGGCAGAGAGGCCGTGCAGCACCAAAGCTGCCCTCACCATCTGGCCTTGGCAAAATGAACAGTGTTTCTCCTCGCTCTCGCTCTCTCTCTCTCTGTCACTCTCTACCTCGATCGTTCGCTGGGGGATTTGATACTCATCCATCCAGAGAGATTAAGCGATTCCATATTCCAGTCATATTCCCCGGGTTGTTTTGCTTTCTAAAAAACAGTGTTTGTATGCCAACATGTTCGTGGGATGGATGGATGGATGGGCGGCCGGGCAAGTTTGCAGCCAGGGAGAAAGAGAGAGTGAGGACTGAGGGAATGAATGGGTGGAGAGAGAGGACAGGAAATGACATGGAAAAACATTTCAAAGGTTGGGTGTAGCACCAAAACCACATGCTGAAGGTAAAAAAAAAGTAGGTAGTCTGTGGGTCATGTTGATCCAATGAGAGTACAGATGAATAAATATAGGATGTGTACACACTCACGGCTCCGCAGGATACCTGCAGGGAGCCTTCGGGGTGTTGAGCGTATGTGTGTGTGAGTGTGTGTGTTTTATGCCCCCGGGTCTGAGGTTAGAACGAGAGTTCACAAGTTCACGGACTTCCAGCACCCTTGAATAAATGTGAAAACCCGCATTTGTATCACTGCACCTGCGAGGACCTTCCACTGACTCACATTCACTCCTGATCCTGTGCAATAAACGAAATCCTTTGCTGCAAATCCAAGTCATAACCCTTAAAGAAATTCATTTCAGTGCAACGGTCTTCACATTAAAGGATTGTCCTTATCTTTCGTCCCCTTACGAGGACATTTCTCAGAAAACAAAAAAACACACCAGGAGCCACAAATCACTTGACAGGAGTGTAAACCCACGGCGCTGTAAGAGGCTTTACCAGAAAAGATCACACATTCATGCACTCCCGCCCTACTCTTTTTTTTTTCCCCCCCTATTGCTTGTTTGTTCCTTCTGTCAAATTCGCAGAAACTGACGACAGGATTAAAGAGTGCAAACAGAGGCCAAATGAGCTTTCGCTCAATCGCACTGGACAGGGTCCTTTTGATGAGGACACATCTGTACATCCCCTTTTTTTCATAAACAGTGACTCAGAAAAGGCTACGCTGCTTAGATATGTGTGTCTGTACGCTATATGAAAAACATAACAGGAGACGACCACTCTGTGGTCTACCGTGATAGCCCGTGTTAGCGTTCACGCACATATTCCCCCATGTGCTAAATAATTCAGGGAGGACAACAAGACTCACCCCATCTGAGGTCTTAACCCCCCGCTGTGCCTCATCCCTCACACACACACACACACAAACACACACACACACACACACACACACACACACACACACACACAATATACTGTATTCACTCTTTCCAGCAAAGGCGGACAAACCCATCCAAGGACACACAACACTACTAAATATTCCATTGTGTGGAATTGGATGTTTTTCTTTATTCAAAAGACAAGAGAGTGCTCATTACTGAAAAGCATAATGATGATGAAAAACAGATTGGGAGGCATAAGGGAAAAGACATAATTACATCAAAGGGCTCAAAAACAGAAATTTCAAACACACGCACACACACAATGAACAACAGAAGTGTTCGGTCCTTCCATGTTTGTTTTCGACACCCTTCAGAGCTGCATATTCGATGTGAACTCTTGCCAGCAAATTTTTTATTCAGTCCTGGAGCAGAGTGAATTTCTGTGTTTTTTAACACCTTTTCCAGGAGAGATGGGATTCATACGAAATGGCACCTGCTCCAGTTACTGATCACCTGTGAAAGACTGTAATCAATAATGCGCAGCGATACAAGGAACTGTTCTTAATTAGAAATATCCCCGGATTACTTTCACTTAATTACCGTCATCCATCCACTCCCCTCCTCCACGAAAGAGGTTGAAACACCATGGGAGACATGTCCTTGTCCACTGAAGGACCATAATGCAATAATCAGAATTTTCGAAGACATTTCAGATAACATTTTCTGGCTACGTGGCAGCAACTAATAAACACGACACACCCATATCATCACCTTTGAAGTTGATATGGTTTGTTAGCAAACTGTCGCCTATTGCACCTCCAGCAGACATGGAGCCAGTTTTTTCTTTTTTTACCTCTGTTTTGGTCTCCACCTCCTCCCGAATGCTCCACTGTGTTCACCTGCTTGTCATTAACTTTGTCCGTCTGGTTGTTCTGTGCTGGGTAGTTGACGCACAGTGGGTAAAGTCTTATAAAGTAGTGAACAAGCAGGCCCTGAACTCCACAGTCCTTCTGCTCTGTATGTCCAAACCTGACTCGACCCTGACACAGTTAATTTAGGCCGAAGCGCCGAGTTTGAGTCACCATGTCATGCAGTGGTTTACAGCTTGCCTGTTTACCCTGATTGCAGACATGTGCAGTACAGCTGACCATGAAAAGTCATTGTTCTAAGCACTCCAATCTAAAATTGAAAACATATCTACGTACATCATATGTCAATGACGTGACCAAACCGACCAAAACTTGGATATCATCTCTAAATGTTTTTCCAGACGCATCACAGTGGGTCTCGACAGGCTTGGGTTCTAGTCGGAGCTGTGACACTGTACAAAAACAGTTCTAATGGGGGCCTGAAAACAAAACAATGGGCTCAAGGACACTAAATCAGCTCTGTGGAAGAGAACTGAAGAGTTGGCAATAATTTTCTGAGGAATTTGTCAAATATAATTTATGTCCATTGATCTATTTTTGATTTTTTTTTTTTTTAATGACTGGCAGTTTGAAGCAGTTAACCTACCATTTTTCATGCTCATTTAGGCCGATACTTCAGCACCAATTTAACAATACCAAACTGGATTCAGATTATACTTTGATCCTTGATGCTCAAACATGAAATCATTCAAATGAAACTGTGACTGAGCAGCATTGTCAGTCCAGCTCGAATAAAGAGCTCACATTTGACAAAACATTGTCAGCAAATCATTCAAACTTTATCCTTGAATTTTTTTTTTGTTTTTGTATGGGGCTGGCAGTCACAGAGTTGCAAAGTTAAAGATCAAAGTTAAATTGACAAAACTCATCAAAAGCAAAGACATCTGCTGAAAACCACAGAAACAAAGCGAAACACATGAGAACTAGTCGTGCGTTGTTTGAGGGCTACCGAGCACTTTTCAGCTAGCGCTAGACAATGACTTGGCTAAATCTGAGGAAAACATATTTTAATATTACCATTTGGGGAAAGTCAGCACTATCTGGCAATAGATGTAAGAAACTCTGTGGCTGATTAGCAACAGTGCAATTTAAAAGACCTGCAGTGGTGTGTCACGACACAGCTTCATATCAGCAGCATATGTCGGCAACTGATCGACATTTGTACGTTCAAGTTGTTAGTCTTTTACTATTTACTGAAAACAACTGCATTGTCTCCATTGTTGTATCATACTTTCCTAACTTCCATCATCATCATCATCCTCCTCCTCCTCCCTGGGCATGAGACCCAAAGCTCCCATCGCTTTCTTTACACAGGTGGCCGGTCCGTGTAGTCTTACTCGCGGCTCTGCGTGTCTCTCACTCACACAGGCTCAAACACACACGCGCAGTTTTACACCCGGCCTGTGATATCTCAGCCCACACCAGATGACCAACTGTTTGGCAGCTTCTTGCCGGCCAGCCTGTGGTTCAGAGATCACAACACGACTTCCAGACATTAACATGACTCACCCTTCACTGCAGAGTCACGTGCACGTGCGAGCGAACTCGCGAGTACGGCCGCACACGCACGCATGCACACACACACACACGCACCCGCACACACCCGCACACACACACACACACACACAGGATGAAGTTGGGCTGGAGAGGGAAAGATAAAGGGAAAAATGGAGATAATTGAAATGAAAGAGAGAAAAGGGGAGGTAGCTGATGAAAGGGGTAAAGGTTGAGTCCTGACCTCAAAGAGTCACACTGTTCCCTTTACTCAGTTTCCGTTTCTCCACAATGGTCAATGCTGAAACACTTTTCCAGTGTGACAGACGATTTCTGTTCATTTTTGGCAGTCTATCACTCTACTTTAAATTGCTTTCTTGTGCTTTTATCACGTTATGTTTGCTACTTTTGCTTCAGTCTCATTGCTGTTTTTCATAAAAACAATAAAAGCAAATTAACAGTCATTTCATAAAGCGTAGCTTTAAACTTCCATTTCCTTTTATGGATCCCAGCTGCCAGAAGTTTTCTGTATTCAGTTAGTCTAGACTAGGTTTTTTGATTCACAGATGTAATCAAAGTAAAAGTGAGGTACTGGTTGAAAGACTTCCTCTGGCAAAAAAAAAAGAGAAAGAAACAGAAAATGAACATGCAGTGAACCTGAAACGGCTGCAGGAACCAGATGCTTGTCTCATTTTGATGAGAAAAGTTAAAACGTCTGCAGCAACATGAACCGCAGAGTTGAAATGCTGTCAGAATGTAAAATATCTAACACTGTGTTAACGTTATGCTGCAGCTTTGCAGTGTAAATTTGGATTTGTAATTCACACATTGCACACTGAAAGTCGGCAGAGCTGTTCTGTGCTTACTGAACATTAGATTTAGTAAGTGAGCAAGTGAGGCTCAACAAAACCCTATAAAGAATATCTGTACCGTTTCTACTGTAAAAATGAGCCTAGGGATGGAAACGTCAGTCAGTCCACCAGTTAAACAGCTCGACTGTTGGGCTCACTATGGCATTTGATCCTCAGAGGATGAATACTTATAGCACTGGTGACCCACTGACTTCATCCGGCACCCTCATCCGTCACAACTGTCTTACACATTGTTAATGTCTTAATGCTAACACATTGATGACATTCCCAACAGCCTCAGCTGTACTTTAAGACTCCCTCCTTGAATTTGGTGCACGATTTTCAGCGGCCACGTTTGACTCCAGCTGTAGAAAAATGTCTTGGGGAACTGACTTCCTCCATTGTGACATGGATAAAAAATAACAGCCACTAGAGGTCACTGTAAAACAAGAAATATTATAATATATTATCATTATCATAAACATAAAAAAGGGTTGTAATAAGCTGCTTTCACATTCAACCTATATGTTATTTTTTCTGATGAGGACGGGTTGTTTTGCTAGCATCAAGGGTAATTTTCCTGATGTTATGTCCTCACTTGGTATCTTGGTGACTGCCCTTGCATTCTTTATTCATGTTTTTCAACCAGGTGCTCAGACAGATGCCTGACTTTGATTTGCACTGTGAAACTCCCAAAAATCAAGCAGTTTTTCATCTCAATATAATCATTTGGGCATTCTTTTTAAGTAGCCACAGTTGCAAGATGACAGGAAAATTAGGGAGAGAAAGAGACAACAAATTCCATTCTCTGTTCTTGATGAAAGAATTCATTCAAATTCATCTGTCCCTGCTATGGCTGTCAAGTATTCTTGAGTCGTACTCCGTCAAATTGCACCAGCAGGAAGCCATGCCAAGGGCTGTTTCACTAGTAAATACCTCAAACAGAGATGTTGCACTGGCTTAAATGAATGCGAAACGAGGCAAAAATCTAAAAGACTCTGTGATTTTGCTGAGCTGAAGGAGCAGAGGAGCCATACGGAGGACCAGCAGAAGACTAAAAGCATACACACACACCCTGACACACACACAAGTCCGAGGACTAGCAGTGAAGTTAAATTGAGGCTGATTGTATTCTCGGCGTAGACTTGTCTTTGTCCCTAAGCTCTGTCTAAATATTGAAGCAGATCGTGGTGAAAAGAGTCAGCTATCCTGAGGATTCAACCCAATCTGCATATTCATCACAATTAATTAGGATTCCTCTCTCTGCCATCATTTTTTATCTTTCCTGCTTTATTTCTCGAGAGGCAACTACAAGACAATGCTGGGGCGCTGATCAGAATCAGTTATTAGGGGGGTGGTGGCGTACACGAGCAGTCCTGCGCGCGCGCACACACACACACACACACACACACACACACACACCTACCACACTTCGGGCTGGAGAATGATGCCGTCTGCATCAGATATGATGAGTGCTCCACAGGCAGCGTTCATCTCTCTGTTGATACAAACTTCCAGTGCTTTCTCTCACTTTGTCTTCCCCCTTCCTTTGTCTGGGCCGACCGCGCGCCGCGCCTCCGCCAAAGTGAGTGAGAGCGGCTATTGTCTGGCGAGGCATACAAACGAACTGCCGCTCAAACAGCCTTCTCGCAAGGCTAACTCTTTTAATTGCTCCACGAAAAGGAGAGGAGGCGATGGATGGCGTGAGGCCTTGGGGTGAGAAATGCTTTATGCTTTATGAAACCTGTCTGCGTCGCGTGCTGAAGCGCATGAGTTTATATGCACACCAGTATCCAGGTCTGTAAAGTACATAGCCTTTGCCAATGTAATGAAATGTGTGTTAGCACTTTATGAAAGGAAGTGGGTGTGTAGTGATGAAATTAAAAAATACAAATTAATTGAAATGAAGAAAAAAAGACAGAGCAGTGTGTGTGCAGTGTGAACAACAGAGCAATATGTAGGGTTTGTAATACACTTCTGATTATCAGGTTTAAACAGACTACATATATTCCAAATAAACAAAGAAGGGTTTACGGCGGGGATGCCCAGACCGAAACTTAATTGTGTCACCGCCAAGATACAAACACCTATTCCAACAAAATGGTACTGTCCCGAGTTCCCTTAATTGAGTGACTTCTTGCGCAAATTGAAGATGATATTAAGTGCTTTAAAGAAAAGGTAAGACTAAAAACTGCCATGGCTTGAGTTTATGATTAGGTCATTTCCTGTTTTATTTTGAAGTTCTCTCCTGATTCATGTTTTGGTTTTCACTTACTCCCTTTGTTTCCCTTCCACAGCCCTGCATCATCTCTTCTCTGGGACTTACGTTTATATTTTGAATTATTTTTTTGTCTTCTTAATTATTGGATTTACCCCTGCCTGCCGCACCATTTTTTAAATTCCTTTTTTATAACCTGTATTTTGTATTGTTTGTGTTTTGCTTTCAGCTTTATGTTAATGTAAAAAGCTTTTGGTTCAGTTACCTGCCTGTGTGCCTTGCATTTGGGTCCCTTGTTGTTTAAGCCTGACAAAAAATAATTTATCATCGCTAAATTAGCATGGAGACTGCTGCAGTGATTCCCCAAACCTTTTGGCTTGTGACCCAGTTAAAACACAGCTACACCTTTGAAGCACTGTAAGAGTTGCTCATGAGTAAAGATTTTTACTTTCACAGATTACTCGCATTTTAATCCTTTAAAAGGTGTCTTTTGGAATTTTTCTTCCAAACAAAAGTTGTTTTTACATTAAGATACTCATCATGTGTGTCCTTGATGTCTAGCAAACAGGGATGAGTCATGACTGCCAAATAGCTGTTTAATTAGAAAAACTAAACACTTCATGCTACTATGGTTTTATCTGAAAAATATATTTTCCATTGTTTTGAATAGTGCCTGACATTAACGCAATGCCACCCAGTGTTTGCATCATCACAGGTCTTGCACATACAAGGTCAGTGTAAGCCTGTGCCATATGCTACACTACATAGAACTAGCAGATTTTCAAACTAAATGAATATTCATCATATAGTTCCTGGTGACCGTCCTATGGTGTCTTTTTTCTCTTGAAATGCCCAATCCTGCAAAAAAAAAAAAAAAAAGAATTACCACAACTATACTAACCCTGCACATTTCTGCCACCAACTGTTGATTGCTGATGAGCAGAATAGCATGAAACCATCACGGTTTACGCAAACAAAGTAGGACCTCACTCATAAAAACATCGCTCCATAGAACGACCAGTGGTCATAAACTCCACTGGTACCTTTAAAAGGGACTGCAGAGCCGTTCAGTACATCTCAAAAAACAAGAATAATAATGAATAGAAAAAGTCAGGAAATCGACAAGAGATAGCTGGTTTTATCTTCTAGGTAACATAAATGTCTTTATGAAATTTTGCGAAAAATGAATCCAATACTTTTTGAAAAAGAAAAAAGAAAAACTGATGTTTGCAAGACAGAATTTCTGTCGCCCCAGAGTCTTCAGCGTCCATGGCTAGAAAGATTTCAGCGTTTCCAGCCATGGAAGCAGTCGAAAATTTGAAACATATTTGTCCTCTCTGGAGAGGTGGAAACGAAAACCCAATGTGGCGCAACATCCTAGTGTTTCAAGAAACACAATTCCGAGCAACAGGCAGGAGCCGGGCTTTCTGGAAATGTGGTCACGAGATTAAGAAATATTAACAAATTCATTGTTGGAGAGATTTGACAGTAGCCGCAGCCGAGGTCTTACTGTTACACTTCCTACAGAATACGTCAATGATAGATTGATGTTCAGAATAACGCAGGCATCCTAAGAAGCGCCTTGTTAAAGTAAAGTGTTTTGTGCTGGTGATGACTTTGTCATTTCGTATCCTGGGGTGATAAAAGTGTTGAAAGATCCGACGAAAATAAAGAGGAGAAAGCGAGGGAGTGTGAGACGGATGACAGAAGTTGTCCATTAAGCGAGCGGAGCAGTCCTGGTGTGAATATTGCATTTCCATGTTTACCGCAATTACAGGCCTGTTCACTGGTTCACCTCCTACAGAGAGTAAAAATGGAAGAGAGAGACACTCCTGTGGGACGATGAGAATATAGCCTGCCCAGTCAAGGATGTGCGACATGGAAACACACACACACACACACACACACACACACACACACACACACACAGTTGTCACATCTCCAGCTTCTCCAAATGATCCTAATCTGTGTCTGCAAACTGCAGGGAGCTAAAAGTCACTTTGTCTGGTTCCATCTTAAATCCTTGTTTCACTTACAGACAAATGGAAAAATGTGCCAGCATGCTTGAGATACTCCAGTTGAGTTTTGAGAATTTTCTTCCCTGAATCCAGTGTTGAAACAAACAAAAACATACCAATCCATATTCTTTTATATGATGGAAATTTCGGACTCCACCTCTATCCGTCCGTCCACTGCCTTTAATCAGATTTTTCCCTCTACAAGTCAGGGACGGTCTTACGAGGCTGACTCCTACATAAACACTGCGTGCGGCAGGGCGGCGGAGTGAATTTAATCAACATTTTCATTGTCACTGCAAAAGCAGGAAAGTTGCGGATGTTGACATGCAACATCTAGCTAATAGGCAATGGCCATGGGAGACCGTCGGGGTCAAAGGTCGGCCACAGGCCAAAATAAATAACCTCTCCGTTGCTACTAATCTCATCTAATGATGTCCCCAAAGGCTGACAGGCCTTATGCCAACCGTATTGTCATTGCAATGCTCCATTCTCCTTACGTTTACTCCTCTATCTGACAGAATGAATGTTTCATGCCATTAGATCTCTGTAATAACGTCTATTCCCTCCACATCTGCTCACAGCAGTGTTTATTTCTCCTTCGCACTGCGGATATAAAGCATGACAGTTCATATAAACGAAAAGGCCCCATAATGTAATTATACTTCTGTAGTTCAACACTCATATCTCCATTTGCACATAAAGATTAAAATCAAAGGGTGTAGGACTCTCACTTTAGATTGACCTATCTGAAGAGCTGAGCCTGTTAAATGTGTACCATCGTTTCAGATTAGCGCTACGGCTCATTCCGATACAATAGCTTTCATGTAATTATCTTTTTAATTATCTCTGACCTTGCTTCCATGGCTCTTTCCTTACTTTTATCATCCCCTTACTGTCACTGACTTTTTGCTGGTGTTTTTTTCCGAGGCAGTTTCCAGTTTTTTTGTGGAGCTGAAGGTTCCATGTAATCGCAGGTTGCTGTCAAAGAGGCTTCCAAATGCTGCGATTACAGGTAAAAGTCCGATTTTCAATATGATGTTGTGGAAAGCTGTACTTAAAGTCTGGTAAGGCTTAGGCACAAAAACATATTGGTTAGGATGAGTTAAAGAACATGTTTTACTTAGTTGACGTGTCTCCACGAACACGGTTGGACACTGTCTAGATGTTTCCTTAAAAATATTCAGCGGATTCACACAATGTTGAAAGTCCATCTCCAGGAATTGATTTAACTCTCGATTTTAAGGCCCCAATTTGATTCAGTTTGATTTTAACAATTCTTTCAGCATTGACTGAAATGTTTTTTTTAAGACTTTAATGCCCCGGCAACTGTCTTTCAAATTTTTAATGAGGTGCACAAATATCTGATCCATACTGGAGGCTCATTTTGATGAATTGTTTTGCTAAAATCAAAATTGTGACACCTCTGTATGTCATGTATTGTTGAAATGCTGACCAACCCATAAGTAATGTATAGTTTTAACTTATCTTCCGTTTGCTGAGATGTAAACTGCTAAAATTGTAGTCTGGCATGCGGGCTAGGGTTTGAAGGCACAGACAATGTTGTTGTCCCTCCCTTTAGGGGCGTCAGATCAGTAACGCTTCAAAGTGGCATATACTACTATACTAGTCCCTGTACTAGCATGCACACATGCTCTGCATAGAATAAGAATGAGAGAGATGTTCTCTGGTTATAGAGATCGGATTTACTTTCTGCAAACGGACTGATTGTGATGTAACCTCTCCCACTGAATGTCAGCCGTTGCTTCCTACAAGCTCGTAAGTGCACCTGGTAGGTGCGATGTCATTTAGTACCACATTGTTTTCCGTAGTTTTGATAAGCTACATAATTAACCACTCAGCTCACCTGTTGTCATGAAAATGGAATAAGGCGTGAGAAAATCCATAAAGCAGAGGGTGTAATCTGGGTAACTTGCCATGAGGAGGAAAGTCAACAGAGCACACATACTGGGAAAAGAGAAACTGAAAAGTGAAGCCAGACGAGTTAAACGACACTATGTGGGCAAACTTATAAGTGATTCTGAAGAAGAATGATTTCAGAATCTCTTTCCATGGTCATTCAATAGAACGGTAGATAAAAGAGTTAACATAATAATAGAGATGATATTATAACAGAAGTGTGGTGACTGAAGGTCATAGTCATTGTCATAGTCACATCATTTATGTTATTTGCATGATCATCGTATTCATGCAGAAGCATCTGTGCTCTTAAAGGCAGAAACACACTGGCCCAATCATTGGACATCTGAAGCGTTTGGGGAGAGTCGGACAAGGTCGAGAACAAATATGTTCGGTGTGTGCAGCTGCATTGTCTGCTCCGATTCAACATGGGAAGTCTAAGAGGGTTGGATGTTGGCCATCTGAGCCATTGGATTCTCTGATTGGTTGTGTGCAAGCTGTACGACCATTCTCATTGGCGGTGCGCTAGCGAATCAGCGTGGCGTGTGGGAGGGACGGAACACTGTGTGGGCTTTGTTTTTCGATACACTCTGTTCCATCATTTCCTGTTTTCATGTAGCGCCACCTACTTATTGCACCTCGCGCAAGCACAGAACATGCACACTACTGTGGTGCTGGCAGCACGTCGAAGCGGTGTGTTCAATGCAACTTTTCTGCCAAACGGGTCAGACAAGAGGCAACAGAGTGGTCGGATAAAGGCAGCCGGCTGTTGGTTTCAGTCTGGGCGGTGTGTCGGGGCCTTAATGCTTCGTCACTCTGTTATTTTGTTTTTCCTGTGATGGACTGACAGATATCCACACCGAATGTCAATGTCTAAAGGATGTTTAACTTCTCACGTCAAAAGGAAAGCTTCAGCACTTTATGTAATTACCCCTCAGGTCTAAAAGCAGAATGAGGAGCAACAAAGTCCTAATGGTTCAGTCAGAACAACACAAGGGCGGATGTGGCAAACTCTGAGTAGTTCTTTCTGTAAGATGTTTTCAGTTTGACATGACCAAAGCTCAGACCACATTTTGCCACTGGCAGCAACAAACAGGGCTTGTGCTGTGGTGATGTAGCAGGAGCCCGACCCAAGGGTGGAAGTAATAAATTTCAATTACTCTGCTCAGCTGTAACCATCTGGCTTTTTTTTTTTTTTTTTTCGTGAAGTTTGTAATTTTGCTCCAAGGTATATTTTGACCAAAGTATTTTTCTTTGCTTCATTTCAAATTGCTTGCAGGCTCTTCATACACGTCATCGACTGACCAGCTGCAATCATGTTGAGTGCGCTGATTCCAGTTCTGGTTGTTTGTCCAGTTTATTTTGTGGTTTTTGTTTTTGAAAATCGGCTACTTGAAACTCTGAAGCCCGGATGATCGACCTTGTGTTCCCCAAATGCAATCTGTTCAGAAACCAAACGACCAGACTTTGAGATTGAAACCAGTGCAGTTTAGAGTTTGCTCTGAAGGTTGTTAGGGCATCCTTAACCAACAGAAAAAGAAAAAAAAAAGAAAAAAAAATGTTTTCCTTAGAGTACAGGCAAAACAAAAAAATCAACACATTACAGATTTTTTTTGTCCAATGATTTTTGTTTGATGATTTTTCACATCAAAGTCTGTTTACAGGTGTTGGGAAGTATTACTGTGTATGTGGAAACAGCTGTTTAAATCATTTTGTGGTCTCAAGTCATGTCACGTGAGTCATCCTCAGTTGGGGCTGAAGACTACAAGTTTGATAATGAAAACAATCTGGGATCAGATCCCCCTGACATGTGTTTCAGGTTACATTTTGTGTGTGAGGTTTTGATACTTTCCGATATCGCTGATCCTTAAATGCATGTTGTTGTGTTTAGGGCTGGTGGATAACTCACACATCTGTATAACATTACCTAAAAGGCCCGTCAGCCTTCGAATATGGTGCTAGTACTGCTGGTGCTATTAAACAAGGCTGGAAAGATGGATGTCAAACGCTAATATTTATTTAGCTTGGGTTGATTTAACTTGTAAAATTGGGGAATAATATTATTGGGAAATTCTGAACACCATCAATTGCTCACAAATTTTCATAAAGATTTGTGGCTCTTGATCTTATGGATCATCAACCACTCATCTGTCCACAGTACTGACACTAACATTCATCTACAGATGAAGTCAAAGAGAAGTGAGCTTAGCAGACCTCCGTGACACGCTCCTCATAACTGCTTGAGGCTAGCATCTGGACGCTACGCTAGCCGCTACTAGCACAAGGCAGTCGGATCCCCGGCCCATCTGTCGGAAGCCGATTTGCATTGTGGGTAGTGCAAGCGGCATGTTTAGACGAGGAAGTTTGATATGTGGATTAAAAAAATATGATATCTGCAGTCCTGCTGTGCTGGTTTAATCCATTTTGTGCTACTCTCAAAGTAAAAAAATCAAATCAGGCTGAGCTAAATCAGCTGAGTACTTATGTAAAGCAATGTTATTCAACTTCTTCACTGTAAAATAACAGTTTAAAAGTCATTTTGATGGTACACTGAGTTGAGAATGGTGCCTCTTTCATTACCACCCTGCAGACTGAGTGTCTCTTCTTGCAATATGTACAATGTCTTGGGTTGAGCCGGTACACTCTTCCTGTAAGTAAGACCTAACACTCTACGGCACAACATCAAACACCACCCACTATGGGTCTTCAGCTGGCTATAAGAAGAAGTTAGCTTGGCACGCTCTGTGCAGACATCACGCAGTGTTTCCCACATTCATTTCTTTGTGGCGGTCTGCCACAATATCAACATTGGCCGGCCCATATTGATTTTCTATTTTGGAACAGCTCGTCCAGTTCTCACTCACACAAGACATTGAATAGCATGATGTTATATACTCCAATCCAGTGGATGGCGGTGTGTTTTGTAGTCCGCTGGGAAAACCAGCGACGAAAAGCAGGAGGACTATTTAACGCAGTTGGCTTGACCGTAACTCCCTCTGCAAAGGAGACCACTGGCCTCATCGTTGAGATCAAGGTAATTACATCGTCATGTCATGCACTGGGGCTTTTTCCTAAAAGCTAACATTGTGGAAGATGCATCTGTAAAACAGTAATAAAAAGCCTCACAACCCTGTGAGATGATGCATTCTACAGTTTTGAAATTTGGGCAGTTTGGTCCAATAAAATTTGGAGTGGCTAGAAGAGCCGCCCAATTACATTTTATCCCCATCCAAGTTAGCTCTGAGCTAACCAGAAGTTAGCCGACTCGTTCGGCGGAAGTCTCGAGTGCACATGTTCTATTGCACACCAGCTGGACAGCTACCGCCACAGACAGTCTGATTCTGTGGGGCACACTGTCACGGCAAAGCGTACATTGACAGATGGGGCTAAGGACAGGCAGCAGGCTGGACAAAAGTAAGGCAGTCATTTTTATTTGATGGCTTGATTGATAGCAAGAAGTTGTAAGCAAATTCTGGCCAGTCATGCTTTTCTATGTCCATCAGATATATGGATTTGTGATGATAACAAGATTGCCATACTGGAAATGTCTGGGCATTATATAAACACCATAGATGTCGGCTGATGAAGTGTGAGGTTCTTGAAAGGTTGTCCCAATTAAAAAGGGGAGATTTTAACCACTAATCTTGTTACCCTGAAATGAGAGGAAGGGGTAACACTTGGAAATGGGATTGGGCCCAAGTCATCAAATCCTAAACTGGTTCATTTCAAGGCCGGCGAGTTCAGTTTTAATCAAGTAATATTCACCAAAACATTACTTCTGCAGGAGTGGGACAGTTTTGCAGCTGCTGCCGCTGCTCTTTCCACCCCTGCACACCAAATAACACTTGGAGGGCTCCAGCTTCACAGTGTGCTTCCAGTAAAGGAACTGGTGGTACCAGCCACTTTCCAGTTCACACACACACACACACACACACACACACACACACACACACACAGTGTCAAACCACAACACAATCACGTTGCCAGGAAGGGGTCAAATTAATGGCTGACTTTGCAGCTCTCGGGCAGAAGCTCAGACACACAAATACACACTGCACTGCACTGCAGTCACACACACACACACACACACACACACACACGCATTTCCATTCCACTTCTCCCCCTTCCTCCGCCCTTCCACTGCCACCCTCTGCTTTTTTTCCTCTTTCTCTCTCTAATTTGCATAATATACTCTCTCCTTCTGAAGTCCAAGATGCGCACACACACACAGACACACACACACAAAACTGACAGATGGCACCACTGGCTTCAGACACTGTGCAGAGCGGGAATGTGAGGGGAATGAAGGGAAGGAGAGAATGTTCTGGTAAAATAAACACATACACGCACGCACACACACACACGCGCACACACGCAATAATACCATAATTATCCTGGGCACTGGCCTTGGCACTAACCTGGGGAAAACCCTGATGTGCCAACTCACTGCACCCGATGACCTACCAAAACCAGCAGGGAAGGAACACACTGTCTCACACACACACACATATACCCATGCACAGGCCGATTTATGCAAAGACATGCATGCATACACAAAGTCAGTAGAGGAGAGAGGAAATCTTGTGTACACAGACAAAATAAACTCATCCCCCTCTTCCGTGCTTCTTAATCAATTTCTTTCCTTTTCTCTCATCGCTTTTTGTATCTATACATTTTTTATTTTTTTTTTGCTTGACGGGGTGGTGATGGTGGTTAAAGCGTGTCTATGCTGTCGGGCTGAGTTATCCTCGTAAAGCTCTGGGCCTGATTATCCTGTGATGACTCATCCAGGGAGAGAGAGAGAGAGAGAGAGAGAGAGAGAGAGAGAGAGAGAGAGGTGAACTCAGTGCACAAGAACCCAACAACCAGGCCACCGGTTACATAGCAATACAGAGAGAGAGAACTAAGAGAAGTGGGCCTTGAAAGGCATCAAACAGTGCAATCCCCAGCCCGGGCATGTGAGAGCTCGACTGTAACGAGGACGAATCACACACAAGTTTGAGACACATGGGCAGACAGACAGACGTCCAACACTGAGCCTGCCTCTGTTCAGCTTGTTTTTCATCGCTGTGCAAGATGCGCTCCCTGGCCATCGAGTGCCGGCGTTCTCGGCGCGAGCCTCCTCAAGCGGTACATGTCAGGTCGTATAATTAACTTGCTAATGTAATCTGTAATCACGGAGAGAGAGGGAAATAACAAAAACAACAGGCTGTCGCGGACAGATCTGCAGCCGGTAGGCTTTGTTGACGCTGCGAGAGAGAGCAGCGTTCGTCGGGATAAAGTTGCGTAACATCTCTCGCGCCGCACGAAGGGAGGGGATGACATTTGGTATGGGCCAGACAGGGGGTCCGGAGTGATGACAAGAACATGCTGATGAGGACACACACACACACACCTTAGCACACAAAGTTGCCCTTAAAAACATCACACTTTTAGTGGTGTTCCTCTAATTAATCATTCTTGGATAAACTTGCAGTATTGACAGTGTTTCTGGAGAACTTCCACTTTCTTATTCACATACTCCATTTCCTATCTAAGCTCCCAGAACTCCATACTCTAACTCGAGCCAAGGGGTTTATAACTTGAGTGCTTTGTGTGTACACTTCCTACACATCCACATCATACATTCATAGCGTATATCCTCACAAACATATGCAAACACCCACAAGAATGTTGAACTATTTTCAATAGTCAAAGTTTGTCTTATTTCACTTTATAGGCTTGGAGCGTTTACAAAGTCCTGCACTCTCCCAAAATGTTCTCACCATTCTTATGTTTTACTCAAACATAATTTCCCATAGGAGCGCTCGTACTTCTGGTAAACTTATACTTCACCAAAGAAATGTTTGCCCTATTTGAGCTGAATATTTAATAGGGTCTTCCAACTTATGGATACACACATACATACATACACACACACACACACACACACACGTATCTGTTGAGCTTGATTGAATGGGACTGGGCGGCGTTCTCACAGCACTAACTGTCACCACAGTGAGAGGTCAAACAGAAACAGTAACACAGCTTATATAAGTCATAATAACAAGAGCGGGGGGGAGAGGGCAAGAGGCGTGTGTTTGTGTTTGTGTGTGTGTGAATATGTGTGTGTGAAGAAAGTGAACTGCAAGTTTTTGCTCGATTATCATCTCAATGATAAATAAAGCGGTATATTCTCACACCATGTGGCTTCTTCTGCGTCATCCTAACATGTTTTTTCCTTTAAAGAATATAATCACTCGCTTTAAACATATTTTTCCTCTCCTGTACTCTCCCGGGAGAATAACGCAACAACAATGACTTTTAAAAGGTGTTATATACAACACGCTCTCTAAATGTGTCACTCCATCTCCCCTCTTCCGTTGCATTCACGTTGCATCATCGCTGTTGTTCCCGTCATCTGCCCCCTCAAGTGGTTGCCAGTCTGTTGCACTGCCTAATGTTGCTACAGCTAGCTAACATAAAATTGCAAACACTGGCAAATGTTAACATCGCCGTCACAAGCTAGCTAATGTTACAGCGGTACGGTAGCATACTATAGAACTCAGCCATTGCAACATTTTTCTTCTTCCTCCACAAACTGGCAACTTCCAGGACTGTTGATGTTGACGTAACCGGGGCAACCGTATTACTATAGGTTCGCAAACTTTGGCAGCAGAGCCAACAGTCAGAATTCTTATAAAGAGATAAACGAAAAAAAAAAAAGTTTTTGTTTCACAGTTATAAATGGTCCCATTTAACCAGTATCAGGTTTTATTCCATCAGAAAGTGCTTGCTAGCAAGAAAGGCTTACTAGCTTCCACTTGTAAAGAATCGCTCAACAGAGAAGATTCCCAGTGTGCGATCCTCTATGTTTTTCCAACAATTGCTGAGTCACTGTCAGACAGTTAAAATTAGCTCCTGGCTAACTTACTGTGTGGTTGTAGATAGAAAAAAAAAAAGCAGAACTTGGATATCTGCTTTTTTGTCATTATAATGTTGCCAAATGTACAAAAATGCCAAGATATACAACACATTTCTGACTTTTGGCTTCCTACAACAAAATCATTCTGCAAAACTGAAGTAGTGAAATGCGTCCGCCCAAAGTAAATGTGCTTTGTCACTACTTATCAAATAAGGTAGCGGACTAATGAGGGCAACTAATCAGCGGATTAAGTGTCTGAATGAACAGACTACAATCTAGTGTTGAGTGTCAAAAAATGTGCAGGCACAACTAGAACAAGACGTCTTCATCACAATAGCCACACAAATGAACAGACGGCCTGTCATTAAACCTGCTTCTTTCAAGCTTGATCATCTCAGCCATGCGAGATGAGCTCTGTGGCTATTGATTGCCAGTGTTCTCACAAAGTGGTATACTGTCAGGGCATATAATTAACTGGCTCATGTAGCTGGTAATCACACAGAGAGAGGAAAATAACAGACTTCCTCAAAAAAGAATAACATTTACAATTACATTTTCTAGTTTATCGCCATAAAATATCCTGATGTGGTGCTTTTGGTTGTGAAAGCAATTCAACAGGACCATCGGTCAGGACATTCAACATATCAGCATGTCCTAAGAAATATGCATTTAGGTTGCAGAAAAGGTGTTATGAAAGGAGGGAGGGAAAAAAAAACAGAATCTGTAAAGGCCAAGTCTGATTTAGAAGGACAGTTTACAAGGGAGGGGTAAAAGGTGTAACGTCACATAACAAGAAGACACAAGACTGAGAGAGGGAAAGAGAGAGAGAGGCGGGGGTGTATAGGGCAGAGAGAGAGAGAGAGAGGGAGAGAGAGAGAGAGAGAGAGAGAGAGAGACGGAGGGAGGGAGGGACATTTTCTATAAGCAGAAGCTAAAGAGGTCAGACTGTTAGTTTCTGGGTCAAAGCGCATTAAACAAGCAGCCGTACTGCCGTCGTCCACGGCCCTGTGGCGACACAGCAATGTGGACAGGCTTCTACCAACTGTGACCACACATTAGGCACTTACTGCGAGCCATACAGATACTGCTCAGGGCGTCAACACATAAAGTTGGCCTTTATTGTAATCCACGGCATAAAGGGAAACACACAGACCTACATCTAAGAAGCCGGAAGCCGGCAGTGGAGTGTGTGTTGACTGGCACAAATGTTAACCTTAACTCTCATCAGTAATGGTCCCAGGAACACCGCTGAGGGCGTCAACATTGGGAGGTAACACATACAGGACATGGTATGGAATATATATGGTATGTGCAACTGTCACTGAGTTGCTGTCAGCGGGGCATACAGCATGAACTAGTTTAGTTTCATGTCACATTCCTAAGGTTGGTTAGTGCGTGACTGGTCTGAGAAGCATCTTGGGCCTTTGCCACTCAGCCTTTGGTGGTAAAATGAGGCCTAATTCCACCAATACTCAGTGGAAGACAATCACACAGGGAAGAATTACACACTGAAGAATGACATGTTGAATAGTGTAAATACCATAAAGTGGAAGAATTTGAGATTTAAAAGGAAATCTGAGAGAGTTTGAGATATCATGACTTTCAGGCACCAGTGTGCATCAGGCTGCAGTGATAGATCCTTCATTTCCTATGATGCAACGTGGTAGCGTCTTTTAGTCAGGCTGTCCCAACTGGTAAACTGCACCCTCTGTTAGTATGGCAGGCTTTTTGTAGAGGTATTGGTCTCCATGCGAAAGGTTTGACACACGGGTGATGTCACTTGAGTAATTAGACATAGCTGTAAGGCAGGAGCTCATCAGTGGACCACTGAAGTCCCTCTCTCATTCTACCTTTTCTCTGAACCTCAACCTCAAACTTTCTGAACCAGCCAAGAAAACTTTCTCCACCAGCCAAGAAAACTTTCTCCTGTCACTAGCGAGGGGAATTAGATCATGTCTCACAATCCAGCCGGGCAAGCATGCAACATGCTTCACTGTGTCGGGTTTACAGGGTTTTTGTCTTCACAACGGGACATGAAGACAACAGTAGATAATAGAGCAGCAACAAACTTCTGTTTGCATTCTCTGGCCTTTCAAATCATGATGTTGCTGGTACAGTACTCAGCCCCCTAACCCTGCCCTGTAGGCATTATCCAAATGACTTAATAGAACCGATGCTGTTCATGTGCAGTAAACTAATTTTAATGTGTGAAATTGGTGGAAGTACCCTTCCACACTGCCTGAGGACTGAACTGTGGTACTCTCCTTTCAACACAGAAAACGACTGTTATTGGCTATCATAAAAGATTGGTGCCCACACCTACCAAATCTCAACACCCAATGCAGACTTGTGCATCACTTGCGCAAACACACTGACTGTATTGCTCAGTTTCCTGTTGGGAGGTCAGTTCAAAACAGAAACTAACCCTGTACGTGTTCAGTCATGTGCAGCCCAGACAGGCACACTTCAGCATTCAGTCATATCATCAGGCAGCCATGGCAGAAGGTAACCTCTTGAATTTTGATTTGATTACTACCAGAATGGCTCTAACGTGGTATCAGGATACATTCCTTCCAAATTGGTCCAGCAATATCTTTTGCTCATTACTCACAGTCTGGGAGATGGATCTGATGAAGTGCAAATTCAGCAGAGGTCAAGGATCCATTCATGGCACTTTTAGAACGTTGGCTACAGTTGAGCATCAAGGTTCATTATTGATTTGGAAATAACAGTTTAATAAAAATAATAATAATAATAATCTAACTCAAGGTCCACGGTATAGCTCTCTCCCCATCTTACACGGTCTTCACCAGTGGTGGCCTTGGACAGATTGATGGATCTTTTGACGTGCAATCCAGTAGCTTAATCAGGGGTTAGAGTTGAAAGCCCTTGAGTTGAAATCATCCTATTAAACTACCATATCCACCATATGAAAATAAATTTCATGCATCATTTTAGTTTTGGGTGTTCTCTTTTTGTTGGCTATGGTGGCTTATCTGAACTTGACTCATAACTCAAGACACATTTACTGTATCAACAGCAGAGAGGATGACATTCCTTTTTTGATATTATTTAGGCTAATTCAGGTTATTTTTTCACTCGGGTGTTGTCAGCTCTCGATTTAATTTGGTTAAACCAAAATGTTCTTGGCCTTTTGATTACTTCTGAATAACGTCTATTCATTTGCCATTACGGGCGGCATTTGACGGATGTTAGGTTAGCAACTACTGCAGACCTCAATGCGCACATTTTTCGCCTCATCCATGAGCTGAGGGTAAAGAGCCAAAATATGACTTGGAAAAAGGAAGAAGAATCTTTCAAGAACAAATTATAGACCCAAGTGAACTGAAAGCAGCCATTAGACAAAAGAGACAAGAGAGAGCAAGAGAAAGATGGAAATATCTTTGCAATTATCAGCTCTGGAGCATGTTCTTAAGAGCAGGCTGAAAGGACAGGTTATTAAGCTTTAATGCATCACAGCATAGGAGCCATTCAAGGCCTTCTCCTTCATTAGACGTACCACCGGCCTCGTCGTGTGTGTGGGTGTATGTATGAGCACATGTGCAAGTACATGTTCACGGCTAAGCACTTCATACAACACTAAACACTTAAACACTGGTAATGAGAGTGTGAGTGCTGGCTAGTCCGCTTACAGAGGGAATAATTGCAGATTTAGACAACAAGGGCATTTTCATTCCCCCTGTATGGATGGGATTAGCGCACATACAGAGGAAAGGAGTCAAACTTTCCTAATAAAACCACTCAGCAGGAGAGAAAATGCAGTTGGAACCATGCCCAGAGAATGTATACAATATGTATGAAAGCATTTGATGAATCCTTGAGATTTAATCACATTTTCTGGATGTAACATTCTTCACTGCAGGTAATGCTTATAGAAAAACACTTCTGAGCAACGGCGAGACAATTCCTCGTGGAATATGGGCCTGATTTCTGACTTTCATTCCTTGACTTTTTCTTTTCCGGAGCAAACAAACGTGATGAAATTTCTGTGGATGATATATTGCCCCGGTTGATGTTGGTGTATTAGTTTGTAGTGCGGCCTGATTCCACAAACAGAGCCAGAATTGATTCTCCTTATTGAAATCCACAAAATAATATCTGAGGGAATCCATCTGCCCACAAAGCTTTCTTGCTCTCTATAAATCAGAGAATGAAAACAAATAACCAGGTGGAAGTGGAGAGAGGAGAGAGGAAGAGGGAAAAATCCGGAGCCTCTCTGGAGGAGGAGGAGGAGGAGGAGGCACTGATCAACCTGGGAGGATGCGGAACTTAAATGATTTGGCCCGCGTGTGAAGCCACCCGGCCTGCTGGGATGTTTGCGCAGTCAGGGGCTGCCATATGAACACATTAGCAGGACAAAACACCGTCTAACATCCAATCCAAGTCCCTGGGATCAATGAAGAAGTATTGGCTGCAGTGCGTCTGCTCAGTCAGCCACTAACTCTCCTTCTGTCCATTCCTGCATCCAGTGATCATCACCATGTGTGCTCACTGTGGCCCCGAGTCTGATGAGGATGATTTTCCGTAGATGGGATGATTAATGTGCCTGCTCGAAGATGCTGAGTGAGATTGATGCTGCCCGCTATCCCCTCCATGCCTAATCTTTCATCCTTACAGTAAATATGACACAATGTCCATATGCACGCGAAAACAGCCTGATTACAAACAGCTTGCAAGCCCTCGTCCCCTTTTAATGATTACATCCAAAGGCACTCTCTCAGTCAAACGGCTGTTTCCCTTAATGAAATTAGCCGATCTTCCTTCAATGCGCATGAGGTAAGGAGTTTCCACAAGGGTCACTCGGCTAAGTAACCCTCGTTAAGCAACTCTAATGCAAATGAGATGCAAATCTGGCTAAAACGGAACACTGGTTAATTTGGCCTCCTGACATTGCAAACAGTCACGGGGGGGATTCGATGCAAATTACATGCAAATGACAACTGACGGTCTTTGTCTCTATTGGCTAAAGGGTAGGAGCCTATGGGCTTGGGTTCTCGTCCGATTTTGTCTATGCAAATATTTGACGTATCCAAGTGGAACTAAAGAAAGTAAATACCCACTGGAGAGAGGGGTGGAGGTTCACAACAGGTCAGGAGGCTGTCATCACAGCAGCTGAAGCATTATACACCCACACCGCGTGGCCCGGTGCAGGAGAGGAAAAATACAGACCTCAAACCAGAGAACAAGAGGGAAGTAGACATTACATTCCAACCGCTCCACATTTACCAAAGCCAGGGCCCAGCTGTGTGTGATCCAGCCAACTCCTACATCATCTGGAGCCTTGCCTCGTATATTCACTTCTGAGATGAAGCCCTCTAAAGCACACATAGAAAAATGGCATATCTGGCAAGCGTCACGTTGCATCTGAGGGGAAAGCCCCCTGTGAAGAGGTCAAACCTTTGTACAGACAAGCCCCCAAAGGCCATGTGACAGAGGAAAATCAGTTTCTCTAATGCTCAGTAGATACACCGACCTGCTGTATGGATTCCTGCGGGCAGGAGCGGTTAATTGATCCCTCTCCATCCTCACTGAACCATCAACACGAGTGGAAAGGAGCTAGTGCCAGCTTCTGCTATGGACAGCTGTAAAGGAACTACTGCTTTTCTCCTTTTTGGCTCACATTTATATCCTGCACTTCCCTCATACTTTGAGCTCTATACCCACTCAAGTTTCCTCCTCCATCACGGCCACAGTTCTACACTAAATATGTAATGACACGCTGCCAAGACTGTCCCGGTCCCAACGCACCTCCAGAATCTGTTGCTTGTCCATTGTTGGTAAATGCCTGTTCCACATTAGGTCAATTCGATCTATGAGACTAGCAGAGGGAACATATGGTGACGTTATGGTGAATCCGCAGCAAACTGCTCAGGGGTGAGGTGACGTATCAGCCTACTCCACTTCAATCCCCTGATGGCCACCCCCTGAAGCAGTACAGCTCAAGAATGAGTCATGCGGACGTTACCTTAGATAACTTGTACTGTACTTTGTGCATACGTGTACTTCAAAGGGAATAATTCACAAACATCAGTCACACGCGGTCCCCTGGAGAATGTGCCAGAGCATGAGTTATTATAAGATGACATACTTTGAGAATGAGATTCTATAGACAAAAAGAAACATTTGAAGGTTTAAAGGTTCTGTAACAGTTTTGTATTTATGAACTACTTCTACTTCATCATTTAGTGTGATGAAATGTAGCTGTGAAATCAGTTTAATCATTTTATTGTCAATTTCATCACTGACATGAGAATCCTGGCCTTTCATCAACATCTTGACAGCGCTGACCTTTTCAGGAACAGAGAGCACAAAATGAAGGAAGCCATCCTGCCTTGTTTAGCCGTTTACACCACTGACTTTTATAAAACCCACTTATCCGAGTGTAAGCTGCGCCACAAAACTGAAATGGCTTTCGGTTAGTTATGAGAAAGGAATCAATGCCGCAAATACTCCTGACTGACCTGTGTGACCAGCTAACACTCTTGCTAAATAAGCATTTTACAGCATGTCCCTATGAAATGGTATACAAGCATCAGATTAAAACAACCCAATTATGGAGAAAGCAGAAAGAAGTTTTGAAAACAGTTGTTACTAATGCTAGTATATTCCCAGCCCAGACATCACACTGACATGAAAGCCTCACGTCATGTGTGTCTTGGCTAAAATGCTGCATACACTGCGAAGACTATAGCTGAGCTACCTGAGAGGAAATTCTTTTTACACACCACTAGGTATTGGTAGTCTTTATTCTTTAGACTCTTATTAATATAATCGCTTGTGATGAATATGTCTGGCAAGAAGTCGCAGATGGCACTGGTGAAGAAGTGAGGGAGAAATATGGAGAAATTGCGCTAAATTGATGAAATCATGAACACTACAGCAACGGGCTCAAGGGACTTTTTATTTCATTTTCCACTTCCTTTCACGTGCACTGAATTGCTTCATGGATCAGCCAATCACAAAGATTTCTCTCACCGCTGGCCTATGCTACCAATCTTACATACCTGAATTGGCCAAAAAGCCGACCAACAATGGCCGACCACTGATGACAATGTGCAACAACTAGGGCCACTGAAGCTCAGCGATGGCCCTGACATGGCTGACGCTTGACCATCGGCCTGGTGTATCAGATCTTTCAGACATTAGCTTGCCCAGTACAGTGGTCCACCAACCCTTTGGCATAATTGTTGGTAGTGATGCACGCATTATTTTTCAAAGTTTTGCCTCAATTAGAGTTTGACAGAAAAGAAAGACATGAGACTTGGTTAGAGGGCAACAGGGATGACATGCATCAAAGGTTACAAGGCAGAAACTAACCAGGAATGACGCAACCAATTGGAATGCTGTCCTGACTCTCAGGTCACATGGACTACAATTAAAGAGGTCCTTATGTAAGACCTAGTTTCAGCTTGAACGCCCCCCTCAGCTCCTCACAGCCACAACAGATCTTTGCTCCAGCAATCCCTCCACATTTCCCTTTGTCTGTGTGCTTCAGACACATTTTTCACTGTGGCTCACATTCATCTGAAGGATCGGATAAATACAATAAAGCTGTCTACATCAAGTAGGGGATCGCATTTCACTAAAGTATAACTGCAACCCGAAGCAGCGATAGTGACTCCCGTTCCCCTGAGTCCTTCTCCTCCACAGATGGCCAAGTTTTTGTCCACACTTCTAATCTTCTAGTTAATAATATAGAAGCTCGGGCAGATGCTGCAGTGGAGAGTGACCAGGCCAGGAGAGAGGACACAGATATGCCCCAAACATTTAAGGCCAGGGTACGCTTCACACAAATGGGCTACGCTACCAATTCTACACGCTCAAACGGCCAAAAAGCCACTAACAACGGCCGACCACTGCCAACGATGCAGGGCGCGCTGCAACAACTAGGGCCACAGAAGCTCAACGATCCAAACCGCTGTCCAGTCGGGTCCAGCGTCTGAGCCCAAGTGTTTACAGCTGTTCTGGACAGCCAACCTTGAAAAGTTATAGAGAAGGTTTAGACATGAGAATTTTACAAATAGTAAGGGAAATTGCTGCATGGAGAGCTTGCATTCTCCTTTCATACACCAACAAGTCTCTGGGTTAGGTGTGTGACTGTCGGTTTCAGAAAGTACCAGAAATTACCCAAACATCTAATGTTACATCTTTTAAGCTTTTGTCTATGTTGATTAGACAGAATCTGACATTGTCTCGTACTTTGGGGGCGTGGAGGACGAGGCAGCACAGATGTGTTCTGTCTGGAGGGCAGCGCTGCTCGCTCTTTCTCTGGAAAAAGGCCAAGAACTGCTGCTGCAATTAGCACGATAGCCTGCAAGTGGAATCAATTTGTGGCAAAATGAAGCGACTTTACACAGGGGTTGCTAAGAAAGGTACGCAACTGAGGAAGTCGCTCCTCCACATCCCCGTCCATCAGTGCTGCTCGAGCTACAGGTTTGCGCTGAAATCTGTGCCGCTGAGACTGAAAGCACTTGTTTACGAAAGACAGATGGAGAAGTGCCTGCAGGTGCTTTTCACATGTGCTGTTGTGGTCAACTGTTGATCTCTCCCCATATCCACATCCAGAGGCCCGCTTAGTCAGACTGCACTGCAAACAAGCACACCTATCTGTTTGGTATACTCTGCACACCACGAGCTGCGGGTGATGAATCAAACTACTCCTGTCCTGCTCTCTCACTATTCATTTCATTCACAAACCCAAAATATTGTTAAGGCAGCCGATAGGCTGGGCGCGCGCTACGCAAAAAGACGGCGTGCTCTCAGCAGCCAATGAGGGGCCAGTAGTACGCTCTCTCCCTCTCCCTCTCGCTTTCATGCTCCCTCTTTAACCTTCTCTCATTTTGGTTCTCTCTCTCTCTTTCACTCCTTGCCTCAGAGCATTACAGCAGTCAAAACAACAGCCTGGCTGAGGAGAGCGCAGCGCAGAAAACAAACGCCATATTTTAGGGTAAGGTGGCAGCTGGACAGGACCGTCACCCTACACTTTCAGAGCCGATTGCACTTGCTCAGAGTCACTCCTACACTCCCTGAGGGATAGAGTCTTAAGTGGTGACCTAGTCCTATCTCGCCCTTTAAGCCCAGCCATCTGTGTGTTTTGTCCGACGCTTTAAGACCTCCGACTGTACGTCACTTGTTTGCGCGTGACGGGGGAAAGCACTCCAAAAATGAAACTTCATTGACCAATTGATCGGCCGATTGGCAGCTATATTGACTGATCTTTAACAGAGCCCTCCTGAGATGCGAGGGGGCTGACGTCAGGCCTAATTCAATATGACCCAACTCAATATTCACTTTGATTTTTGTTTTTTTTACATGCGCAAATCTTTGTGGCACAGAGAGGACGAAAAAAACAACAGAAACACACACAAATCAATAACAGCGGTGATCCAGTGACTCTCCATGAACTCAAAGTGTGTGTGCCACATTTTGAGGGGAACTGGGTTGACTGGGTTTATTTGCGATTTTGAGGTACAACACTGCCATCTATGGACGGGTCCCGAGGCTGCTGGCTCCTGACGGATTACATCATCATGTTGAGGGCACTGATGTGTTTTTCTCAGATGCTGAGGCTCAGACAAAGAGAAGCAGGGACATTTGAACTCCACAGAGGACAGATATAGGAGAAAGTTTGAGAGAACCTATGTGGATGTATACAGGACAAAGGCAATGGAAGTTTTTGGTTCTGACTTCTATGTAATATTTCACATCTGTACATGACTTAAAAAAATATAAATGAAGACTTGATAAATCCACTGACAGTAACTGCCATCTGGGCTAATGACTGGTTTCCCTAAAAAACAACAACCTTTGTAATAAATGTTTGTAAATTTGAATCTGAGGTATTTATGACCCAAAAAAATGTACCCTCGATATCTTAGATACACCAATCTACCTGACAACCAAGCCAGTTGCCAAGTACCTTGTCTCATATCCATGGACAATAGACCAATGAAAGGAAAAGCAGTCAGGTCAGTAGAGGAAATTATGTCAGTCAAACGTGGGTTTTAACCCCTTCTGCCCCAGTCTATTAACAGGGTTATCACATGCTGTTGAACAGGTTGCATGTGTATTGACGCTATTTCTAATTTCTGCCACACGAGGTCTCTTACTCAAGTCAAAACAAAAGATATAAATGTGCGGACTAATGGGAGTTGCCTTCATTGTTTAACAAACACCAGCACTGATGAAAATGTATCTATGTCACACATGAGGCACATATGTTGATGGACATGGTCATTTTTATAGGTGTGTTATTCATGTATAGTCGCGTTTGCCTGATGTCTTTCTTCTCCCAAATCTCTCCTGGAAGTTAGAGCAACAGGCGACCAAATCAAACACACTGTTACACTTCCTAAGATTACATATATTTCCAGGTCTGTGCAGCTGTGGCTCAGGGGTAGAGCCAGTGTCTTGTTATGGTAGGTTCACAGGTTCAGTTCCCCTGGTCTGCATGAGGAAGTGTCCTTGGCCGAGATACTGAACCACAAACTGCTCCTGATGTGCTGGACGGCAGCTTGCAGGGCAGCTGCCGCCATCAGTGTATGAATTACTGTAAATGTTTGACTAATGTTGGAAACATTTAGAATAATCCAAGTACACAACACAACAAAATATGTATCAAAAGTTTTTTTTTTCGTGTTTAGACATTTTAATGTGGAAATATCACACAGTATTTCTTGCAAAAGCCATTTACTTGATTCACTAGGAAGACCTGATCTTCTATATAAACCCTCTATTTTCACGTCAGCATGTGTCTGTCTTGCTGTGGCATAACTGGTTTAAGAGGCGATCAAACAAAGCTCTACACTTCAATTTGAGGAGACTTTCTTTCAGAATTGCCTCCATTGGATGGCACTGAACATGCAACATTTACATTGTCATGGACACGGCAGCCAAACACTCTACAGGTGAGCTTAGCTATCACAACAACATTTCACTTGACGCTAGATTCATTAAAGTAAAATTCCCAGAATGAGATGGGTTACCACAGTGACAGAGAACACTTTGTCACAGAGTTTCAAAACATCACAGCCATGTGACTGTGGCAGGGATTGTGTGGGATCACACTGCCTCCTAGTGTCACCATATATATTAGCACCGAATAACACCTGAGCTAAGAACAGAACATGATGACTGATCATTTCATGCAGCAGGCGGTGACAAAGGACACGTCAAACTACTACATTTTGGGAATCGGTGTGTGATCTCAACATAGGACAGCTCATGTGAATGTGCGAATAAACGTGTCTACTCTATATGTAGTAAATTCAAATGAGTTGGACACATTCATTTGGCAGTGGTTGAAATTGGTTGATTTGATTTCAGCAGCAGGGAAAGTCACATATGCAAAGTTATACGCACGTAACCAGTGTGTAATCACTACACATTCATCAGAATCATTCACAATTAGTCCATAGTTCAACATTTGATATACATGCTGAACTACTGCTTACCACATGCTGTTCAGTTTTGGGAGTCACTTATAGCATATTTGTGAGGCCAAAATTGTCAGATGGTGAATGAATGTTAAATGAGTAAAAAACATTTGGCAGTTAATGAAACATTTCCTCTGCTTGGCTGAATAATTTGCTTCTCTTCTTGTCAAACTAAGACAAAAGTCTAATTTTCAGGGTTCCTATTTAAAAAAAAAAAAAAAAAAAAAACAACAGGCAAAGCAATCCCCCACCTTCTCACACAGCCAATCACAGCTGGTGAAAACAATGCCTGCTAAACGGTTACTAAACATATTTATGTATGATGACTGGTCAAAGATCTAGCGTTTCCTTTCGGAGATCAATATGTTTAGAGTACTGGAAAATGTTTTATTATGAGAACCAATAAGATTGTCATTAAACATGCAGGTCGCAATAAAACTACTCATTACTCTAAAACATATAAACAATTATAAATGCCTTTATGGGTAATTGGTTTGCTGTGAAATGCTTTTCAAAGTAACAGTCGTAGCAATTATTGTAGTGCTATAAATGTGGTAATAAGTTGATAATAAATTATGTACAGTAAAAGCTTACATAACCCAATGTTTCCATTTATTTCAGTCCGTTACTGTACTTCCTTTCACCAGTACGGAACATTTTAGCTACATAAAAGCCATTGAGCCCTCAAGGTCTTCTGCTTCACAACCGTGAATAAAAGTACAGATATGGTGTATAGTACTTGATACACCAAGTGGTTTGTCTAGTAAAAAATGAATCTGTGAGGTATACAATGGGAAAACCCGACACATAGCTCTAAACAGATTTGAAAGAAAATACCATTACAAGTCTAGATAAGACCTTGGTTTGATGTTTTTCAGAATTTTCACCTTCAGTGTATAATTTTGATTAACGTTACTCATGACCCCTCTCACCACCAACAGATCAAAGTCCAGAAGACTTCCAGAATGTTCAAACTTCCTACAGTTCATGGCACCCTGATACTAAAGCTGGAAAATGTCCGAGCAGACTACCCTGGTATGCGGCTAAACAGGATCATGCTGGGCCAGTTGAAGCTAGTCTTAAACTTCAAGGTGTTGTTCAGCTCCTGGCGGTGGAATTTAGTTGTTCAGGACAGAGATTCAGGTCCAACCGAAATAAGATGAAAAACAAAGTGAGAAGAACAAAGGTGGCATTGTTATTAATTCAAGAAAGATAAAGGCTTATTACCCACAGTAGTTTTACAGTTTTCTAAAACACTGACATTGGACTTCACTCATCTCAGATCTAGAATTCAAATTGACATTTCTTATTTCCATGTCCTTAATATACACTGAACTCCTTGCGCCACATTTTTCTAGTGGTCAAAATAATGTCAACATTTTAGCACAAGTTACAACGAAGCACCTCTCTCTCCATTAAATACCTGTGATGTACAAATTATGCATGCCGCCCTGCTCCAAAAAGGAACATCACATAGTTTTTCCCAAAACGGGCTTTTCAAAAGCTACTTAGAAACGGATAGTAAACAGTCACTGTGTGATCGAGAAGTGACAGTTTGTTGTTGTTTTTATACAGCAAAGAAAAGGCAAGTCTGCTTTTAGTTGTTTAGTATATTATCAGTTCCAGGCATCTAAACAGCTACGAGGGTGAAGAAAGGCTGTGTTACTGTACCTGCATGTTATAGGCCGAGATGTATGGACGATTAAAGAGGAAAGCTGATAGACAAACCACTCCGGACGGCATAAGATTTTTAGAAATTAAATGTCAAACTAAGGGCAACCGCATTAAAGAGAAAACTGTGAAGTGGAAAACTGAATTAATTCAATATATGGGCTGAGTATCAGCCATGAAGGGATCTATGGACATTTAGTTTGATGATGACGCTGTCTTCATTAATAAGAGTGGCGCTTGGTAATACATCAATATTATATTGTTTCCTGAAATGAAATCACACTTCTTCTCAGATTTTGGATACTGTTCAATCATCGTATGATACAAGGGTTTTCCCTTGACTTTTTCTGGTTTTCTTAACTTACCAGAATGTTGGCCTTATTTTAATACTAATATAATATACAATATAATATTTTGAGAACATTACCAAAAAACATCCCTACAAAATTATTATTTTATGTAATATCAATGGAGGTATTTGGTATATATATTATATATATATATATATATATATATATATATATATATATATATATATATATATATATAGATATATAGATATATAGATATATATAGATATAGATATAGATATAGATATAGATATATATAGATATATAGATATATAGATATAGATATAGATATAGATATAGATATATAGATATATAGGGTTAGGATTCATGAAGTGCTTTAAAGAGATTTCAAAATATGGAGATAGATATATTTTGGATCGCAACATTGGTCTAAAAACATTTTATTTTTGTGTCCAATGTCAGGTCATTAAGTCATGCCAGGCTGCCAACTCAGATTGTAGTACCACATAAATCCCTGGCCTTGCAAAATTGACAGCACTGAAATAAGCCTTGTACTCATTATTAGATGATACTCGGAGTATACATAACTGAATCTGCATGAAGTGATAAACAGCTGCATCAGTGCAGTCCTTCTAGCACAGCCAACATAATACATGAGGGTCACTACATTTTTAATGCTTTTAATCATCACTTCTTAAATGCTACACAAGTGTCCAAATCATCAGGCTTTGTTGAGAGTCCTCGGTGATCATGATGCAAAATATCCTCTATGATGACTTTCAACACCATCACTACAGGATGTTATGACATTCCTATTCAAGAGTAAGTCCTGAGTTGAGACGTAAAGAAGAAGGGCACTTAGGAAGGAAACACAGGTGTAACCGATTAAGGGTCTGAGACAAAGTGTCGAACAACATCCAGGTCAGTCAAAGACAATAAGGAATCCATAAAAGCATCTCGCTCTGTCTTTCCAATGTACAGCTCTTCCAACGCCAATGTGATGGGTTTGGATAACCTCCCCCCTGATACTTGAGAGTCAGTAAATCCCAGTTGCATCGTCCACGAGACGCAAATGTAACATATAAAAAAGGAAAATAAAAAAAAAAAAAGCTCATTCTGTTATTGTATCCACTTTGGACACATATGGCCAATGCCTCCAAAACTACTGCATTTCCAAATTGGCATTTCAGACTGGCATATCCAGGGGCAACTGGTCCAGGTCAACAGAGGAGAAGAGGTCAGTGATGCCCTCATCCTCAGTCAGGCTCAGGAGGTATTCCTTGCCATCCACAGAGAAGGCCATAGGCGGAGCGAGAGTTACAAAGCTCTGTTGATCTTCAGAGGGGGTACGGAGGGAGGTAGGCATGGGGGGAAAATTGTTGATGGTAGCCGGTGATGAGTGTTGTGTCCGCTCAAGTGGCGGGTTCGAGATACTATTGATTCCAGAAGTAGGCTTAGCGTTGTCTGGAAAGATTAAGGAATTGTTGATGAGGAAACATGGGGCAAGAAAAAAAAAGATCTAAAGCAAAATGGACAAAAGAAGGGTAAGAAATTCTTCCTCCTCTTCTAAAGAAAGACTCACCTTTGGAAGACACCTGGACGAAGGACGAGTAAGGCAAGAAGGGTGCCGAGCCGTTCCTGTTGGTGGACGGGTAGAAGTGGCTGTCCTTGGATAGACAGTCGTCTGTGGCTTCCATAGGGATTGGTTCTTCAGAGCAGAGGAACACCTCGATGGGCCCCTGTGTGCTGCTGAGGTGGACCTGGAGGCTCTGGGCACAGAATAAGTAGAGTGCTTTTATGAGATGGTCTTTGATTATAAGCCTACAACGGACACATACAGTGTTATGAGAAGATGCAGAGAGGAAGAAAATTAAATTTTTGGCAATAGCAGTGGGTGAAATATATCGATTCATATAAGAATCAAGATTCTTGTCACCCACGATTCAGAATCTGTTCACAATTGTTCAAATGGGTTTTTTTTACTTAATAACTGGATTACTTTTGTGATTACTTTTTATGCCAGCAACAGACATAACATAATGTAACCAGATTGGAGCAGTGGTCGGCTGTAACAAACGAGACCAGCTGACAACCGCTACCAAACAAACACCGCAGCATTCAACGCGTTAAACTCTGTGGTGAAGAAAAGAAAAACCCTGCTCCTGATCAGCGCCTTGTTTAATGGATCCCCTTCCTTACTAACTAGAGAGGCTGCTCTCACTGCTGGACTTTAATAACACAGCAGAGCACCCTCTCTTATTTTGTTGTCCACATACACGCATGCATGCTTTCAAACTGATTAATTAATTCATGAAAAGGATGCAGGTCGTTTATCTTAATTTCTTGATATTGACAGATTTCTAACAAGAAAGAAATGTTATTATCATATTATGTAGAAAGATTTACCTCTTCTGGGTGTGGCACCTCCAGTTTTGTCTCCACGGGGGCTTTGATCACGATCACAGTCTGCTCTTTAAAGCTGGGAATCCCTTGGACATCCTCGTAAGTCAAGTAGGCAAATGTGATCCTCAAGGTTAGGGAACATACTCTACCTAGACTGGTGTTTGTGTACAGCTGGGGATAAACTCAATGACAAAAACTCCGAGCTCACATCCTAAGATACACATTCAATAAATGGTCCAATCCACACCAAGACACAAAAGCTGTTGGTTTGGATTGAATCATTTTCACATTATACTTAGGGCTTTACTCACAAGCAAAAGGATATCTCTGATGCCCGTTCTCACACATCTGGTGAACCTGCCGCGTACAGCTTTGGATCAACTCATCCAGCTTCTTCTCCTCCTCCTCGAGAGCCTTCAGCTCGACATCTATAAGTCCGGTCAGATGACCGCCCCTGTGCACACACATCCGGCAGCGGCACAGGATTAACTCCAGATCAAACTTCAGACATCGAACTGAACCTTAAACTCTAACTCTGAATAGGAGAAGTAGTAAGAACTAGGAGAAACAATAACATTAACTGTACACATAACATAGGTAGTGTTAATGGCAGTTTAACCTGCTGTTACCTGCCAGCCTTAAATTAGATCTTTTAAATTGACTTTAACTTGTTAAGTTTGTTTCTTAAATAAAAAATATATCTCAACAAAGCATACTGACAAAGCAGACGCAAATATAATGTGTAGATCTGAGCTGAGCAACACTGTTACACTACATGTTACATCCTCTCATACTTACAACCACTCGATGGTGTTCTTAGACTTCTTTTTGATGAGCTGGATTCCTTCCAGGACATTGGTGACGTCGTAGACACGCCTCTTAGGGGCACCAAGCTCCTGAGCGACTGTGTTTAGGTCCAACACACCATCAGCGGTGCGCATCATCATCTCTGCAAAACGCCGTGTCAAGCGACCGAGTGAGGTGTCAAGGCGCGACCTGTCAAACAGGGCCTTGCGTGCTATGGGACTGGAGGCGGGAGCTGGAAAAAGGGGTGAAGATTGATAGAGTTTAAAATTTGTGTTTAAATTTGAGTTTAAATATGTCACATTGTAGTGTGCTTATTTTGACTTGGAATGGATGCAGGGAGAGTCCTTAGGCCTTACACTACGATACAATCTAACAAAATCAAAATGCTTTTCCCATGTCATAGGACATTTGGTACTCTTTCATCATCATAAATCCATTTTAAACTGGATGTGAGAGTGCATTGCCAAAGAAATTTGGAAAATAGACTTTAGAAAAAGTTACTTAAATTAATAACAGAAACCATGTTTCAAAAGTCCATCAAGGGGACTGAGTTTCACTGGCAATATGGCTCTGAAGGATGAAAAAGAGAGTATAAGGGGGACCTCGAGGAAGTCTGATGAACTGAGGAAGAATGCAGAAGAACGGTGCAGACTGAATCCTGGTTCAGACCATAACAGATGTTGTGGTGATAGCACCAGTTCTCCCATTTATCTCTAGTGTTGGTGGTGTGGGAGGAAGCAATGTTAAAAGATGTTGTACTGCAGTGAACAGCGATCACAACAGCTAGTCAACTTTAATTGTTTTTAAAACCTTTTACACAAAATGTATAAATCAACCCCAAGAAATTAGTCTACTATAGTATTCGTAATTGAAGTTATTCATGTTCTCTTAAGGGAGCTAGTTGACATGGCGTGTTTGGTGTCTGGGTGAATCAGATACCGTCATGGGGCCAAAAAGGGCATATGTGCAAACATTTAGAGGTCTGCAAAACTGCTCTGAGTTGCCTCAAAAAACACTGTGCTGCCAGGAGACTGCCACAGCAGGGGAGGAGAAATCCTCTGCAAACTTGCTGCCACTGGAAAAAGCCTGTCTGGAGAGTGGTGCTCCTCCGATGGGTGCCAGAAACCAGGAGAAATGCAGTCAGAGGTCACAGAGTGGTGTGATAGTTTCCCCGTTGGGTTCTGCAACACCACTGCACAACCCCGCCAGCCCAAATCATCGCAATGTCTGATTTGGTCTGAAGCAAGCCAAATGGCAAACTCTGGGAAGCTTCCAATGGATTACAAATACTCAAAAACAACTGTGAAGAGGATGTTGCACATGTACACACAGTGCCAAATCACAAACTAGCTCACCAGGCCATTAAACTCAGTTTGTGCCATTGGATATGTATATGTTAAACACCAGCAAAGACCACTTATGACATTGTAAGTTATCATCATTCATTTGAGTATGTGTGTTGAACAAAATAAGAGTGTGCCCCATCATCGTTTGAGGGTTTGTCACACAAAAAAAATATTTAAGTACAGGCTAGTATCTACGTCTTCTATCACCCAGCACTGAAACATTCAATACAAGAAACCCTACAGCACAGAGTCTCACCCCTTCCTCCACTTTGAGACTGAGAGGACATCGGCTTCTTGGCTTTGGCAGGCCCACCACCATCCTGAAGGTCCTGGGGGTCACTGGCTTCCAGCTCCAGCCTTCTTTTTGCCTGAGTGAGAGAAAGCATACTTAATCACAACGGTCATGCAACTTTGACTTTTAGTTTGCAGCTATCTCATTGAACCCTGTGGCTCACAGGGCAGCCATCTTGGGCAGCAATACAGTATTAACTTGTCAAGAATCCATTGTATTCACTTGTGCCTTGAGCAACATGTAACCAGAAGTAATGCATTAGCCTCTTCGTGGAATATTAAGTTAATTCTGTCAGCTGGAGCTGGTTATTCGTCGTTTTAGAGGACTGTTATTACCTGGGGGTTGGGATATAAGCTAGCTTCCCTCACCAGTGTGTTTAGCTCGCTGGAGCAACACCTCCCCATCCCCCTCCCATGCTCACCAGAGGCCCTGAACAGTAGTTCGCTTCAGGCAGACATGAACACATTACAGATTACAGTCACCTCCTTACCAGTGTATTCCCTGAGAAAAGCGGCAGTTAAAAGGCGCTGTCAGCGTATGCTAAACCCGAAGACCAAAGTGTGCAAAAGTATGTTCCGACAAGGCGCGGTGTGATGCCTCAGCCAAAGGTACATCAAGAGGAAAGTTACCGGAAATACAGAAATGTAGCCGTAGAGTCAAACATTTACCATCACCAAAATAAGAGCACGCCATCATACATTTGCCCCTACTTGAACAACTATGATTACACAAATCAGGGAATTTGGATGGAACATAATTATATGCATAGCATAGCGTTTAAAGACAGTAGTATGGGGCGAAGATTTAGTTGTCAATGTACGAATAAACATTAATACGGACTTATCCACAGTATAATTCCAGAAAATACAGAACCTATACCACAGCTAAAGCTTTGGGTTTGATTAAAGGAAAAACGTTTGATTTGATGATTGATTTTACATTAGCAAAATTTATTAATATGAAATGTTCCCAACAAAAGACATCATCCACATGAAAATCTACACTTATATCAGGGGTTGTAATTCACACATGAATGTCAAACGCCCTTTCCAAACCCGCTTATACAAGGCAGCTAGTATTTTTACCACATTATAACAGATGCAGTACAGTATATTTTGAATAACAATCTGCCTTTATTTTGAAGACAACATGAGTACTTCCGCCAACATCCAATGAAAACCTCACGCACTTCACGCAGCTAACTTAAGTTGCATTTTGAGTTACGAACAGCGCTAATGTCAGAGAAAAAACAAAAACAAAAAACACTGGCCTTGCGTGTCACCGGGTGGCTTATTCGGTAAACCATGCAAACACGCCGTCCTAGATTCAATAACATGTCACCAGGCATACAACATGTTGTTTTTAAAAAAATGAACCGATCACGAGGGACAAGCCCGGTAAGGAAGCTAAATGATAAACTCGCCCAGATGTGTCGTAAAGCTAATGGGGCTAACGTTCAACACTTGGAACGTGAGCTACACGAACTGTTTGGATCCACATAAAATAGGCGATGTTATGTGAAATTAAAATGGACGTGTGCGGTTCGGGATTTTACCCAGCGACCACCTAGCATGTTGACATACCGTGTATATCCAACTTGACCCAGCTCCACTACAACCTTTTCCCTTGACGTTACCTGAGCGGGCTTGGATTCTTGCCCAGTCCCGGTTGTGAGGAGCCCGGGGAGTGTGCTGTACTTCAGACAGTCACTCAGCTCGGGGGGATAGACCTCCACTTTGACGGTCCTGCCCAGGGTACACTGAGTACTTCTGGTCCGGAAGGCGTGCTATTCTCGAAACACCCTGCGTGAATCTCGACAGAGGTCTCCCGGACACAGGGAACCTTTCCACTCATCTTGTGATTCCACCGCATGCACAGTGTGTAACAGCCTGTATCCATCCACATCCTGTTTATCACTTTTCTTAATAACGCAGTAAATGTATACATTTATTATACGTGCGAGACTCAGTTTCCCCGCTACACTTTTAAAGCAGATTAGCATGTGAATTACTATTGGTCGTCAAGGCGTAAAGGGCACCGTGTACGTGTGACGTAGTGGTAGCCGACCAATGGCTACAGAGCTCTGCAACGAAGTAGATAATTTTACAAAATAAACAGTAAAATAGGGAATAATGTTAATGTATGTGCTGCTTTTACAATTTTAAAAATGAAGCAACATATAGCAACGATTTAATTATGTTTTTCTCGATACAAAGGCATCAAAATACATCAAAACCATAGCTGTAATAAAAACGTTGTATTGTGTATGGTCAGACAATTGTGACAGACAGGTACCAAGAACAGTGAAACTCATTTGGTTGAATGTCTAACCCTGCAGAATATAATCAATATGCATGTGTTCAACCAAACATAATTTCAGAACATATGCACAACACAATAACTGAAGCTTTCAGACAAAGCAGTTCAATTGTGTAAAGGTTAAATCATTAAAATAACAATATTTATCATTTCTTAAAGAACTGCCATCATTACAAATATTTTGACAACACATTTCTATTGATGCTTTATACAAAAACCTGCAGGTTTTGGTCTTTTCCCAGCCATAAGAATAAACATGCAGTTCATTCATCAAAACTCATCACTGATCTATTCAGAGATCACAACAGAAAGAAATGGTAAACCTTTACAAAGCACAATAATCACCCCTATATGGCGTGTAAGACACCTGACCAAAGGTAGTTAGCATTAGTGAACACGCAGGAAACAGTTCAGTCATCATCATCAAATTTAATCTTCTTCCCCTGGAAAGCCAGGATTTGTCCTTGCTGCTCCTTCCTTTTTTTACTGGCTTCCCAGGATGGATGCAGTGCTTGCTGTGGTGCCTGATGGGAAAAGACACTTCCGCCCCTGCCTCGTCCCCTCCCTCTACCAAAAGAGGAAAAGCCCTTCTCTGATGACTCTGGCTTGCTGTACTTGGACCCTGAATTTCTGTCTGCTCCCTTCTCCTGCTTTTGAAACTTGGATTGCTGACTAAAATCTCTATTTAGACCACCTCCACCTCTTCCGCCTCTAAATTTATCCCCATCTCTCCCTCTGCCTGAACCCCTGCCCCCACCAGGCTTAGACGCAGAGAGAGAAGAATAAAACACAGACTGATGCGAGGTAGCTTTGGACTTAAGCCTAGACTCAAGCTCATCAAGTTTACTCTGGAGCTCGTCTGTTGGGCCGACTTTAACTTCAGGCACTTTCTCCTCTTCTACACCTTTCTTCTTCTTCTTCTTGAATTTGCTCACTTTTCCAACAAAGAAGTCATCCTCGTCGCTCTCCTCTGACTGAGAGGACTGCTTGTGGAAACGTTCCTCGGTGCTGTCATCAAAGTACTCTTTCTCTTCATCTGATGACTCCACATCACTCTCGTCTTCATCTGTATCATTATTCTGAAGCACTTCAGGTGCAGGCTTAAGACTGGGCTTCTTTTCTGCATCTTTACTTTGAGGTTTGTTTTTCACAATGTCCTTTACTGTACTTTTTACTACAGCTGGTCTTACATTTTTGGGCTTGGACTGCATTTCTTTCCTCTCATCATCAGCAGTAACAGCCAAATGGGCTGCTTTGACCATTTCCTTTTCAGGTTGAGCAATAGTTGCATCCATAGTGTCTATAGGAATACAGTCTCCTCCCTCGCTTTGAATGATTTCCTTTTCCCCCTTTATAATGTCTTCCTCATCTTTCTCACTTTTTCTTTCCACTCTTTTGTCAGGAGATTGTGAAGTCGACCCAACATCTTTAATTTGCACATTTTCAGCCTTATTTTGCACCTTTTCGGCTTTATTTTCCACCTTTACTCTCTCTACCAGCTTTCCACCCTTCATCCGCTCATTTTTGAATGCTTTCACAGCATTTTTAATGTCCTGGATCTTCTTGTTGAACTGGGGGTGGGTGGCGATGCGTGCAATGGCCCGGTCGGACATAGTGGATTTGGGGTTTTTACATTCCTTTTCAAAGTTGAAATCCCTCTGCATCGCTGTCTTTGTCACCTGGCAACGGGTAAATAGATTATCGAATCAGAAAAAAGTGTCTCACCTTTTTGAAAAAGAATCATAAATTTCAGATTTGAAAATTTGCACTGAAATATATTACAGAATAATAGTCCAAAAATGATGAATACACAGATTTAATTAGACAACTTACCAGGTCTGGTGATAGCGCCTTGATGGCATGGATCTCCTCCAGCAGTCTGGCAGCTCTCCTCTGATTCCTCTCAATCTCCGTGTCCTTCCCCTTCTTCTTCTTCAGGGCGCCCATCTGTCGCGTCAGCTTCCTGATGATCAAAGCCCTCACCCTCTTCACCTCTTTCCTCATCCTCACCACCTCATTGTTGAGGTTCAGGCAATCATCTGGCCTTTTCTCCTTGGGTTTTGCAAACGGCGGAATTTTTCTCCCAATTTTATTTGCGGGCTGTGGAGCTGGTACCTCTTCTGCCTTTTCCGGAGCATCTCTAACTTCCTGTTCTTCATCATCTCCATTTTTCTCTTCATTGCCAGAAACATCATCTCCTCCTTCGTCTTCAATTTCTTCTTTCTCTTCTTCCTCCTTCTCCATTTCCTCAGCAGATGGCTCCATTTTCTCTACCTTGTCCATCATCATCTGTTGAAACATATACCCATGATAGATCGGTAATTGGATGTTGTCCTCACTGGGGACAACCACATTAAACAACAAAAGCAAAAAAAAAACAAAAAAAAAAACCACGACATGAATGTAAATGCACTGCGTTTTCACTCTTAATGAGAGATGCTCATTTAAAACGTGTAACTGCTTTATGTCTTTCAGTGTTTTAATCACTGTAGACCTGGTCCCATTTGTTACCCAAACCTCCCCAACATGCATTGGTATTACACCACAAACATCTTTGTCGAACTTATATTTATATCTAGATGTGGTAATGAACTCGCTGCTGAGTAGGCTTGAGGAAAAATACATTTTTGATAAGAGAGCAGAAAAATGCCTGACCAAGTTTGCCAAACAAACGTGGAGTCAGCATGGATAAGTTTTAACACGTAATATCGTGTGTGGACGCCTAATTTGTGCACCAGTGGCGTACACATAACAAACGGTAGCTTATATAGCAGCACAGCCTCTATATATGCGGTTATTGACACACTTACCGTCCGGGAACGAATATTAAATATTTAAAACTCAGAGAAACGTCTCGACTCGTTGGAGGCCGCCATGTTTCCTACGCCACTGACGGCGTCATGACGTCAAGTGCAAGCAAGGGGACGCAGCGTGTCGTGAAAAGGGGAGGGCCTTCCGCGGACTGTTTTTATTTATTTCTTTGTTTCATGTGCATAAAACAACAACAATGGTGGATAACTGAAGAAGTGTGAAAATTAGGATGAGCGAATGACATTTCCAGTTCCAGCTACCAGACCGATATCTCAAGTGAATCAACAGGGGGAGGATGAAGCGGCGCAATGCGGACTGCAGCAAACTCCGACGGCCGTTAAAACGGAACCGAATCCCCGAGGGTATATATAGCAGGTACAAAAAAGGGGCTGGAGGGACGTTATTGTATAACAATGGCGCCTCGCTGCATATGTCAAGACGGGGCTGCCAGCTTGTGCTACATTCATATTTCAGCACGCTTTGGTCAGGAGCCACAGCAGGAGCTAACTGAACATGCCCGCGTATTGTTAAAATTATCGGCCTAACGTTGCTTGGAAGGCATCTCGTGCGTGATTTGTGCCCGACTAGGTAACGTTTCTTTTCATTCAAATTCTGGCTGTGTAAAAAATGAATGCTGGCCGACTGACTCTGTGGGAATTAAGTAATTATTGTAACACATTCTGCACGATGTAAATACCTCCTCGGCTAAAACAAAGATAGCATGAACCTGTTAGAATAATGAAGCTTTAGCTCGAGCTGACAGCAGCAGTGTCTGGAGCGCTTCTTCTGAAGTCCGGGGTGATGCTATGGCGGGGGTCTCACCTGTGCTTTGTTTGGCAGAGGTCTGAACCTTGAATGCGCCGATTAAAACATTACCTGGAAAGCAGTTGGGTTCAACTGGGACACGCAAAGCGCACGTCTTAGGCATACTTAAGGAGATGCAGTATCAAAATAGCAGGCTGTTTTTCTGTAGATATAGATTGATTGATTGATTGATTGATTGATTGATTGATTGATTGATTGATTGATTGATGGCGAGCCAGAAAAAAAAGAAACCAGCTGTGCTTTAAAAAACATGTCCAGACATCTCCCTGTATGGATATACTCTCCCTTTCTCTCTGCGTCGCTTTCTAGCTACCTCTCTCTGCCCCTCTCTTCTACTGTTTTTAAACCATAATTATCTTAGTCAATTAATTTCATAATAGAAACACACTAGTGGGAATATTCAGATTTGTACTCATGCTCTTGGTTGAACTGTAGACTTGACCTAGAAGGTGCTGTATGTAGCTTTAATCTTTTTTTTTTTTTTCGCCTAAACAAAATAAATATACAAACTATCTTTGACCTTAAAGGGCAACACAGTTTCATACTGTTTTACTTTGTTTATGTGTGGTGGACCCTGCCACATTTCTAGCTTCACACAGTGTTCTAGGGACCTTATTTTCAGATTGTTTATTCACTTATGAATATGTATTATTATTTCATTTATATTGTGATATCATTTCTGAGTTAAGTGAATTTGTTCTCCAAAACTACAATTTAATCTGCCGTATAATCTAGTAAGACCTTGAGGGGATGCGGCCTAGATGTCGTTCTTATAAACATTAGACTGTTGTATAAACCTGACGCTTGTCCTGATACCATCTAAATCCACTGTATAAACCCTGTTCAGCATCATCTCTTTGTCATGTACTCGTGTCATCCATGTTTATTTCCCAATCTTAATTTCTTTATCTTGTCCCCTCCCGCAGCACATTCCTGTACCTGAAGTTCCTGGTGGTGTGGGTGTTAGTTCTGCTGGCCGACTTCGTGCTGGAGTTCAGGTTTGAGTACCTGTGGCCCTTCTGGCTTTTCATACGAAGTGTCTACGACTCCTTCAGATATCAGGGACTGGTAAGAGCCTGTTTGTATGATCCTGAACCCCTCTCTGCCTTTACATTAACATTAAACACCATGTCATTTTAGAGAAGAAATTTAAAAAAAATGAATTTTAATATTTTCAATATTAATGAGGGAATAGTAAAAAGTCTGCAATATTTATTTTTCGAAATCTTATTAAAGAAGCTGTTTTCAGAGGAATGTAAGGTCCCCAGAACACTGTTTGCAGCTAGAAAGGTGGCAGGGTCCGCCAAATATGAACAAAGTTACATGGTATGAAAGTTATTTGTCCTATAACATCAGTTTGTTTAATCCATTTAAGAGAGTTTGCTTTTTTAAGTTTGTTAAGGCATTAAAAATCAGTCAATGAAAATCAATGATAAGAATTTCTTCGCAAAACTACCTAGTTTAATAATAATAAATTGCATTATTACCCAACCTATAGCCACTGGAATGTTCATGTGGTAGCAAAGAAGCATTCAAATAAGGTCGGATAAAGGTTGTTAGGTGGTATCATACTTGTCAAAACTTGATGGTTGGAAAATATGAGGTTTTTGACTGTGTTGTTAATGCACATATTAATGTGTAAGTGTGACTGGGCTATACTTGTGCATACATGCCTCTACATTAATGCATATGTGTATACACATGTTTTCCATACTGAAACTACTGTATTGCTGCACCACAGTCAAGGCGTGTTTAATTGTCTGTCTCTATCTCCTACGCTTAGGCGTTCTCTGTCTTCTTCGTATGTGTGGCGTTTACGTCAGACATCATCTGCCTCCTTTTCATCCCCGTCCAATGGCTGTTTTTCGCTGCCAGCACCTACGTATGGGTCCAGTATGTCTGGCACACAGGTTAGTCCAAGTTTTCTGCCGACTGATTTTTATCTCTGCCAGCCACACAGACACTTTCACCTCAAAGACTCTGTGCACAAGAAATTCACCGCTGCCAAGTTTCTTCAAGAGTGTTGATTTATTTATTTTTTATTTGCCTCGTCTTTTACTTTCACACAGAGAGAGGAGTCTGTCTACCCACTGTGTCGCTGTGGATCCTATTTGTGTACATCGAGGCTGCCATACGGTTCAAAGATCTGAAGAACTTTCATGTAGACCTTTGTCGACCCTTTGCTGCTCACTGGTAAATGGCATTGTGCCTTTTGTCAAACCTTTTGTCAGGAACAAAGTGCTTTTTTTATAGTGCCCTTTTTATAGTTAATGGCTTACAATATAGGGATACTCATCTTTAAAAAGCTGTGTCTCTCTTCACCACCCAGTATCGGCTATCCAGTGGTGACTCTGGGTTTTGGCTTTAAGAGCTACGTAAGCTACAAGATGCGACTGAGGAAACAGAAGGAAGTGCAAAAGGAGAACGAATTCTACATGCAGCTTCTACAGCAGGCTTTACCTCCAGAGCAACAGATGCTGCAGAGACAAGAGAGGGAGGCAGAAGAGGGTAAGACATTCCCACAAGAGAAAAACAAATTTTAAAATAAATTATCAAATTAAAACACAATAGACTGAACCAAAAATGAAAATAGGAATGGTCCATTGTAACTGTATTGTCAGGACACCTATGAGAGGGGAACAAGGGTGCAAATATTACCAGATGAACAAGCAGTGTGTTACTTAACCAGTTCAGTGGCTGACTGTGTCTAGGCCCATACAATCAAAACCACTTACTGTGACCTCCGTTATACCATATAGTTAATGTAACTTTGTTTAAACAAAAAGCCTCATAAACGTAGAATACCTGACAGAGCAGCTGTACTGGATTGCACTAGGTTTTATAGAGAAGATGTACCTGATGGTGTCGGAAGAGAGTATTTATTTGTCTACCTTTTTTATATCCAATATAATGTAGATTATCAAAGAGAAGGTTTGACCTAAAATCAAGAACACATCCGTCTTTTGAATATAATGGAAGAATATGGCACCTGGCTGGTGGTGCTCACCAGAAATTACATTTGAAAGATTCAATAGAAGTCTATAAAAAATAATGACCCAGATTATCGAGGTGAAAAAATACGTATTCATGATTTTGCGGTGAACTGTCCATTTACCGTTGCCTTCTAGGGCTGCCCCTTAAAAGTCTGATAATGATATGACTGAAAAAGGCCCAGCGCTGACTCACATTTTGTCAGTCGAATCATTGCACCCTTGATTTTTTTAGCTGCGTCATTGAACACAGAACAGTGCAGGAGCAACAGGACAGCAGGCCATAGACAGAGTCTCAAAATGACCACAAACCACAAAACTATCTACTGAAGTGGAGAGGGGTGAAACACAGGGCAGCACAACTCCATTCTTTTTGCTCCAGTGATGACTGTCAGAAAAGTCACTTAAACTTCTTTTGAACCAGATGGTGGTACGTCCTCCACTACTGCTGTCAACTGTGCTTGACACTTTGGATCCATGGTGCGCTTGAATTTTGTCGCTGAACATTTAGAGGGGTGCACACTTTTACTTTTTTCAAAATGTTTGGTAATCTGATATTCTCACAAGAGTCACATCTAGGCTGATGTAGATTTGACTGACAATATTCTGCTTTGGTTACAGCCCTGTTGCTTCCATATCTATAGTTCTGTTGATATGGTGTGGACCAATGGGGGAAAAAATCAACAACTGCAGAACTGAGAGGAGAATTATGATGGCTTACAGACTGTCAAGTAACTCATTAACCAGATGGTTGTAGTGATCTCATCCTGCAGGGCTACATGGAGCAGCTTGGGAAAACTCATGTTGCCCTTTACTTAACCTTATGTGTTTATTTTTCTTTGGTGTCACAAACAGCTCTTGAAGCAACAGATTTCCTAGTAATAGCTTTTATGATTGTGTTAAGATCACATCTATTATCAGAAATCCTGTGTTCGGTGTGTGTAATCCTTGCTTTCACACCACAAATGAACCGTACCAGAGCACGCTCAGAAGCGGACTGGGACCCACCTTTTTCAAGCAGTCACACCAGCCCAATTAACCAAATTCAAAAGGCCATCACCCAGTCTGTTTTTTTTTTTTTTTTATTTGGGATTTGCTTAATTCTGTCCAGTGTCTTTTCATGTGTCTTCTAACACTGCCTGTATTTGCTCTCTTTCAGCAGCTTTAGCTAAAGGGATCTCAGAGGTAGAGCCCTCAGTAATATCGCAAAACGGAGCACCTCCTGGAAAGAAAAGCACCACAGTCCCATTACCAGAACTGGAGTACCGGGAAAAAGGAAAGGACAGTACTGGAAAAGAACGTGAGGGCAAAAAACAAAACACAGTTGGAATCAATAACAACAGTATTATACACGCACTGGACTCCAAACTACAGGAAACAGAGTACATAGAGAACTACGCCGGGGCAAAGAGACTGAATAACGACCTGGCAGGAGAAAACACACACGCCGAAACCAACACACACTCTACTTCTAAAGAGGAAATGGGGGGCAAGAACTACAAAAACGCCAGCGGAGGCGGGGGCAACATTTCCAACTTGTCTCCGCGGAATCACAGCTCTTCAAATGGCAGCGTGCCGCCAGGTTCCTCAACCAGTAAGAGTGAGAAGAAGCAAAAGGGGGCAGGGAAGGGGCAGAAGGACCCAGTGGAGAACTGCATCCCCAACAACCAGCTGGGCAAGCCCGATGCTCTCGTACGGTAAGACACCCACTGTTCACCCCTTTCAAATACCCACTCCTTGTTTGCCTGTGTTGATGTGGTGTCCTGTAGCGGCCTTTTGATAATGCCATGGCCCTCTCTTTTTCCTCCGTAAAGGCTGGAGCAGGATGTAAAGCGTCTCAAGGCAGATCTTCAGGCCAACAGGCAGTTGGAGTCAGAACTGCGTAGTCAGCTTTCCTCTCTGAGCAGCCAGGACCGCAGCCTTCGCTCAGAGCTTGGCCAGCTCCGCCAGGACAACGAGCTGCTACAGAACAAGTGGGTGCATGTACAGTAACCCAGACAATGAAGTTGTTACGCAATAAATATAATTTCCTCGACAGTATGGTGAGGTAGGGAGCTGGTTAGTTAAGGGGTGAAAACAAAAAACAAACGAAGAGCAAAGTACTGGCTTTTGGAGGGTTTTGTGGGTGTATTCAAAAACATGATCTCCACAGTGCATCGAAGTAGAACAGCAGTAGCTTTGGTAATGTATTTTCATCCCCTCTTCATTTTTCTGTCCTGTACAAGCATGAATTGTTCCTGGCATAATGTTCATGTAGATGTATGGCTTTTGAGTGAACCAGATAATGACAAACCACCCACAGGGGCTTACAAACTACCACCACGACAGCATGTGACGTCACATCACATCATGTTAAAAAGTACCACTGTAAGAAGCGTCCCAGAGCGGCTACGCTGAAGAGATTCACAAATGTAAAAGCGCTGTGTAAAACAGAAGAAGATTTTCTCTGCAATCCACTGTCGCCCATTTCACAGAATCAAAAGTACAAAGTGTCCCAGAATCAAATCTGAATTTTGCTCAGTATTTCAATACCACACAGGAGAAATGTCACATAGCCTGGTATACCTGACTGAAACAGAGTCACAATACTGGAATTTGTAAAATGACAAAATGCAATACACTGTTGGATACCACAGGGGAAAAAATGGCATACTGTGGCACTGAGCGCAGACAGATTTAGATTTTAAATAAAGATATATATGACCAGGCTTGTGTACTGTGTGTAAAGCACAACAGCTTTTAAGACAAATTAAGAATTACAGATGAGTTGGAGGAGGCAGGCCCATGTGGACACTGCAGCTGTGTGTGCGTGTGTGTGTGCACGTGTTACATCAGAAACGAGAGAGTGAGAAAGCACAGCTGGTATCAAGATCAATGCTGTGGAATATGAGTATTGAGACAGCTTAAAATAATCAGTACCGATATTCATCATATTTTTTAGCAGCCCTAGTAGAAAATACTGCCAGGTCTGTGGCCACAGTGTGTAGTTTTTTGTACAGCGTCTTGCTGGCAGACACAGAGGGGAAGAGGAGAGGGCGTACAGGTGACAGGAAGGGAACTGAAATGAAATATTGTCTAAGATGAAACATTATCCTGTTGAACTCCTACAATATGAGTCATCTGCAAAAACAGAAAAATTGCGCTACAGCATTCTGCACTGTTGCAGCCATCCTTGATAATCTCAGAGGAATTTTGTTTACCACAACAGTCGTAGAGATAGTTTTCATTTCAATCTGAAATAATCGGAGTGGTTTTAATGTAAATGAGAGTATTTTTAAAGGTGTCATCCCGCTTCAATCGAAGCACGCGTAAATTTGTCGAATAGCCTCTGAAACCCCCCACACACACCCTGCCAACCGCATAAACTGAAAAATGAAACTCTGGCAAGCATGCCCCACTTCACACCATGATAAGTCAGTTGTGTGGAGGAAAAATACTTTGGCTTCTTCATGCAACTACTTCTATCCACTATGAATGCCTTCGAGGAAAGACTACACAGGAGTTCAGCACATGTACGAACACATTTTTAACATGATACCGTCAAACACAACTGACTGAATCACCTGACAAATCAGGAGTCAGCAGTTGTGCCCCCCTCACTTGTGACTGAGAGCACTGTTATAAGCTCAGCTACCATTCATAGTGTGTTACTTCCTTCTTGAAAAACGAGCAAAAAAAGTCACAGAGAATCATGATATCTCAATTTTGGCTGAACGCATTGCACAAACTACTGTGTTTGAAGCACAGGGGGTTTAAAAGCAGCAAGTCTTTGACCTTTATCTCTGTAAGTTACTCATAGGTCATGTAACAACTGAACCTGTCTCCCTCTCCAGAGGTCTCTGACTAAGCCTGGGTACACAAACATTGCTTTCTCTGCGAGTGTAATGATCTGTTTTCAGTGACCAAACTTAAAGGTTAAACCTTTTAAATCTGAGGTGTATTCACAAACATTATCATAGGATTTTACTTAGAGATATAATGACAGTAAAGGGGCGGAGAAAAAATTCAAATAAATGCCACATCCACAAATACAGTAGATGACAGTATACTGTCAGACCTGTTACCAGCATCCGTCCAGATTGATCTGATCACAAGTGGACATCTTTAAGTACATTCTTTTAGCAGTGAGTTAGCACACTGAAGGACCACCTACTCAACTGATGTCTAACAAGAAGCCACAACAACAGGCAGAATGGATTACACACTGCCTGATTTCCATGAGGTTCACTGTAATGTATATAATGGGCTCTCTTAAGCTGCCAATGTTGGCAGCAGACATTTGTGAATACACTGTCTGTTTCAATTAACCATTGCATTAGTAACCGTGATATCTCAGGCTCCCTTACAAATAATGTGATTTTAAGAGTTGCTGAACAGCTACGGTCAATTCTGAATCATTCATGTATTGTTGTACATTTGGCCTTAAATTCAATATATATATATATTTTTTATTTCATTATAAAACAGCATTGCTGTACCAGCCTGTCCGTGTCTGTGTCTAAAACGCTTCCTACATACAAACTAAAATTATGACAAAAGACAATGTTGAATTTTACAAATAAAAAAAAAATAGCTAAATTTTATGAGTTGTTAGGAAAATCTTTTCAATTCAGTGAAATACTGGCTATGGAGAAAACTATTTGAGCCTTCTTGTTAATTCACAAAACTTTATACACAAATATCACATCTCTTCTGTTTTTCAAGTGATTATCATGTTTATATGCATCTAGGGCAGGAAAGTTTGGTGTAATCACAAGAGGTGACCTTACTTTCCTCAAGGTGTATGTTAATGCCAGGTGTGAAAGGACGGTCTTGAGGTGTCCTCTTGTTATCAGATCACTCAGGACAGATGTTGACTGCTACAATGTGGGAGTTTGATAATTAGAAAACCTTAATCTTGTCTAAGAAAATAACCTGAATTTTTAACATTTCTCTGAGCCCGTGTGTTCATCTCATGATCCAGCCAGGTTGACTGTGATCTTCTCCTCTCTTTAGGCTCCACAGTGCCGTCCAGGCCAAGCAGAAAGATAAGCAGACCATCTCCCAGCTGGAGAAGAGGCTAAAGGCTGAGCAGGAGGCCCGTGCCCTCGCTGAGAAACAGCTGGCTGAGGAGAGAAAGAGGAAGAAGATGGAAGAGGCCACTGCTGCCAGAGCGGTAGCATTAGCTGCTGCAACCAGGTATCATGATCTGATTATCTAACCCAGCTTTGTGTTGTCAATATGAACTTAAAATTTGAACAGTAGGAATCCCTAAATATCAATACAGGTGTTGCAATGTCTTTCTGGCTCTTCACGAGTTGTTCTTTTTCTCTACTGTCCAATAGAGTGGAGTCCACTGACTCTCTGCGTGGTCGCATCAGAGAGCTGGAGACAGAGTGTAAGAAGCTCAGCATGGACATGAAACTTAAGGAGGAGCAGATAAGGGATCTGGAGGGCAAGTGTCAGGTGAGAAGGAATAACTCATCTGATAAGAAAACAATTATAGTTAAAGATAAACAGGCTGTAGAATAGATTATCTAAGTGCTGTGGAGCTGTAAATATGCTCTCATCTGCCATCAAAAAGCTGCTGCAGTACTTGACTTTGAAACAAACACGATCACTTCTCTCAAATTATATGCCACTTAAGTTTGAGTAATTGATGTAATTAAATGAATAGCCCCCCTGTGCCTTTGGAGAGCATCAGACATTTAGCTCAGTTACAGCTTTGTTTAGAAAATAAGACCATTTAGTTGCAGTGTTTATCTGTTTTTCTCATTCATTTTCCTTTTCCTGTCCTGCCAATTTACAGGAGCTGCGGAAGTATAAAGAGAATGAGAAGGACACAGAGGTGTTGATGTCAGCACTGTCAGCCATGCAGGAGAAGACCCAGCACCTGGAGAACAGCCTGAGTGCTGAGACCAGGATCAAACTGGACCTCTTCTCTGCACTGGGGGACGCCAAGAGACAGCTGGAGATAGCACAAGGTAGCTGTTGGCTGGAGGGCTGTGACGTTACTTTTGGTTATCGGTAACTCATTATGCATAGCTCTTGATGGGAGCAACAAATGATGTAATAGAGGAGAGGTTAAAAAAAAATAACTTTTCTTAGTTATACAGGCAGTGACCAGAAGGTGAAATTGTTCATCCATAAATGATGACGAGAAGGCAATAAGAACAGTTTGCAGTTGTTAAGCTTAGAGGCAACATCATCATCAAGTCAGCAGATAGTGGAATATTAAAAAGCCACAAGAACAAATAAGCAGCGACTGAGACTACACCAGACCCTACCATAACTATTTCCAACCTTGCACTCTAACCAGGTGTGACCTAGTGTCTGTGCATAATCATTTATGCTTTGGAAATTGAAACAATTAGCCAGAGCCATTACCACCCCACCACAAAGCCACAAACACTGCAGCACTAATTGTGTTTCTGTTTGATAGCTTGCTGGCGGCATCTTACAGTGGCTTCTTCCTGTGTGCCTTTCTGGCTGTTGTCAGTGCCACAGACCCACAGTATTAAATGATTACTATGCAACACTTTAACCCAGCACATCTGAATGTTTACAGCAGAGATCTCATATCTGCTAGTTTTTATTAATGTCATAAAACATTTTATGATTTTTTTTTTTAGAAGTCAGAGTGTATTTTATTAAATTCAAACAGACCAGCACCTCCAACAGTTACATTCAAGCCAGCAATTCAAACACAGCATATTACTACTACAGCATACTGTAACACTTAAAGATGACTATGTATCATCTCATCTCACCCTAGATATTCACACATTTCTCTTAAAAACTCAATAGTGAAATGTAGACCGTATGTACATAAGTATGTTGAAGTTTAGATAAAGTATTGGGAGTGTGATTGCACCTCATGTTTCTGTCCAAAACCGAGAGTCCAACAGAGTAGCCTGACTTGAACATGCCAGGCCAAAGTTGTTACCGTTGTTATAGCTTACCCTGATCACAGACAAGTACAGAGTAAGTAACAAATAGCCTCTGTGTTATGTTTAAAGCCTTGTCATGTAAATGACACACCATCACTTAACAGACATGTAGTTCAAACAAATACAATGGATCAAACACTTATTATTACTTGTTTTTACGATAGATAGATAGATAGATAGATAGATAGATAGATAGATAGATAGATAGATAGATAGATTTTTTTTTTAAAAAATGCTGAGGTATCGAGGAGTAAAGGTAAGTGGAACATGAGGTGTAAGAGGATGCAGTTTTAGTCACTGAAATAATTTAAAGTGCAAAAATGATTTGTGTGTTATAGAGAGTCTGATGGCACCAGGAAAAAAACAATTTCCTGTGCTGTTCTTTAGGCAGTGGGGTTGAATGAGTCTGTTGCTGAAGCTGCTCTTAAGCTTGTTCAGAGTTTTGTGGAGAGGATGAGAGGCATTGTCCATGACTGCCAGCAGTTTTGCCAGCATCCTGTCCTCTGCCACCTCCTCCAGGGTGACATGGCCAACCCTGGAGGAGGTGGCGGTGGACAGGATGCTGGCAAAACTATATTTTCAGTAAAATAACTTGAAAGAAACAATATGAACTGAGGTGACGAGCTCAACCGTGGGTCCCAACAGGTTTGGGTCGAGTCTCCATGCTCTAATTAGAAATGGGAAATTCAGATCTTTCTATTTTGCTGTTTTAATAATAAAAGATAAAAATGTGATGTGCTTAGTGTTTTACTTATAATGTTGATATCACTACAGTTCCTGAGGAAAATCTTTTAAAATCCAGAGCTGTGGTACATGAAACACTCTACTGTTGTCATTATACTGTGGAGGTAATGTAACTGTAATGGGCCTTTTTTTCCCAGCAGACACTCTGACTTGTCATGGTGAGAAAAGTACTGGTGACATGAATCTCCTTAATGATGGCTCAGCTCCATTCAGTGGGCAGTTGGTTCTAATATGATTAGCTATTGCCTGCTGTGAGCTGTCAAATAAGCTCTAAAATGGGATAGCAGTGTAGCAGTCTATTAGTAGCTAACACTATTAGTATTAGCTAGCAAGTTAGCTAATAGTAGCTCTGTCTTACAGTGAAGTATGTGGTGGAGAAGGATGTCAAAATTGTGTGTACTTTTTCAGTACCATGTGTTTTAAAAACTGAACTGAAATATCTTCTTTTTTCATCTATGAATTTTAAATATCCTTTTGCTGTGTTACTATAAGAGGTTTTGAGTTTTGTTTGCTTAAACTGGTATTGTATGAAGGTTTCAAATTATGGTAATGTGGCAGCCTTGCTAAGAAGTAGCAGATTCTGAGCTTCTATTAAAGTCTATTTGCACATTGTGTAGGCCATTGATCAGATCAGACTACCTTTTTAAAAATATTGAACACCATTTTTTTGTGCTGACTTTCTCTACTTAAATGCCTGCCTCCACTCACATTACTAAAGCTCTATCTTGGTTGTTTACTGCCTTATATCAGTATCTGCGACAAGTTGGTCAAGCGTTATAAACCAAGATAAAGCATGTTATGCATACTGCCCATCCCTGTGACAGCTAGGCTTCCAATAATTATTTTCAGTGTTGATTAGTCTGCATGTGACTTTCTCGATTAATTGATATGTCAAAAAAAAGGTTGAAAAATGTTGATTAGTGTTCCCCAAGGCCAAGATGAAGTCGTTCAATGTTTTGTTTGGTCCACAGCCTAAAGATAACTAGTTAACAGTTTTTTCTGCTGATGATACATTTTTAAGTTTACGACTAATTGATTAATCATTGCTGCTTTAATGCCAGCATATAGGAAGGAGCCTCCTAAACCCTCCTAGTTTGGAAAGTCATAAATCTGTCAAGGATTCAATTTGCAAGGACACTTCAGAACAAATGTCCCCCTTATTCCGCCCTCCATGCTGTTACACGAACGTCTCTGTTTCCTTGGTCTCCTCCAGGCCAGATCCACCAGAGGGAGCAGGAGATCGCAGAGCTGAAGCAGAAGATAGCAGAGGTGATGGCGGTGATGCCCAGCCTGTCCTACTCCTCGGACGGCAGCAACCTCAGCCCTGTCACCCCGCACTACTCCTCCAAGTTCATGGACAATAGTCCCTCGTCCTTGGACCCCAACGCCTCAGTCTACCAGCCCCTCAAAAAGTGACTGTGACACCCACACTTTTGTCAGACAGAACTTTGTTTATTTCTTTATCTTGGTGAAGCTCTCAGTTTCAGTTTTGGGTTATTTTTGGTTTTGATTTGTTTACCAGCCCCCGACAGTTTTTGCACTCTAACAGACACATAATGACACACACAGTGCACACAACCCCTCCTTACATGTGCTTATTTGGCTCCCTTTTTTTGGTTCTATTATGAGAACTATTATTTTGATGGGGTTGTGTACAATATGAGTTCCTTATTTTTTGATGTTGAGTTTTGGGATTTAGCCATTAGACAGAGTGATCTGTTTGAAGGGGGAGAAAGGAACACACAGTTTGTCGGCCCAGCGTCTACAGAAGAGCCATCGTGCATCGCTTCGTGTTAGTCTTCTTTTGGTGTCAGTATGAGCTCCCCTCACAGCCATATTTTCTTCTCTAGTGAACTGATACCCAGACTTTTCTTTTCAAATACAATTGGCTTTCTTTTTCGTGATGGTTAATATCAAGGCAAGAAGACGTGTTTTCAGTTCAGATCGGAGTCTGAATCTCACCTGTAAAGTAAAGCCCTGTGAGAGATATGTGAATGTAAAACTGTTCATGTTTTGCTATCACCATTAACTTAAATCAGTGATTGTTTGTTTTGTAATGTTTCAGTTTGGTTATGACAATGTGATATTGGACAGTTAGTTTGCTGTTTTCTTCGGATATTCCAATACGATTTGTTCTCTTAGTGCTGGAACAGTAAAGTCTCCAGGATTATCAGTAAGTGAATGAAGCAGATGTATTGCCGTCCTCAAAAAAAAAAAAAAATTCCACTGCTAGATTTGACCTGGCACTGCCAAAATATCGCATTAACGTCCACCTGTTTGCTGCAGACGCCTCTCCTCTCCCTATGGACCAAATTAGAACCCATTAGGACATATCGTTCACTGGATTTAATGATGTCGAGGTAACCGGTCGTTACCATTATTTGCAGATTTTACAGTGCCTTGCAGTTTGTCTTTTTAAGATGCAAAAACCACATACTCTGCAATCCTTGGATCTAAAAGCATCAAGCCTCAAAGCCGCGTTTCTCTCTCCAATGCTGATTTACCTGGTTTTCCTTCAAGATTTCTCACATTCTTACAACATTTCAGTATTCAAAGACCGAACAGTGTCACCATAGACACATTCAGTGTTTATTTTTCCAACAAATTGTTCACAATTTTTGCAGACTTAAAAAGGGAATACATTACACTGGACATGGTGCATGTCATTTCATGGTGACACAGTCTTGGTATGCCAAACACCAACCAAACTGATTGTCTATTATCGTGCCCGACAGTTGGCATTTAGTTGTTTACAACAATGTACATTAACATACTGAGGAATGTTTTCTTTGTTTATTTCATTTCAGTTCTTAAGTGCCAAGTGTTGATGTTCAGTTTCCATCCATACTTTGGTCGATGTAGCTAGCATAATGTTTGCAGACGAGGAGTGCTGTTGTTTTCTTTCCCGTCATTAGAACGTATTCAGGCGGTGTTGTGTTTACAAGGTTCTGAGCTGATCATCACGAGGCAGCAGTTGGTCAGTTGGACTGATTGTGTTAATTCACACATTTAATTTATTTGTTACAGACTTTTGTTGAGTGGCATCTCCTTGATATTTCCCATCATGTTCAGTTGATTTCCTATATTTTCTACCAGGAAGGATTCTGTGAATGTGTTGTGTTGGGAAAAGGTTACCCCCAAACCATTTGACCATGTCGTGCTGTCATGTTGCCTACCTGGGGAAAAAAAAAAAAAAAGTATTTTTCGTGGATCGCTCTGGTGTTGTGAATTCAATTCTCAAGTTGCTTTTCTAAGTTTGTGTAGAAGGAAGAAGGTTTTAAAAAAAAAGTGCTTTGTTTTATCTTTTCATTGTTCCACTATGTTTATTTTCTTGAACCAAAGTGATGGTGGCTGTGTCACACTGTTCACTTTGGCCATCACTATTAAAGAAAGTCTTGCTGGTGGCAATGCAAGCTGTTAAGTCTGCTTGTGTGTGTCATGATCTGTGTGTCCAGTTTTCCTTTTTATGCTTACAAGAAGCCAGACTTTTTTAACACAAAATCAACCATGGGATGGTGTGGTCCACAACATATGGGATGTGAGAACAGTGAAAGTTGGAGGAAAAATTAAATGACATTTAATTACAAACAAATTCTACTTTAAAGCTGCAATATGTTTTACTTAAACACACAAAAATCAGACAGACAGAAAGTGAAATGGCAGTTTTGACATTAAGATGTCTGTGTATTGTGTTGTGCAGTATAAACACCAACAGTCCCCTGGTTCGCTAAGCTCCCAGTCTGGCCCACTAAATGCACAGCTGACTAAGCTAACTAGTCAATGGCAGCTACAGATAGCAGTAGTTAGTGGTTACTCTGGTGATGTGCTACCCCTATTTGTCTAGAATTCAACAGGTGTCTAAGTCCACATGTAGCGCCTTTAATCATCATATTTTCTCAATTCAGAGGTTCCATGTTTATTTCAATGTATGCCATCTACTCAAGTTCTTTCTTTCCCAGACCTGGAAGCCAGCTACATGAATACTGTTCACATTCCAGTATCTAAAACCTTGTTGCTCAACCTCTGGATATAGTCAGAAAAATATAGGTTCCATGTGGTTTGATGCTGCCTTCAAGGAGCCTTGTAAAAAAGCAATTTCTCAGTAAAGAAATATGTCAATACAAGTTCATTTTGGCCCTTTCAGACAGACAAAACAACCACATAAGCCTTTTTATAGAGATAGAAGACCACAGTGTTTATTTATCATATAGGATTTACGTAAGTGTGTGTGTGTGTCTGACTGTTGTAACAGGTTGACATAAATGTTAGGTAAATACGACCCAGTTCCAGGAAAATAACACAAGTCAGGTACACAAATAGGGTGGCTTCTGAAACTGTCAGAAAAGTGGTTAAAATAGAAGTGTTGTGGAGACTTTGGCGTACTGCGGTCTGGGCATAAATGTTCGACAACAGAGACCTAATACACGATATTCAATTTTAAAAAAAAATACAGTTCTGATTAAAAACATCCACTTGAACCGTAACGGTGTCTATCATGTCCCATTTGACCCAAATGCAGCATTGCCTCTGTTGAGCTCGCTCACGTGCGTCGAGCTCGTAAATAGCGGGGTTTCTGACAGCACGGGAAGGCAGCACAAGTCCATCCTCCCCATCAGCAGTCTGGTCAACAACATTTCTCCTCAGGGCTCAGCAGCAAACTTCAGCGACTCTCAGCTCCTCAGAAGAACCGACATGGATGCCCTCAAGTCGGCTGGGAGAGCTATTATCCGGAGCCCGAGCATGGCGAAACAGTCGTGGACCGCCGGCAGACACAGAAGTAAGAGGAAAGAAAAAAACAAACTAGAAATTGCATTTTTAAATGCTAGCTGCGTTTTCCAGTTGAACCGTGCCAAAGTTGACTTCTGTTTCCCGCTGTGAGCGTCTCACCTCAGCTACTGCTGCGACAAAGAGTCAATGCTGCATTTATCTGTCTAACTTTGTCTAACTTTAACGCTTTGTTTCAAAAACGAAAACGCCAAAATAGTGTGATGTTACCGGTGTTGGGCTGACGCTACAAAGTTCAAAATATGAGGTTGGACATCTTCTAAACTGCCCTTTTGTTTGACAGAAGCGCAGAACCCCACTACAAAAACTGCTAATTTAAGAAGCGCCTTTCCCTCTCGAATATCTTCATGTTTACGGGGAAAATATGTGACTTTGGCATCCTGCGGAGATTGTGCAAAGCTGCTCGTTTGCATTGCGGTTAACCCAGCTCGAGAAATTTTCCGGAAATAAATGTTTTTCAGTTTTTTGTTTTGTTTTGTTTTTAACCTGATACTGTAAATAGTGCCAACGAATTGTCTCCTTGGTATACTGTTACTGATGTTAAGGCTTTGTGAATAATATTTTAAATAGGTTTTCTTTGCGAGGCTGTGACACTTTATCGCCGTCCTCGTTATTTTACTGACAACAGCTACAGTGTTTTGGGTTTTGTGGATAATCCCAGTTTTCCAGCACAGCCTCCTACCAGAGGATGTACAGAGGTCAGGGTCATTGCCAGAACTTACAGTGATTTTTGTGTCTTGCTCAAGGGCCCTTCAGCAGTTTAGGAGCTTGTCCACACCGCAACATTAACAGGAAACTCCTTTACAGCACTCGGGTGCCCATTGTCGGACTCAAGGGCCACTTTGTAAGCTAAATCTCACTTGATCCCGGCTGTAAACTTCTGGGGGAATGACCGGGGTGGCTTAGGCAGCCTGAAAGCTCCCCTGCCCGTAACCATGAGGACAAGCCAGGAATGCTGCAAGTCAGTCAGTGCATGGCCTCTGTTGGCATGAGTTCAAGCTGGTCTATTTTAGATTCTTTCAGGAAGGGTACAGTACGTGATCATTAGAAAATACAGCGCTGATTACATCAATATCCCCCATTACTTTGTGACCTTAGGACCTTACCTGGAAGAATAGCAATGCCTCAGGAATTTGAGATTATGCTCTTACGTGCTGAAACGCAACTAGCCAGCACATGTTGGTAATAATAGAGGAGGGTCAGGTGATAATGTAGGTCCAACATGTTGATCCAACCATTATTCCTTCTAAATGAGATCATGTATTTGCAATAAATACAATGTATTTACAGTGCTTGACCAGCAAATTGACTTGATTCAAAGGTTAGGTTCACCCACCTATCTACTCGCCGCATGCCGATGGAAAGTCAGATGAAGTTTCATAGTCCATAAAAGATTTTTCTGGAGCTTTGCAGCAAAACAACGCTTCTTAACAACAGAGGAAGATGGAGACTATCTTAAAAAGAGAGAAACAAAAAGGGTCCATACAGTTTGTCCAGCACAATGCACATCTAAGGAAACTCTAGGATCTGAAATAGTTTTGAAAAGATATCATTGACACTTTCTACATGCAGTCAAGTTTGTGCACCCGCTTCAGTTGGGGTGCATACCAACGTGTTGCACTATCAACATTTGAATCAGATGACAGTCCTGTAATAACTTTCAATCAAATAATCCATTTTCACTTCCATTAAACAAGCCTCTGTTTAAATGCAGTAAAATTAGCTAGTTTATTCAGACTTTGGTGTTTCATTGAGGTGTTCTGACCTTGATTTGGCTCTGACTCTGATCATTAGCTGAATTAAAAGCTTCCTGTGATTGCAGCTGGTGACCCACTTGTTATAGAAGTAGTGTATTGTAGTATAGATTACCAGGCCCTCTCTGGGCTGCAGGACACATTCCTCACCAGTGCTGACCCATATCAGCCATGCCGGACTTCCACGTCTGACTCTGGCCTGCGGGACCAAGTTGGGATCAGCCTACATTTCTATCTTCACAGGGAATTAATTCCACTTGGAGAGTCAGGTGAATGCAGTGAACTGACCTGACAGAAACACAACAGGGCTGCAGCACCTGCGGAGCAGCATTTCACACAGAAATCTCCTTTAAAGGGACCCTATAGGCATAGACACTCATCTTGCATACTGTGAGCAAGTTTGCATTGAGGAGAAACCTATTCAACCAAATGGAGACTGCCCTATTTTTAAATGGCAAAGGCCTCCCCACTCCTTATCCACCTCTTCGCTCTTATTGCCCTGTCTCGGTCGCCCTAGACGACCCACAGCGGCACACTGCCAGTGTCGAGGACCAGCCAGAGGGTGCTTGTCTGAAGCAAAGAGCCTTTTTCTAGGGATTGACCTCCTCAAATGGAAGCACGTGGTTCTGCCTGCACACAGCGATGCTCAGTATGGCAGACCACCACCAGGGTGGGAATATTTCTACCCCATTATGAAGTTATTTCACCTCTTCTATTTAGGTGAGGAGTCTGGCTACAAAAGCCTTTTTTTCTCCTGTTTCTATCATTATTCTCTGCCATTACTGTTGGACTTTCCCATCCTCCTCTCTGCTTTGTGATGGAGTTGGCGATGATAACTGTTTTCAATCAGCTGCCGCACTCACACGCTCACTTCAGTTAGATACTGCGCCGGCAAAGATGGTATGTTTGATGGCTGCTGAAGCCAGTTTAGTTTGCATCACATCTGTCCACAAAAGACCCTAATGGAAGTTAGAACCACATGGAATTGATAAACTTCTCCCAAGTCTCAGATGCAGCAGGTGGTATCCGTTGTGACAGGCTGGATTTAAAATCACTGGCTCAGAGGATGGAAACATTATTTTTGGATTAGAAGTAATGGGAGGCCACCAGTCAGACTCAAGAGACGTCAAGGCTGGCTCGCACTGTGAGCACAGATGCAGGACGATGCATCGACAGGCAATCATAGAACGAAGATTACAATATCTTCAGTGCCTTGACCTATTGCATTAGGCATGGCTGATCAGTTCTATTCAATGTGTCTGCACTTAATAATTACAATGAGGATAGCTGAGTGATTAAAGATTAATTCCAGAGTTTAAATTAATTTATAAATCTCCCTATTGGTTTCTGCATATTGAGCTGGATCTCTGAACACACTGGTTCTGCAGCTGCCACGAGTGATTTAGAGCTGCTGTGGTTTCAGAATTTATGGTGTTTCTGCTTTAGCAGAAGAGACAGGATGCATGATCTTCCACCGACAGATCATTGTCTTTTGTTTTTTGTTTTTTTCCGAGGGTTAGGGTAAGGGGTTACAATTAATCAGTTAGTTGTTAACTATTTCAATTATTCACCAGGTACAGGGCTATAGACTCACTTCCCCACTAGTAGCACTGGTGCTCCATACTGCTGCACCAGGATGAAGTTTTGGAGCACAATTTCAATTGTCAAGGAACGGAATCAGGTCTAGTAGCAAAGAGATATATACTATAGTTATTCCAAAGTTAAATGACTTAAGATGGGGTTTTCTTTCACTTAAAAACAGTTCTGCGAGTTGTTTCTCATTGATTTGTGCTGTGTTTATTCGGCTCCAGCCTGCTAAGTGAACTTGAAGCCAAATGCCTCTGAAATGTTTGTTTAACTTTATATCTGTAGAGATGTCCAGAGTAGTAGCACGCTGTCGCTTGATATTTCTCTGCAACAGTAGAAACCCTGACATTAACTCAGATGAATTTGGAGTCCTTGACAGCAAATTTTGTAGCTGTGTGGATGTAAACCGGTGGAGTTGAAAGAGAAGTTAAATGGTGGCAGGAGTGATCCAAGTTGTAGGGCCACAGTTGGTGGTTTCCACAGTGATTCAGTGTTTGGTAGAGACCCACAAATCAGCCAGGTCGTGAATTGCTTGTCAGTTGGGCCCTTTTGGATCAGTATGTTTTGTCACAGTGTACAACAAAGGCTTTTCTTGTACTTTGATATATGAAATGGAAGCTCATCCATTAGTGTTGGGTTTGATGGATGACTGAGGAGCTGAGGACTGTGCTGTTGTCTTATCCCGCTCTTACATTTCCTTTTCTTTGTCTTTCTCTGCCTCTGTCATGTCAGACCTTTCTACTTACCTGCCATCAGAAAACTTTTTTCACACCCAATAAATAATCTCTAACGCTAAAACAGATGCCGAGGTCGACCTGTATTTACAGCAGGGTCACCTGGTTTTACTTGGTCTGAATTCACACATGCCCACAGCTGTTTCCTTTCAAGGCGCTGACCTCGGATCAGAAAGCCCTCCACATTAGCTGGCCGAGCGGTGCCTGGTACCTGCTCTGCTGCTGTTTTCTCAGGATTGACTGCTTTGAAAAGGGCTGCTGGGATTTTATTGCAGATATGACATTGACCATTCACTGCTGCCCTTTTCTGTTATGATGGTTTTGACCTGACCATAGTTAGTCCAGAATAGCATGAGAGGGTTTTAATGAACAGTCTGTAAAACCTGCAATTAAACCAGCTCCACTGAAGACTTAAAAGAGTTGTTAAAAGAAAGAAGTTCTGTGGGGGATGGAACATTTGTTGGCCCATGATATTTACTGCTGTATTGGAGGCACTTGACATTGAATAATTGTTATTTTTAGAATTGTTATGATAGTGTTTGAACCTAAAAGCTAATCTTTGGCACAAAAAAATGGTTTTTTTTTGCCGAAACCTGTATTTTGAAATCTTGTTTGTGTCCATGTTTGTGTTGTTGGCAGGAGATGTCAGTAATTGTTTTCCAGGGTAAAAAGTGTTTTGCCAAAGCTATAATGAAAGCCATTAGGTAGCTATTAAAGAGCCAAACACATCACTGGTTCCACCACTCTCATCTATTGAATTTGTAACTTTATGTCTTTCAATGTGGCATGAGGGCTTTTCAGCATCCATGTTGCTCCCCATCTGCATTGTCTTTTCTGCACAGGCCTAACAACAATGATGCTAACACTTTTGGCAGTTGTCTCGAATTTAGTGTCTATGGCAACCTAACTTTGGAAATTCTTCAGTTAGTTTCCTATGCAATGCAATTTGGAAACATTTTCTGTAATGGCATGATAGGATTTCAGACTTTCTGTGATGAGAACCCCAGGATGTATCTCCAAAGGCAAGCACAGTAGAACATGTTGTATGTGTCCAGCATGACATGGAGAATCTAAGCTCATGGCATCTTAAGGTTATCCACAAAACAGTTAATAAACCTTTTGCTTCATGTTAACACGGCAGTTTAAGATGGAAAATAAACTAGACATTACACCAGCAAAACCATCCATGCGTTAACAGTGTGTGAGCATGTACCTGCTTTGGAGTAAAAGCTGTTTAATTTTTTTTTTTAGAAATGTTGAAAGCTTTTGGTATGAAAATTGTCATATTTCAGAATAATCAACTGGCCCTTTAAATGGATCCTATTTCAGCTGCAGTCTTCCCTCATTCTGTGTGTGTGTGTTCACGTGAACGTGTGTGTAAACATGTGTCTGCATGAGTATGTGGTATGCTCTACATCCCAGAGGAGGTAAATGCTCGGAGGATGAATTTCTAGGTAATGGCCGTGTTTTTCTGCTCTCGCCTTCCCTCAACCCCTCTCCCCTCCTTTCTTTCTCACAGGAAATCTGTGTAAACACGGCCAGCAGGTCAGGGCCGGCCGGCACCGCACAAAAACTGATAAGGAACCACATGGAGATAGCAGCTGTTCCTTCAGCAGTTACAGTTCTTACACTCCTCGTACTTCGTCAGCGAGGAGATCAGCGCGCCGACCTTTAAACTCTCTGAAAAAGAACACTAAGTTGAGACAGTGATGCACTTTTTAGCGAGACATCCCTGGCCTAGTTTGCTGTTATGTTCCTCTCAGAAATGTAAACCACACTTTCCTCTTATCACAGTATGTCAGAGTCCATGTATACTGACTCCTAACTCTTTGCCTTTTAATTGTCAAGTCCTATAAGTTGTTTTCTGGGTTGAAATATTTACTCTACGTCGACAGTACCTCTGACCTAGATTATCCTGTTTTTGCCTTTGCTCTTCGGGGAGCGATCAGATGAAATGGCTCTACAACATAGGCTGTTTACATTTCCTCTGATTTCTGTTTTGCTCAAGCTCTTTGAATGTTCTTTCCGACTTATTTTATTTATTTTGGATCACAGACGGGAAAAGCAGGCGAGTCAGCTGCAAAGCTGTAACCGAGAAATATTTGATGTTTTTTAAACTTGATGAATGGGTATAACCAGAACCTTTCCTGCTCAATCCATCAATTTATTGACCCACTTTTTCTCTGAAAACGTGTTTTTCTCCACAGAGCTTCCGGAGAACTGGACGGACACAAGAGAGACCATCTTAGAGGGCATGACGTTCAACCTCCGTCACCTCGGCATGACACTGGTGGACCAGCCCAAGGGAGAGGAGCTGTCGGCTGCTGCAGTGAAGAGGATTGTTGCCACGGTGAGAGCTGAAGTAACAATGGCGATGTCAACACCACAACTGCTTCTGTATTTACTCTAGATCTATAATATTTAGTTTTATATTTAGAGTGCTACATGTAGCCCCGCCAGTTAAGACGAACACTCCCTCCTTGTTCTGAGCTCCCAGTCTTGGCATACTCAAGACTAGCTAGCTTCATGGCTAACTGAGCCAAACAGCTACAGTTAGCAGCATTTAGCGCAAATGCACTTCACTCACATCATTAAGATATATGGTATCTATGCCCAGTGTGGCTGGTTTATCAAGTTGATTATTATGAAAATTAAGCTTCATTTTTGCCCCTTTGGATTTAAAGAAAGTCAGATAAACTTTACGTTTATGTAAGTACTCTATATACTGTTCCTGATTGTATAGTTCAACACATTAACATGCAGTAAAACAAACTTCTCTTTTGTTTCTGTAACAGGCTAAAGCCAGTGGGAAGAAGCCTCAGAAGGTTGCTCTCAAGGTTTCCCCTCAAGGGATCGTCCTGCACGACAGCTTGACCAATAAACTCCTGGAAAACATCTCCATATACAGGTACTTGCAGAGCAGCACAGGTGTTGCAGATAAATGTCAAGTTAACAATGTCGTTGCACTTTAGTTGACAACTTTGTAAGACTGTTTGCTTGTGATTGATGTGGCATGTGTCCCCACCCTGTGAACTTCCTTTGACCTGTGAATTTCCTGTTTCTCTAACCTGACACCTCTGGCATACAGAATATCCTACTGCACGGTGGACAAACTGCACGATAAAGTGTTTGCTTATATTGCACAAAACACCCTCAGTGGGACCCTGGAGTGCCACGCCTACCTCTGCTCCAAGAGGAAAGTGGTGAGTAGCTTGACTACGCTGTTTTTATTTCATTTGAGATGATGATAAATGCGGCCCAGCATCAGTGTGTTATAAATTGCTGCCTTTAAGTATAAGTGTACCTTTTTTTTTTTTGGGGTTGATGATCTAATGTTTTAATTTAACTTGCTTCTATCCCTCTTGGTCCATTCTAAAGCAATGCTATGTCTGTTTGCATGTTCAAGATCCAGCAAGGGCTTTATTAATCAAATTGTTTTTGGTCTCAAGTATTTTTAGCAATAGACACCATGTATCCTGCTCTGATTCTGTGTCTTCCTGACACCACAGCTCTCCTTTCTACTCATCCCACATGTACTTGTGTGTGTGTGTGTGTGTGTGTGTGTGTGTGTGTGTGTGTGTGTGCGTGTGTGTGTATATGCGTGTGTATGTGTGTTGAAAAGCAGAAGGGCACTTTTCCTCTCATCTTACCTGCTTCCACACTCATCCCCCTTTCTCCCAGGATAACATGATAATACCCTACTTCCTTAATACTTGCCTCTCTCCTATCATGAGACACTGGTTTTGACCTCCTTATGTCCTCTACAGCTCTCTCAATTTAAAAGGACCATGGTTTCATTGTGACACATGTTAAATATATCTGCTTCAGATGGTGCTTATCAGTTTTTGGATTGAGCAAATACTTTGCTGAGTGTTACAGAGAATGGTCAACACTTGTTTGCCATGCTCTGTAACAAAGTGTGTTTTCCATCTGTCCTCCAGGCTCAGGCGGTGGCTCTGACAGTAGCCCAGGCTTTCACAGTAGCGTTTGAACTCTGGCAAGTAGCCAAAGAAGGTAGGAACTGCACTACACATCCCCCACGTTCCTGAAATGACACAGAGACACAAGCACTGTCCGCAGAGTTGTTTTATCAGCATCTGAGACTGCTTATGTTTGGACAGAATCAGCCTTGATGCTCCAAGGACATAGATATGAGCTGTGCCGTTGCAGTAAACAAGGTGTGACCTGCTTGTGTTCTCATTTCTATTCTAGAGAAAGGGAAAAGAGCAAAGTCTGGGTCAGCTGGAGAAGGCAGCAGTAGCTCCAATTCAGAGAGGTCCAACAGCTTGGGGAGCCTGAAAGGGACAGGTGAACAAAACACAAGCACAAAAAACAAAATACTCTAAACTGCATCAATGTTTTTTCATTTTAATTTAATAAATTCTGAGCTGAGCGGTGAAAGTTTGAGGCAGTAGATAGAATTTGTAATTACATACTGATGTTGACTGTTTCCTAATTGTGTTTTGGCAGGGACATAATTAAAAGGTCAAATTGATAACATCTTTATGTAGACACATACTTAAAAAAAAAAAAACATCTACAGAGCATGTAGCAAGATGCTGATCAGAAGTAAATATCCATGCAAAGTGGTAAAAAGTCACTAGACTTCTGCATACTGTAGAGGGCAACGCTAACGTTAGCTAGCTTGCATCTGCAACACTAACGTTAGCTAGCTGGCATCGGCAATGCTAACGTTAGCTATCTTGCATTAGCATCATGTAGGTAGTTGGAACAAACTAGCGACCATTTGAGGGGGCAGATGATTCGAACAACAGCAGCCACGTGATGTGAGTGCAGTGGTTGGGGGAGATGGAAGGCCACAGTTATAGGCTGAGTATTGTCAGTAACACCTTTTTTTTTTAAAGAAGACCTAAAGCACAACTCATGATTGAATACCTACACACAATCAAATCCATCCCAAACAACCATCAAAACAGACAAAATGTGCCAACATATCTTAAATATGGTAATAAAAAACTTTAAATTGTAGGAAAGTATAATCACAGACACCTTCTATCTAATTACTTTTAACTATTACCTTGTGGCATTGTTCTAAAAATAAATACAGATGGAGGACAGACGTTTGCTATTTTAGTTGTTTTCTTCTGATACCAGAAAATAATTGTCTCCATTAGTAGATTTTTCATTCTGTACTCACAGATCACCTGTGGGTGCTACAACAGTAATAGGTTGTCCTTTCCTTTCCGTTCCTTTCCTTTCCTCTCCTCTCCTCTCCTCTCCTCTCATGCAGATGTTGCCACAGACAACCTATTGGACTTTGACGACAGTGTGAACGTGGTTGTGGAGACCAATGGGAATGTAGGGGAGGATCAGCTGGATAATCACAGGCTGTCTGAGACCAATAATAATGCTGCCTGGGTAAGATCCTCATCTCCTGCTCTGGCTCTGACTCTGTGTTGTAATGTTGGACAACGTGTAGCAGCATTTTTTTAAATATTGTTAAAAATATAGAGAGCTGACATTAGTTTAGTTTGGAGTTTGCTAAGATAAACTGACGAGCAACTTTCAGCACAACACAGATGTTCTACAGAACCCCTTCAAAACTCATACAATGGTATTACATTTGAGTTTTGTTGATTTCCACAAATATTTTATCTTATTAAAATTTTCCATAATATATTTCTTTTTGTCAAAATATGTCATGCTCTTTTCTGATGGTGCAGATCGTTAAACCTACTATTGAACCTAATCCAATATTTTTTTTAAAAATGCAAAATGTAGATTAACCCGGCTCACTCTGATAACCATGTTCCTATGTAAAACCTACATCTGCATGGGTCCACATATTTACTACTTAAGAGGTCTGAAAATCTATTAAACTGATGTGTCCAATACATGTAGACATCCTGAAGTAACATGCGATTTCTGAGATTAGGTTTTCAAATAGTTCTAACATAAAGTCTTGCAAAAAACACTGTTTTACAACATACTTTGTTTTATAAAATAAACACTGGGTGAATTTTTCTTCTTCTAGGAAATCGAAGATGGTTTGGATGAAGCCTTCTCCAGGTGAGAATTTGTCTAAATTGTTTTATAATGAACTGAAATGAATGTCAGGTTATTCTCTCTGCTGCTTGTATGAAGCAAACTCTGCCTTGTTAAATCCCTCTGTTTGCTGTACTTCTCCCGCTGCTTGGCTCTCCAGCGCCACTTAGTGATGCTTTCAATATACTGCAGAATGTAAATCCTCCACTCTGATTGTGTAGAAATTGGGGGTAAGAAGGGAAACTATACAATCACTGAGAGATAATTAGATCGCTACACTTTCAACTGTCTTCAATCTATTGTGTGTTTGTGTCTCCAGCTGTGCTCTGGATAGCTATGGTTCATATCCAGGTAAAGTTGAGTACCACTGTTACTTTAGTGTAGTAGTCCTAATTACTAACCTAACCGTAATCCATTCCATGCAATCACCACCAAACCTAATAGCTTTGTTCACAGGTCAGTAATGTATTTGTAGTGTGGAGTAGCTTCCTGTTTCCTTTTATTTCCTCCCAGAAAATGTCGCCTGGGTTCAGTGGAGAGAGCTGATTCAAAGTATTGAGTTTCAGTCAGAGTGAAAAATGTCGTTCTCCACCCACCCCACCATCACCAAAAATTGCTCTCTCTCCCCCCCCCCCTTTTATAGTCTGTGTTTGTTTCTCGTTGAATGAGAGGATGTGAGTCCACTACACACCCGCTGTGCACTTATTCAGTTTGTGGTTGCTGATTTGAAAGTGGAGCAGTGGGTCACTCGAACCGCAGATCAAGCTTGAGGGAAGTGAACATCTTGGAGCAATCCTTTTGACCTCTACCCGGATCATTGTATACATTACTATCCCAGAGACAAAAGGCAGTTCACAGCCAAACCGAGGGAGCGTAATTAGAGGAGACTGAGGCATTAGTTGTACTAACACGTCTGGGAGGCTGAGCTGCTGCATTAAAATCACTGTCTGACCCCAACTATAAAGGGGCTCCGGAGTAACATCTACTCTGCTTAAGTGATAACACGCCCGAGGTCCAGGGAAGATGAAGAGGGGGAGAGAAGATTTAGAAACCAGAAAGACAGTCATTTTGGCCTTTTCTGTTATCTACAAAGCTAGTTAACCACTTTTGTTGACTGCTAGATATTCTTTTATTTCTGTGTGTTTAATCATTTGTTTGTGTGACAACACGTCTGCTCAGCCAAGAAGATAATTGCCGCCTCCCAGGCCTGCTCATTGTGAGCCACCGTGTGTCTAATACTTTGTCTTAATGAGCCTCAGTCTTTGGTTTCTCTGCAGAACATTTTAATCACCTTTTGTCGAGGAGGTTTTTTGATCTCCTTTGCAAGAAAACACGTCTTCATCTTACACCATTTTGGCTCGGCTTGATTGTGTCATAACTGTCATTCTTGCTGTGTTGCAGGGTAAGGCTGGTGATGTTCTGTATTTCCCTAATTGTCAAAAACCTCAATGAATTGATCCCACAAACAAATATTGTCTGTGTGTACAAAGTCTGACATACCTCATTCCTCTGTGAGCTTCTTTGTTGTCCAGACCCCCCAGTTAGCCGCAGTGTTACTGAGTGATGAACTCGTCCAGCCTCTGTGCTCTATTGTCTCTTTTCCACCGCCATGCACATCGAAAATTTACTCAAGTGACAATTGTCAGTTCTTTTTATCTGGACTTTTGTTTCTTTTCTGTAATCATTATTTTTCATACTAGTCCTTTTAGCACCGCCTATAGAAGATAACATTTGTAAAAACTGGTGCCTGACAAATATATCAGTTGTCTTATCAGTGTCATGTTAGATAGTAAGACTTATTGTTAATTTAGTGTTAAATATTCTGCCTCTCTTACATTTTAATAATTGCAATAAATGTGTGCATATCAACAGTGGAAAATAACAGCCCCAATAATTGAGCAGGGCTGAACTAAAGACTACTGAGCAGTTTATTTATGAGCCATTGCATCTTCAGCTGGAGCCAACAGACATCAATTTGGATGCCACAGACAGTTTCTTTGTCAAAGTATTGAGAGATGGACGAACCCCTGATGGTTCTGGTCTATCGGAGGGATTTGGTGACAAATGGGAAAAGATAATTGAATAAAACCAGCCTTCTCCTCATAAGGTTTAACGTTTTTTACTCTGGGCCGGAGCTCTTTCTGAGTCTCTTCTCTGTTCATCCATTAATCTTTTCTCCTCTGTCTCCTCAGCCTGGCAGTGTCGCGTACTAACCCCCAGGTCCTGGACATTGGGGTGACGCCCCAGGACTGGCTCACTGAACCCGACTGGGACAGCACCAATGGAAACACTCCCAGCGGTCTCAGCCCGTTCGGGGACGACATCTTCGGCTTCTGACCACCTCAAACGAACGCAGCAGAGAGAGACGACGACGACAACAACAGAGGGGAGGAGGGCCGTCTTTACGTCTTCCTGTGAACTAACAAGGCATCACTGTGTACTTAAGACAAGGCGACAGGAAGTCCATAAGGGAACAACTGTAGGACTGTGAAAAAAATGTTTGGCCTCTCTTCACCTTGTTGTTGCACTCTTCACACGGACAGTTCTTCCCTCCTTCGTGGAAACACACCAAAGCAATAATATCCTTTTATTACACTGCAGACGTCAGTATAAACTTGTGTTCACCACGTCATCTTATGTCAGTATTTCTTGTTCTTGCTTCTATTTTTCTGTTTCAGTAGTTTTCACACCATAATCAGTGTTTTGTATATGTGCTTAGTTATAATTTATAGGTGTATAATTATTTTTTTATGTGTGAATGCAAGAGTAGGGTTTAATTCAGACCGATGTGCAGACTGTCTCAACAGGCCTTAATAACAGCAGGACAATCAGACACACTTAAAGTTTAATACAGTTTCAGTGGGTGTGAGATTTGTCCCTCCACCACTCTGGAAATCAACAGAAAATAGTTTTATGTCTAAAAAAAAAATCAACTAGTGCTGTATTTATATGAGCTCTTTGTAGCAGTGGCTCACTGCAGTGTATCAGTGTTCTTTTGACAGAAGCCGTGATGTGTTCAAGGTCATCAGATGCCTTTTATGGCCGTTTCATGTACACTGTAATCCACCAGCATTATACAGAATTAAATATATTCATGAGTAAAAACATGGACTCTTTTGGTATGTTGATGAAATGTTTTAACAATACAATGACTAAATTCACATACTGGGTGTTAGTATATAAGAGAATGTAAAGTCCTTTCTTGACAGTTTCACAACAGGGTCAATGAAGTAGCTGTTTTTGTGAACTAAGTTTCACTTAAGTACATTTGTTGACTTGTGTTTTACTTGAGTATTCCCATTGTTTTCTACTTTGTTTTTGCCCCAGTGCATTTCACAGGGTAATATTATACTTTCCACTCCTACGTTTATAACGTATAACGTTTCCGATTAAGATTAAGATTTTGCATTAAAAAACATAGTTTCATTTGAATAGCTGCTGGAGGCCTAAAGGGGTTAAATCAGTGGTCTCAAACTGATCCAGTAAAGGGTCGCTGTGGCTGCAGGTTTTCATTCCAACCAAACAAGAACACACCTGACTCGACTTGTTCAATCAACTGAATTGTCTTTACACAGCTGATTTGTTGGATCAGGTCCATTCTTGCCTGGTTGGAATGAAAACCTGCAGCCACAGTGGCCCTTTACTGGATCAGTTTAAGACCACTGGGTTAAATAATTAAGTTAAGCATATAATCCCCCAAATGAATGTAAATTTATCTAGCAATTTGTCTTTGTTTTTATTTTTCTACAACATATAATAATCCCATGACCCCTTAGTATTCTCATGTGACCCTTTGGAGGGCCCTTGGTTGGGGATCTCTAGACTGTCGTAAGTGATTAGAAAACAAGCTCCAGTAGAATGGCGCTTACATACCGACAAATCGGAAGTTAAATATATGCAATACATATTTACATGTATCTGTTGCATCTGTATTTTAACTGATCTGAACGATCAGTCCCTGGGTATGGAATGACATACTGATGTAGTTTTGAGGCGATGAGGGTGCAGCTTTTTCCCAGCAGCAGGGGGCAGCGCTGGACCATCCAACCGAGTGGAGCCAACACAGTACAGTAGAGATGAGTGCCATCTGAGTCTGTGTCAGCATCTGATGCTGGTCACATCTTCAGCTCTGGACTCTAGACAGTCAGTTTGTACCCTCCATTGTCAGACAATGACGTTATAAAATGTCTGATTCTGTCCAGTCCTCTTCCTGCGCCGTCCTAAATTCAAAGTGATAGAAAAGGTCAATAAATACAACTTTATTATCTCAGAGAGACAGGTCGTCATAAGGAGTAAAAAACAGTGTCGGCTCCGTCAGACTGATCTATAAACCACGAGCAGGGAGCACGATGGCAGGGGAGCAGCACACGGGGACTTCAGGCCGCCTGGCTCCCTCAGCACAGCTGCCCACGTTCTGTATTCGACCCGTGTGCTTGAACAGGACTCTGGAGGGCTGGAAGTCACGCAGCCTCCCCCACCTCCCTTCCCTTCCCTCTCTAACAGGCTCCGGCTCAGTGAAGCAGGCGCGTTTTTACAATTCGTCCCGACAAGCTTACTTAACCATCTGCATTATTTAACAGTCTTTCCCTCAAAGGGAGCTCCAACTCTCTGTCTCTCTCTTTGTAAGTCTGATGAAAGCGTGCACAGCGAGATACAGCCAGCCAAAAGTCTCCTCTCTGTCAGAAAGAACAGGACAGATACTGTAGGCACGCACACACTGAAATGGCAGTAAGGGATAAAGACTCAAAGTGAGTTTTTGGCATCAAGGTCAAGTGACTGAGGGGCGATAAAAGCAGCAATATTTAAGGTAAATTTAGTATGGTTTGCCTTTTTTGTGTTGGTCTATTTCTACTGACACACAAGTTGTATTCAATTTCCGATGGTGGAAATTATTCATTCAGGCTTTTTCTGCACATTTTTTCATCTGGCCTGTTCAAAGAAACGTTACAAGTGAGTGAAAACTGTCTTGCTATGTATACAGAGAGATACACAGAAATCAAATATCCAGCAGGAAACATTCGGCCTGTATTCTTTCTCATCATGTGGAGACAGAAAAACAAGGTGTGGAAATCTGTGAGTGGTTAAAAGGCGACGTTTGACAATTGGGGAAATATTTAGTTTCTCGGCTAAAGTTAGTTGAGAATATCAAAACCACTCTCATATCTGTCCATTAACATGCAAACAGAAGCGCCAACAACTGCACTCCCTCGAATGGCCCCTTGAGGCAAACCCCGAAAGAGCCCACGTTAGAATTTCCAACTTAAATGTTCAACAAATGTTTGGGCTTTTCTGCCTCCCTCCTCAGTATCTTTAAAGGTCCCATATTATGAAAAACACATTTTCTCTGGTCTCTACATACATAAGCTGGTCCTCCCTGAGACTGCCAACTCTCAGAATGGAGAAAGCAAACGATTCCTGCATGGTCTCTGAAGCGAGTTTAATGTTAATAATATTACGAGGGAGCTTGGTGCAGACTGGAGACAGAGACGATGCGAACAGTGTCCAAGAGTTTAGAGACTGTGTTGGAGACAAACACAGCTTTCACTAGCTGTTAGCCATTTGCTACATGGTAGTCAATGTAACAACACATACAAACAAACTAAGTAACATATTAAGACACACTAAACATTCTGAAACGTCCTGCTGCAGCCGCAGAGTCTGTACCTCCTGCACGGCATGGCAGGCGTTGACAGACGGAGCTCATTAGCAGTTAAATGTGCAGGCACAGAAACAGCCTGCTCTCAGCAGAGCTCACTCACAATTCAGGACCACGGATGGGTTTGGGGCAATGCACTTCAAATACAGTGTTGTTGGACTTCTGACAGCTGTGTGAAATTGATGAAAAACAGTATAATATGGGACCTTTAACTTAATCATAACTTGGCAAGAAAGCTATCAGTTTATATTGGTTATATTGCTAATGTGTGAACGCCCTCTAGTGGATGGAGGCTGATAGTGGCACTGGCAATGTACAGGTCTGTGTATTCAGTGCTGAAGAACATAATAAATACCCATAATTGCCTATATTTGAGCATTACAAAACATGAATACAATCCAAATAGTTAAAGATAATCAGGAATGGAATTCAAATGGGATTATAGAGACAGACTGACAGCACTACCAACAGAACAGAGCCGAGGGACAGACGCCAGTGTTTTGGATTAATGAGCGACCCGTTGGTGTAACCCTGGCAGACAGCTGCTGTGGGCAGAGCCTGGAGCTTCTGGAGGAACAAACCCTCCAGAGTCAATGATTGCGCAAAGTTTGTTTTAAACTTTACAGAATAGATAGTGAATTTTTCTACACTCTCTCTTCTCAACCTGTCTGCAACAATGAGCAGCAGAGGTGCCGAAATGTAGCATAATGTACCATATTCTTTGTTTTGTTGTACAACGAAGAGACAAATGTACTTTTTTTCTGGAGTGTACAGAGAGGAGATGGAGAGAGTCCCTGGTGAGTGCTGACTTTTGTCAGAACTGACGTTGAACTGAACACCACTCTCACACTCTGGCTGATTATCCCGTGATCAAACTTATACAATATGAGCAGCTTGAATGGAGTAACATAAAGCAATTTTTCTTTATGTGTGAACACAGTTAGTTAGCTTTGGCTAGCTTGGAGCTAGGTGGTCGCTTTGTGGTAAACAGGCCTCATTCTGCTTGCAACAGCTGTACCTGGCTGCAACTTAGTTTCCCCCCATGGGATAATAGATTTGACTTGACTTGACCCAAGCTTCACTTCTTTGCCCATAACCTGAGTAAATCTGATCACTGGGTTTGAATTACATGCCACAAATAGCATTATATGTGCACATGTAGCTGTAAACTAGCTAGCTGCTTACATAATTCCGTGTATTTATCGTACAAACATGGGTGATGCCGGTCTGCTGATCCGAGATGCCAAACTATTTCTCACCCTTTCTCATTTCCTGGAGCTGACATGCGTTACGGCAAGCACACAGAGGGCAAATATGCTGTCAGAGCTGACAACACAGACACACACACACACACACACACACACACACACACACACACACACACACACACACAGGCGTACATACATGTTAACCCTGTTAACATACGCATGAGGTGTACAGGCTGACAGAGACATGCCTGGAAGTTCCTGTCTTTCACTCAACAGCCAGATCTCATGGGTAAACAGACTCTGCAGCGGTCAGAGAGGGTACACAGTGCTTATGTCATGCACACAAACAACTTCGCCGGCGTGTGCTTGTGTTGTTGTTTAGCTGAGACGAGCACTGCAGTAAAACTGGCTTGGCATCGAATAAACATTTAAGCTAAACTAATCCATAGGTATGGCCTCGTAGAGGATTCATCTGCGGCGGCTGCGATCGATGCCATTCCTAATTCACGCATCCCGTAAATTTCATGCATGATGTGACCTGCCAGCCATAATGTATCGGAGTGGTTGGATGGAGAAATGGTGACATTAATTTTTCACCGTTCCTCCATCTAGATTTGCCGATTAACAGCAGCGAGTGCAGAGGGAGAGAGGAGCAGAGGCGGGCTATAAAGACTGGGACAGGGACAAGAGCTGAGTTTAATTGTGTGTACTGTGTGTGTGTGTGTGTGTGTGTGTGTGTGTGTGTGTGTGTGTGTGCGCGTCACTGTCCTCGTTTTGACGTCCACGTCGCATCAGACAGACTTCAGCTCTCACTGCCATCCAAGGCTAGAACCAGGAACAGCAGCATCTGCATCATTAGGCTCCATCAGCCTCCTCTGACAATCTACTGAGTCATCATCTGTCACCACTGTTTACCCCATTCGCTACAAAGCAAATATCACCGTTTTATTTGACACGGCGCCATTAGCTCGTGCGTGTGCGTGGGCCTACGTGTGCGAACACCTGCGGTCGAATGCTCTCTGGAGCCGCAGTCTAATTTATGTTTTCTGTTCCACAGGACACCCAGGACGGGCGGGAGCAACTCAGTGTGTGTGTGTGTGTGTGTGTGTGTGTGTGTGTGTGTGTGTGTGTGTGTGCGCATTAGGGGTTGTTATGTTGATGTACAACGGCTGCTGAGCCGGCCTCATAAACCAGCCTTGGGTTTGAAGACCTGGGCCACATCCATTGTAATCTAACCCTGTCACGCCCCATATGCTGGGGGCCACTTCGGGCCACCCACGCCCTTCATTAGCATTCAAAGAGAAATCATTAAGGAACTCTCAAGTGATCCGATATATCGGGCCAAAAGTAGTCGATCAGATGTGGTCAACTACTGACATCATGCATGTTGCCTAATTATCCTTAATTATTACGAATAATTTTAACTCAAGGTTCACTAACCAGCTATTCCATCTCATACGCCTTACACCAATGTGATGGGAAAGGATAGATCTGGACAAAAGTTTAACATTTTTCATTGAATTAATAAATCTGCCAACTCGTAAGGATAAGTTCACCCAAATGTGAAAATGTAGTCAGAATCTACTCACTCGCCTGCAGAGGAAAAGTCAGGTGATGCTTCCAGAGCTTCACAGTGAAACAGTGCTGCGGCGTTCTCCTGAACGTCTGAAGTGGAGACTTGTTTTAGAATGTAAAACAAAAAAGCAACTGAGAAATCAAAACATGCATAAAATGGCTCCAGAAAGCTTGTCTGATGTATTTCAAGTCACCAGCAGCCCCGAGGCCCCAAATTGATTAGAAAATGTTATTCACTCTGCACGGTAACTGCTCGACCAAAAAAAAAAAAAACGCCCTGACTTTTTATTTTCATTTTACATTTTAAATTAAGTCCCTGTGTACTTCAGAGAGAACGCTGAAACATTATTCTACTGTTATGCTCCACAAACCGTGGGCCAGGAAACCGTACCTGACTTTCTATCAGCATGTTTCCGACAGGATACAGATATATTAGGCGAAACTGTCTTTTAATGCCACAGAAGTCCCCATCACAATTTTTCCAGGGGTCGAGGAATAATGCTGGATCAGTGTGGGACGTGTTTAAAAGTTCCTGAAAGGCTCATAAAAGGACTTTGCGGTGAGATCATTTACTCAGAAGAATGAACACTGAACTTTTTAAGCCTGCGTGAATGGATAAGAAGCCCGTAAAAGCCCCATACTTCAACGATATGGGGCCTTTAAAGTGCTCTTAAAAAACTAAATTTGCAGATCCACAACTCTGTGGGAGGTAAGAAGGTCCCGGACTGTTATTTAAAGCTCCAGAACAGCTATTAAATTAGCCCTTTTAGAGCGCTTTTATTTTCAAACTACATTATATTTACATAAATATAAAAACAAAAAGAAATATTGAAATGATGAACTATAAATCCTCTCACCGTTAATGTTTTCTGTAATTCTAATATTCTATTATCATTTCTCTGACAGTAAACACCCAGACACATGAATGGTGCATTGAAAATATTTTATTTCTTTCCTGTGTTAATACATAATTAGACATTTATATTTCCATAGAAACAGTATATATATATATATAGATATATATATACCATGGTTGTGAACGATAGCAGAGTCATGCTAGCCCTCATGAACAGGTTTTATCCCATGAACATCAAAATGGCTCAAACACAGACGTCATGATTGTACATAAAACACTGACTCCATTATTCGGCTGTAAATCCATGCTTCTTGGTTATTTGCTTCGACACAAAGTACAAATATATGCCATAAGTAAACGGCCCTATTCTTTACTATGTGCAGGACCTTAGGGTGAACATTCTCAATAGTCACTCAGCCAGTCATCTACAGCACAGGCAAACCAGTGTGGATGGGATGACTTCAACCACTCTGCAGTCCTCCGCTGGCACGGGATGATTAGATAAGCACGAATTTGGTTTAAGGGCCGGGGTTACTGAGAAGCTCACGGCATTGCAGGGGGACAAACTGCACTACGGGGTTACTTATAATGTTAAGATATCTCTCGTCTTATAGTTTTATTTTTTCATTTAAGTACTGAGGGCCTAAAACATCCATACAAATGAAATAGTCTTACTTTGGAGAGACTGCAAAGGCAAACACGCACTTGTTTGGAAAAAAAAAATAAAAATAAATAAAGACCCAGGGATGCTCATCACTTAAACCTCTACATGATGGTAAAAGTTGCCTGCAGCAAACACAATTTGCCTCCAGGACCTGCACGGGAACAAAGTGATGCGATCATTGATCAGTTAATATTTGGCCGTCGCGATGGATGCATTATGGTTTGGTTTTATGGTTTCCAAATAAAGTTCTGTCAACATTAATTTTTCCTTCAGCGGCGAGCGCGCGAGAGAGGCTCAGATTTGGCCTCGCGCCGTGTCCACATTTTCCCACAACCCACTAACACACCTGTAAACGCTCCAACATCTGATCACACCGGACTGAACTTTGAGCTTCGACACTGCAAACCCCACTGGGTGTCATGATCCTCTCTCTCTCCTCCTGTGTCTGTCACTCCCAATTTCATACCCTCTGATTCTCTGACTCATCGCCCCTTTCTCTCTTCCCGTCTCTCTCTCTCTCTCTCTCTCTCTCTCTCTCTCTCCCTCTCTCGTTCTGTCTGTCTTTACGTCTCACCGCCGGTCTCGGGCTCCATTTTCACACATGCCTCATTGGATGTTCACCTTGAGCAGCTGTTGAGTCGCCTCCTGCAGCCTCAGATAGACAGAGACAGAGCTGTCTGGGCCAGACTTGCCTTCTGCTGCTCCCCCCCCCCCAGTGTGTCAGTTTGGACCGCAGCCAGCCGGAGAATGGGCTTGGTGCATGAGTGAGTGTTTAAGTGTGTGTGTATGTGTGCTTGGATTAGACCACTACAGGAAAATTACCACTTCAGGTTCTATAGTATTACGGCTAGTAAGCACATTCAGGCTTTTATCACCCACTTTATCAGATTAATGTTCACTGATCCAGATAATGTTAACCCCAAAGGACCCAGCTTAGAAAGAGATTGAGAAAAGTTCACTTTGTCATTTTGATGCAAGAACAACATCAACAGTGGTTCTTTCCTTTGTTCGGTCTCAAAGAGAGACCAAAGTTATTCTAATGAACACGCGTCTGTTGGCATATCGGATGCCCTTCATGGATGTAGCTACGTAGCTTCCCAGCTGTGTTACACGGTGACATCCCCAGTTTTAATCCTGACCACATATCTGTAAGTAGTCGACTGTTAAAGTTACTATATGTATGAATTATCAAAACATAATGTCATTTGAAGAAACATATGCATTGTGTTGATGAGACATCTACTGTAGTTAGCAAGCTAACCAGTTAGCGTCATAGGGCATATCCTAACAAGGCCTGGGAGGCTGCCGATCAGCCTTGCTTACAATCTGTCCCGATGGTCACTTGCGGTACTGCAGCAAAAAATGACACAGCGGCGCCAGTATCAAAGAGACTTTTGTAAAACTGTTGATGGGACCCCAAAAACTGTAATCAAGAGCTATTATGACTCTTTCTACTTCGAAATTTGGATCCATGGAGGTTTGATATTTGTAAAACTTCCAATAAGCTGAGAAAAGCGATTTCAAAATCTGTGACTTCATCACAATATTAATTTTATAAGCTGAGCGGGAACTTGCAGGCGGGGACCAGCGGGGGAAACTCTGCTGTGCATATCCAGTGGGTTGCATTACCACAAAGTAAATGCAGTGGCCAGAAAGCTTTTTTGGCGTATGCTCTGGGCAAGCACTTCTCATTGGTTTGAATTGGCTACATCTTTGCATCTGGTGTCTAGTTAATATATACATCTGTGATTCTAACCAAGCCCCCAGCAACAGCACCAGGCATTGAAACCAATTTGACATAGTGGCCAAACGTTCAATCACAACGCTACATGATGCACACCAGCCTAAAAAAAAGCGTCACGACCCTCACAAAGTGACTGGTGTCGCTAGGAGAACTTGAGCCATTTGGTCCCATAACATTCAAAAAGTCTCGAAAAGCAACACCATTAATTTGTTTTATTGCCATTCAAGTTAGCAGAGGGATAAACCGAATATTAGCCACTTGGCCAGAGGCCTGGAACCCGGTTAGCCTAGCTTAGCTTAGACTGACGGATCTGACGGCAGACAAGCACATACCAAACGTTTGTAGACTCTTTTAAAGAGCAAACGTTGGAGGAAGGACAGTGGTACGCTTGATCAGCAGCAGTGTGGTTGTCTTTAGTTGTCGGAAAATGTTTCTGAACTCATTCACGGGGCTAGAATGGGTTTCTGTATCTATGGATACTGGCCCCTTACAGAAACAGTAGCAAGTTACTCCAATAAATGCATGCAAACATCTGCACAACCAGAACCATGTCCCTGTCCTAGTGAGCAGCAAGAGGGGTACAGTTTAAAAATACCATATTTGCTGAGTCTCCCTCCACTTGGTCCATCTGCGCATATGGAGCAACAACTGCCACTCTGACTCCAGCTTCAAACAGGCTCCCTCAGACGCTTCCAGCTACACCCCCCTCGGAAAAAAGCCTGACATTCAGATCCCCAGCGTCTACTTTGTCGAGACGCTTGTTCTTTAATTCTGCTGTGTGCTACAGGCCAGCCGTGATGCCCCACTTCTGTCAACGCTTCAAGTATCGTATGCTTCAAGAATCCCAAGCCGGCTCGTTCTGGCTCTTTGTCTTTGTTTCTGCGCGGATCATTTCTTTCTCAGCGTCAGGTGGTTTCTCTCTACAGTCCGCTTGATTTAATAGACCGCAACTTGAGTCACTTATTGATTCCGAGCAGTCATTCATCCTTTTAAGCTCTTTCCTCTCTAGATGCATTTGTCCTACACTCATTCCTGTAGTTTGAGGGATTTGTGCATGAATCCGTTGATTATTTTCACATTTGTGCTGTGAGAGTGAAAGTGTGAGAGTCACTTAACACCAGGCTGAAAAGCAGTGTTTCACGCTGTGGTTGATCATTTCAAGCCTGATCACCTCTGACCAGATGGTGTTCTGGAGGACACCTGCAACGAGGTGAGGAGTTAAATCACAGGAGGTCAACAACGACAAGATCTTCAGGAGGTGTTATATTACTCTTTGACCATTTTTTTCATTATCTTTGACCTGGAGGGCTTTTTTATCTTTCATTTCCCGCCACTTTCAAATGTTTTGAAATCAAGAAAATGAGCGACTGTCAATTAAAATGACACCACTGGCAAATTATATCAGCCGTGGCTAGCTAGCTGATTAAGCCAACGTAAAATCCATGTTGGTTGAAAATATTTCCAGCTGACTCGTTTTAAGAACGTAGTAACACCGTCTTGAATATGCACACGACATACTGTATATGACATCATGCTAACGGGCTCAGGCTAATGCTACATATCGCAGGTAAAATAGGAATGAAATTCAAATACAGCAGTTTTTCTTGTATTTCAGTGCAGCACTCAGACTGTAAATAAGGAAATATTCAAGCTGATGCGGGTGTTTCTCCAAACATAGGCCTTCTTGTCTGTACCTTTAAATATTGTTTTTAGTTCTAGCATTACAAGAAGCAATAACTTATTTCTAGACATTTCTGGGGCAAATGTAATGCTGCTGTATCTCTGGCATCTCTGATATCTCTGGTATACCTCCGCAACTCCAGAAATAAACATAACAGAGCTCCGAAAGTTAGCTTAAACTCCGATTTAAGCTAAAATTTAGCTGGCAGAGACCAGCCTGGCTTCCCCATGGTGAGGAAATACTACAGTGTATATGTTTGTGTTAAATGTGGATTTTGGAAAATCTATTGTCACGTTATCGGTTACCACAAAAAAATAATACATCCTGGTTAGTCAGTGATGCATTTCTTGGCCTCGGAAGTGACACTCTTGGTTACTGCCGTAGCTAGTACTCTAGTTAGCCGGCCATGCTAACATTTGCAGCTTACGTTAGGCTGTTTAATCAATCATTTGCACTTTTTCCTCTTGTGTCTTTGGTTTAGGAAATGCTACTATAAAATATGTCACCCGCCAAACTCTTTAAATGCAGAATATCACTCTGACACAGCTCTTACACACAGCGTTTAAATATGAAAATAAATCCATACAAACCTTCTTAAATCTGATTCTTTTTTCTAATTTCATATGTTTTTCAAAGCACATATAAAACCTTAAGGTGTGTGCTTACTAACAGTGTAAAAAGGTGCTTACTTATCCTAACTGATCTTATCTCTACTTTTCCTTTGCCAGTTCGCAGCTTTCATCAATTCTTTCACTCTCCACCTCCCTTTAGTCCATTTTGCCTTACTTGTTTACCAGGTAGAGTGTCCATCCAGGCCGGTCTGAGACGAAAAGGTAATAAATGAGCAGAGGAGCGAGGGATAGGCAGCGAGCCGGGGCCGAATGAGAGAGAGAAGAGCTGATGCGGAGAGGGAGAAGGCGGCTAACGGGAGTCTGAGAGTGGATATAATGAGAAACAGGGGAAAGGGAAGCTGGAAGGGGGGTGGGGGGGGTGGGGGGGCGAGAGAAGTGAGGACAAGACTGGTGAAGGGGAGAAACGAGGAAGAGTGGAGTGATATATGGGAAAGAGAGCACTGCGACAAAGGGATGGAAAGGGGAAAGTCGTAAATGGGAGAGTGAAGGCGGATGAGGGTTTCTGGAGGTGGTGCGGGAGAGAGGGAGGCGGATAAAGAACGCAGAGGGTGAAAAATGGATGGCAGGGTGAGGGCCTGGTGTGCTGGCAGAACTGATGAGTGAGATGAGAAAGTAATGGCTGCCTCTCTCCGCACAGTGTTTAAATCCAGCGTGTATGTACGTGGCGCTGATTAGCAGTCATCTCAACCAGCCAGCCATTCACACATGCGCTCATTATCTCTAACACGGCTGCAGCTCCGCTGAGTCCAGCTTCGCAGCGCTTTTCTGTCTGACTTTTCGAGTGAACTCGACTGGTGAGCGCCGGTGCTCCGGGGTTGGGGTTCCAGCATATTTGCAATTATACGGAAAGCACATCATAATTGAACAGGAAGCCCCACTCGCGATAATGAAGCTTTATCGTTCGCTGCATAATTCTGATGAAAGTCCTTTCCTCCTTCACATAAAGCCCTTGATGAAGTAGCAACTACAGAAGTGGGGGAGTTATGAATATGCACGCTGAGATCACTCCTTTAACAAGAGGATGTCCGAGCGTGCTGGTGAATTAGGGCTGCCAATGATAAAGGCTTGCCTCAGTGATTAATCTGATCTACCCATTTGTTTTTGCATTTAAGGTTCAGGCTGCTGGCATTCTAAATGTTTCCTCTCATCAGTAATTACCAGGTGTCTCAATACTTCCTCTAGAAAATGTCAAATGTGTTGTGTCAGACCCCAGTGTGATGCACTTGAATTGCTTGTACCTTGCGTGAGTTATGGGTGCAACTTCTATTGTATCCTGTCACTTAATGGGAAAAGGATGCTGATCCTCCTTTTTAGAGCAACTGGAACGGCATATCATTCATTTAAAAATACGAAGGTTAGCCACTCTGTAGATTAAATTCTATTAACACTTTTATTATTGCTTAGCACACGTAGCTCACGCTTCTAAAGCCTTTTAAGTGCTGCCAAAGCGTCAGTTATTATTGAATCACTTACGCTGGGTCCACCGAGCAGTATCGCCCATAATCATTTTACCAGCAACGTCTGCAGGAAACACCTCATGTTCATGGTATGACGTGGTTCAGTACGATGGCTTCGAATGACCGCAAATGATTATAAAAAGGGTAAGTTAATGTAAGTTTTAATCATACTGCCAGTCAGCGATGGCTCTATAGCGCTGGCGAATCGGCGGAGCTTCTCTGGAATTTACACCTGGCTTTTTATACACCTCTCTCAATCCCATCACACTCAGACTACTTGCGCTGCATGTTAATGATAGTTCCGAGGGAAAACGGTTTACATTTCAAACCCGCGTTCAGCCGCACAGCCGAGAGGTTCATCTGTGTTCCCTTCCACAGCCTGCTGTCGCTGCTGGTCTGCAGCCAACCCAGAGAGGAAGCCCAGCCAAGCTCTGCCCAGTGTATACGTTTCATTAGGAGTAATGCCCCGCGTGTCTCCATCCTTATTCCCCGCACATCCTGTTGCAGACCACAGGCGGCATATGGTGCTGAATATGCAGTGATGAACAATAAAACCTCAATCTGAAACCAAATCAGTCATTTTACAGCCACGACAGTCTTTTTTTTTTTTTTTTTTTTTAAGTTTGACAGTCGTACTTAACTTTTGGATTTTTGTTAAGTTTGATTTGGAGTGATGAGACACGCGGCGATACTTCAGACGGCATCATCCAACTCTAAGAAAAAAGACGGAGCGCTGTAAAAACGGAGTCCCTGAACTGACAGGGTCGTTAATGTTCAGTTCAGAGAGGCGAGGGAGAAACATTTGCATCATTTCGCTGATGACACACAGGGAGAGAGAGAAAGGAGACTCGGTGTGCTATTTTCTTTCCGACCCAATAACAAAACGATCTCATACTCAAGATTGGGATTGTGAGGGCTCAAACAACCACAACAGGACGAGCACCAAACGCAGGGAGACACGACACAGACGGAGAGAAATGAGCTGCTACACAAAGGGCTGTAGTAAGGACAGAAAGAAGTGACCGTGGATGGAGAGATAGAAAAAAGAGAAAGTCCTCAGTGTCAAACAGGGATTGGTTGGTTGAGTTGTGTGCCGACTGTTACCTGGACTTGAAGCTTTTCAAGCCATTCTCACGGGGGGCAACCCACACTTCGTCTGCCGTCTCTGCCCAGTGATACAAACCTGAAGTGGAAGAGAACAAAAACGAAAAAAAAAATCCACTGAGACATTCATGTTTGATGATCCGCTCCTTGGATTGGATGCCACCGATGAAGAGTAACCAGAACGTATGAATCAAGCAGTTCTTGTCGAGAAGAAGTGACGTCCCCTCCGTCTCCTGGACTGACAGCCATTGTGTGTCCTCTGTGTCTTTACTGGCTGTGTCCAGTGTTGGTCACGACAGAAGTGAATGCAGTTTAGTCCTCTTCTGAGTCCGGTTCGACCGCTTGCAGCCTCTCTGCAAGTTCGGCTTTGTGTCCACTTGGTGTGACATTGTTAAAGAGTTCTTCGTTGTGTAGAGAGGAGTTGCTGTAATGGTTTATCGGTTCCTCAGTACTATGGTGTCTGAGAATGGCTTTCTGTTGGTCTCAGGGTCTGGAAGAAAGACATTCACTGTACTTGATGAGACACAAAGGACAGCAACAGTGCGGATATTGTAAGAATTGGATACAATGGCAAGCGCATATAAAAGGGTTTTACATATGTGATTCATATAAGACTAAAGCATGTCACTGACATGCAGACGACATGGAAGAGTAACTCTATACTCTGATATAGTGGCATCTTGGCTCCTATACGGTGGATGCATCGGTCCTGAAAGGGCTTTTTCTACCATAATATGTAACCCTATGAAATAACATGATATGCTCTTTTGCATTGGAATTGACATTACTGCACTGGTGAAAAGTCCCCATATCTCACTACAATTCTACTTTTCAAAGTGTTTGGGTCTTAAATTAAGTATAGCGACATATTTTAACTAGAAGTTAGACAAACATACTTTTCAATATACACGTTTCTGCAGTGTATGGAACAGCTTCTACACATAAACTACATGGTGAACGTGCTAGTTATGCATGAGGCCTTTTTATAGCCTTTATTCTCAAAAAACGTAAACAAGGTTAATCAATAATATTGTGCTCCTCGGTGTTAAAAGGGATGCTAGTGCTAACATTTGCAGTTTGCGTTACAGGGACGTGCTGATAGAGTCGTTCCTTACACTTCTGCTAAAACTAAACTCCAGCGCACGACACGCCTGCCATGCCCAGTCATGGTGCAAGCTATGGCTGGTTTCTAATTGTAGATCATATCATAGAAGATGTGGAAGTCAGAGAGAAGACAGTAGTTTTTGAGGCGATGGTCATTTCAGGATAAGATGAAACTCAAGTATTTATGAGGAGAGTTTAGGATGTTGCAGAAACAAGGCAGACGTGCATGCTTCCATGACTCTAAGGTATTTGAATCTTTCACTGCTCCCTGCTCACACACGCAGGGAGTTCATGGGTCAAATGAAAAAAAAAAACACTTGGACAGTGCTTGGGTCATTTTGCATGATGGTTTACAGTATGATGTTTGGTTAGAGACCATACAAGGGGACACTTTGAGCCAACTACATAGGGTACAATAAATCTCACTATACATGCGGACAGCACTACAAAGTGGCAAATGCTCTTTACAGTCCACAACATAGTGGGTAGTGAATGATTTCAGACACAGCCCTTCATTTGTTTTCTTTTGATCCCTGAAGAGGAAGTAGACGTTGCTACATTGAACAAGGGCCAAGAGACTGATAACAGGTGAGCGACAGAGCTGCTGTGTGCCGTTTAATTAGTCTCAAAACTGGGAGAACCGTCCTTGAAAACACTTCTCAAGCTGAATTTCGAGTCTTTGGAGGTAGTAATGGAACAGACAGTGGCTGATGTCTTCCCTGCTTGGTCCTTGGTTTGCATTAATTACACTAACAGCAAAGTAAAGAACAGCGTGCTCCCCTCCCTGCCGTGGAAGCTTTCGAAAAATGATATTCAGGACCAGCGTATGCAGGAGCATATATACCAAATGGAGCAATGGGAAACAATTATGTATAAGCATTTGTATGAGGTATTACATTGGGTACAATAAAGATTAAGTGTTCCTCACCTGTCCTGAGGTTCAAGGAGTTGGTTATTGCACAAGGCTATGCAGGGCTGGTCTTAGACGTTGCTGCGCAGTAGCCCCCCCTGTGGGTGCTCCGGAGTACTGCACTCTGAGGAGTTCTTGGCTTTGTCCTTGTTGTTGTTGGGCTCGTTGTCTTTGATGATGTCATACTGACGACAAAACAGGGCGATCACCCCTGGGAGACGAATGGACATGATAACTATTGTTAGGATAATAGTGGCTGTTAAACTCCTTTTTTTTTTTTTTTTCCACAGTGAGGTCAAAGGTCAAGATCAGCTATTAGAGCAGCAATCCTGGAACAGGTCAGACTTTTGGGGTTTTTCTTGAGGGTTCAACCAGGATAAATAGTTTTGTCATATCTGGATTAGTTTAGGATATGCAGCTGGAGCTAGTAGGCAGTTAGCTTACCTTAGACATGTCTCCCTGTTCCTAATTTTTGTGCTAAACAAAGCTTAACCTCTCTGTAGCTGCATATTTATTGGACAGATATGAGACTGCTATTGATCTTCTCATCTGTCTCTCGGAAACAAAAGCAAATAACCTTGTTTCCAAAAATGTCAAACTATTCTTTCATGGATTTTACAGATGTGAGAGGGCTTTTGAACCCTATCCTGCTGGCATTAAATTAATCACAAATTATCAAATTCAATCACAACTTTTATCTTTCAAGAAATCCTGAGAGTGCTGAGAATGATGGCAAGTTTGAGCGTCTCCAGTTAAGTGATGACTGGGCAAACTTCATTTGAAACATAGTGGAGCTTGGATTGGTATTACAAGAATGGATGGGCTGGGGCTAGCTGGTTAGCATGCTAACTTCAGTAATGTTTTAAACTAAAATTCTTACATATTGCACCTTTAAAGCTACTACCGCATTAACCCCCTGTGATAGCCTATTGATTTATTTCTCCCTTTTTTGAGTTCTTATGAATTTGGGTTCCAGTCCCAAACCTTGAAATACTGACAACACATTTCTTTCAGTTACAGACGGTAGAAGCGATGATATGTGCGAGTTATATCTCTCTATTCATCCAACGACCTTTTTATACGTCAATAAAGCCGACCAAATTGAAGCGAGAGAAAGAGGGATACAAATACAGTGAAACATACAGACGGAGATATGATTTGATGATGAGATAGCCGTGAGGAGGCAGCTTCAGTCGGAAAGATTAAAAACCTGGCAGACGAGAGAGATGGATGTTGAGAGAGAGATACAGAGCAGGCACTGAATAGAAGAAAGGGAATAATTCATGGCGGTGGAGAGGCGCGTGCAGGGTGATGGCAGGAGGAATCTGGCCTGAACGGGCTTCAGTCTTGCTTGTTCTGCTTATGTCAGCCGCTGCTCATCTGATCACTGCAATACCAAAGGGTAAGATGGGATATCTCACTGTGATATCCCCCAGCATGCCCCACGGGTCCAATTAAAAGCAGAAAAATACAATTCGCCTCCTTCACGTTCTGTTTTTTTTTCACCATCCTGCCCTCCTTTTTTCCTCTTCTTAAGACTCAGTTTTTCACTCTTCCCCCCCCACTTCTCCCTCTCAGCCTCTCGTGCTCTAACGGGTAATTGGCGAGGGAGTTCTGGCTTTTACAGTATACTCCATACAGTGTATGGGCCATATTTGTATCTCATTACACTTGGTGAAGTGGGTTAGGAAGGAGTATTTATAGCTACTTGTTTCAATGCAAAACAGTGCTGAGATGCACAAAATGATAACTGCAACACAGAGATAATGACTGTGAGGCTTAAATAAGAAGCAGCTGTAGTCTGTAGCTTGTACAGATGTGACAGGACTAACAGTTTACTGTTGTTGTGATGATCAAGAGAGGTTTTTTTTTTAAACTTTCAGTGAATCTAAGTTTGATAAGCATTCTCTCTCACTGACTGAGCAGCAGCTTCTGGCTAAATTATCCACATATGGCTGTTTTTTTGTTGATATCAATATGTTCTAATTCTAATATGTGAGTCAGAGTTGGTAAAAAAAAAAAGTATAAGTGAACAAAGTCAGATGTTTCTGAGTTTAAAGCCGACACTGACTGAACAGGATGAGGACGACTTTGGTGAGCTCCGGACTATTTGGTGAAATATCTGATCAAATTATGGCCAGAACGCCAAGAAGTTTGGTGAGGATATTCATGAAATGCACATAACAAAGTCCCCCAAAAGTTTTCACCTGCTCGGTGAAACAATTCAACATCTACTCGATGGACTGGAGTGAAATTAGGCACACCTATTCAGTTTCAAGACAATGTATCCTCCTGACTTTGGTGAAATATTTTTCCTTTTAGTGCAACCACGAGGATGACTTTGAGATTTCGGGTTAAATGTCTGAACAATGTTTTCATTAAGTGTATGTAAGACTAAGGTCAAAGCACAAAGTACAGCCACAGAGAGCCATGCTGCCATGGCTGCAGACTCTTCAACCGAGTTGGTAGTTGGCGGCGTTCGTTTCTTTAGGTTCAATCTCTTGTGACAACAATAAGCTTACGGTCTGGTCAGGTTTAGGGAAAAAAGCAATGGTTTCATACCTACGTACCTGTCTGCCAGATGTGTGTTATAAAACACTTGGTTTGACAGTTATGGCCAAATTAACATAATCAACAATTACAGATTTACCTTAGACCCTACATTTGGATAAGGGATGTTTAAAGTATCTGACTTTTTATTGTATCTTACTGTATGTTAAACATAATTATTTGCTGAATTTGATGGGTTGAGCCTCAGACACTTCCAACTGAAATACCTCTTGATCGTAGAACAAAAGCAATCGGATCATAACTGAAACTAAGATTATTTGCTCTTTCACTCACTAAAACACATTCTGTTTATTTTTTAAAGAACCTGGATGGGTGTACAGAATTTAAACCTGTATTTGATTTGTACTGATCACCAAAAATGTCCTTTAAACCAGCATCACATCATCCTAGCACCGCAGGGCACAACACAGTCATCACAGAGAGATGATAACACCACCAGTGTGTGAGTGTGTGAGTGTGTCTCTTCTGACCTCAGTCAGAGAGCTTATTTGCCCCACAGACAGCGGACTCCTATACGGTCGGCAGTGATAAATGTGCATCGCTGAAGAGAAATATTACCTGCCCACATGATGAGCACCACTACAATGATGATGAGTTCTCCAGCTCTCAGCTGGGCAGCCTGACCAACCTCCTCCATCGTCACCTCGTCTGGAGGGAGAGAACACACACACACACACACACACGCACACACACACACACACACACACACAGTCAACAAAGTGCCACTGTGAGCACTGCGATTCATTGTCCCAGAGAGAAGATGTGAAATTGCAGCCACTCTGAGCATCTGCAGGGAAAGATAAAAGAATAAAAGAGGGCGACAGGAGAGCAGAGAGGCCGCCCGGTGTAAATCCTCCTCTCTGGTCACTGTAATTAAAGCTAAGTGAGAGCAGAGGTCTGCAGAGACAGAGAGAGCTGGATCCCAACCCAATCACTCACTGTGTTTCTCTTGCTGATGGGACTCTGGCAGCTGCAGCGTAACACCAATCGCAGGGTTAGAGGTTTGAACACAGTCTGGACTACAACCTCTCACTCTGTTGCCAGCAGCAGGCCTCGTGCTACCCACAATTCCCCTGGACAAACCGGCTCCCTCTTCCAGCCAGGGGGTGATTTCCCTGGCACAGCAGGATATCATATCAAAGTGGTTGCTTGGATGGCGTCAGGACATCACTGTCACTTAGTGGTCGTCCTGCAGGAAATCTCCAGAACCCACTAACTGAAGCACGTTGGCTTTGAAGTTATTATAGCGTACATCCAGCATTACTTTACTACTACAGTCTAATGCTGCAGTTTATGGACTGGCAGTAGCAATAAAATCTCCATGCGATAATATATTAATTTAAAAATGTGAGATGGTATCTCATTTAATTTGGTAATTACATTTAGAAGCAATGACACGTGAAGAGAAAAGAACTGCTGAATTGCAGCGATTGAACAGAGGCTAGCTGAAGAGATGCTACCGACGCATGGCTTCAGCTCATTACAGGTTGAGTCCTCCTCGAGTGTGGTCACCATCCTGCTTCAGTGTCCTGATGAGTCCAGGATGATGGTCCGGCTCGCTCTCAGGTCTCTTGTTGCCATGGTGATCCTCTCTCTGAGCTGAAGTTGAGGCCTCAGGCTTGGCAGGGGGGAGGTATGCTCTTGTAAAGTCGGTAATAGCAGATTATATGTTTCTGTTGCAATGGCAGACCTCTGATGGACAGCCAGTGTCAGCTGGAAATGATGTTTGCATCTCTCGGAAAGTCTCTGAATATCCAGTACAAGAAAACTCAAGTGCTAACTGTAGCTGGAAATTGTTTTGCTGCCGCCTCGACAAACAAGTTTTGCTTTCTCTTAATTACTAGCCGTGCTGTGATGATTAGAGGCAGACCAACGCTTGATTTTTGTGGCTGATGTTAGAGCTAAGTGGCCCAATTAGCTGCCCACACAACAACCTCCGGGGAGGTTGCAGAGGAGCAGCAGCAGCGGACGTACTGCCAAAACAATTTGACATTTTACTCAGTAACTTGAGGATTTAATTTGACCAAAACAGAGCAAGACAAACAGAAACTGTTTTGGTGAGTTTTATTTTGTTCATGTCGATCTTTACTGAAGTGAGTTATTAGAGAAAATCCATTGATGGTGTATTGACTGATGTATTTCATGAGGCACACCGAGGCTAGCTGGTTAGCATGCTTACTTCATTAGACAGCTCAACTTCGACATAATATCAACAGTTGTTTCTTTGCATTGTGTTGATTATGTGGGTACTTTTTGTCCATGTTTTAAAGATTCTGGCCATATCTCACAAATGGCTCCTTTAAGGCTTGTTGTTTAGAGGACAAAGACTAATGCAGCTCTACTGGGCAGAGCAGAGAACTGTGGTTGTACTGGGAAAATGTGTGCGACTATGTAAATGTGAAGCCAGCTGCTCCTGCTGCTGCAGCACTGTGTAAGATCAATGAAAGGTGAAAACAGTTCCGACAGAAAGTAAGCTCTGTAATGTTTTACTGCTGTAAAAGACTGATATACAAAACTGCAGATTTTGCACCTTGTATAAAGTAATAACCAACACTAAAACATTACACGTCAACACTAGCCACCAAAGATTTCACTGCATTATAAAAACTTCAGCACATTCAGGGTTTTTTTTTTGCACGACTTTGCTGTTACTGAATATGAGCAACAGACAGAGGCAGATGTAAAGACCGATAAGAGACAAACAAACAGAGGGAAACACAGGCAGGCTGTGTGGTGTGTTGCATTGCGCCTGCAGACACTGAATGGTGTCAGGCTGATTAATACCTGCTTAGAAGGGGAGGAGAGCAGTAATGGCTGGGAGATTTAATCAGGGCAGCTAATGAATGCTCCCATAAACACACACACACACACACACACACACACACACACACACACACACACACACACACACGGGGAACTTCCATCAAAGTCTGGGAAACAAAACGAGTCGGCCCCTCAACATCAAGACAAATTGTCCCGTTAAACACCTGCGTCACATGACCTCACACTGCAAAAAACAACAGCTATTGTAACAAACGCCAGCCTTAAAATCTTGAAAATCTTGAAAGTGAAAGTGTCTCCAGAAACAGTGTGTCCTGTACTGTACCTTCAATATTGATGATGTTCACATTGGAAAGTTACAACGGTTTTGCATCTGATCAGTTACCACAGTCATAAACTGATGGCTGTGATAACTGCTCGTTCCGGCTGTCTCTGTCTTCCCCGAGCTTTATCAGATGGCAACTCTCATAACAGAGGCAGAAAAGTGCATTTGTGGAAGCAGACTGTCCGTACCCTGAATGTTGCTGGTGAGTGCTGCGCTATCATCACCCTACGCACTCAAAGCTTGTTATTAGCTGTGTGGCCAGCCCTCTGTTACCGTAGCGTTAGCAGATGTCAATCGATCCCATCCCAGCGTTCCCCAGTGCACCGCCAGCGTTTTCTCGAGAAAATAAAAAGATAAAACGCCATGGGGACACGGGCCCTTAGTTTACCAAATGTTTATGTATGCACTCATGCAGTTAAATGAGTACCATAAGCATTTTTAGCAAGATGGTGGAACTTAAAGCCATGGGCGCAGCATTTTCTTTGCCGGGCACGTTACTACGGAAGGAGCAGCCTCAGCATCGTGGAGCTCGATCTTCTGCATGGATGTTTTTATCAGAGAGCAACAAGCATCATGGCCAATGACTCGCTGCAACAATGACACATTGATTGGTTGACGATTCAGATGTGTGGTGTGTATTGTTGAAGTTTATACACTGGGTTAGGTAATACTGAGTGGACAGAACATGATCAACACAACAAGTGTGAATGCTGAAAACAAGTAAAATATTATTAGTATCTTATTACGGTGAAACACGGGGTTGAGTTTTGATAATCAGGGCTATTTGGTGTTTTACAGCTATTTGTTGGGACTCACGTAACCCATCTTGAGACCTGGACAAACTGGGAGACGTGGACACCACAGGAAGGCTTGCCAAGTGTAGAAAGGGACAGATGGCCAGTTGGAGGAAAAATGGCCGTTTACTGGAAGAAAGTTTGCCAGTAATGTTGCTTTAATGCTCCAGTAGAGACTAAATGTACTGTTAGTGTTCACAGCTTTACAGCGTATATCACTCTCAAATACTTTTCGCCCTCACAGGGACCTCGACGAGCTCCCACACAGGGCTGTTTCTAGGGAATACACTGCTCCCTAATGTCCCCTGTTTCCTCTCTTATCGTCTTGCTGCCTTGCTGCTGATGAGCGTTTAGCATTTGCTGTGTCCCCTCTGAAGCAGCTGCTTTCGGCACTGTAACTGGGTCGGACATGATAAAATTGGAAGTACGGCAAGCTGCTCCAGATAACAGCAGCCTCTGCATTGGAGAATTAGAACAATGCAATTGTATGGGAGGTGTGGAGGGGTTCTCACAAAGGCAGCAGATTCTGCACTTTATTTACATTAAATTGTCAAATAACTATTTTTTTTCTTTGTCGTGATGAGGCCTGGATGCACAAACAGAACATTAGTACTCTGCTGTGCCACTGCCTCTGGTTAAAAAGCTGCTTTTAGCTATATAGTCTTTGCATGCAGATATTGTGTGTAGGGTTAGGAATAGGGAATAACAGAACTTGTGCATGAATTTTAATAATCTACCAACCTGTGTGTGTGTTTGCAGCATGTTTATCATTGCTTTTTAAATTTCTCTTATATAATTCATTACATTTTGAAAGGGAATACATAACTTCAAGGGTTTTTGCACTGATTTTACATCCCTTTGGAACCAAGAGGGCACTGATCCCACGCTTCCTGTAACAGCAGGTGATCAAAACAAATTAGTTCCTTAGTAACCCCTGCCAAAATGTTTAAATGACATGTTATCATCTCTTACCTGGGCTCTTGGAAGCCAACTTCTCCGACTCTTTGGGCGTCCTGAAGAGGACTGGCTCACTGGGGGGGCTGCTGCCTCCCATGCTGATGCTCTGAACGTGAACGATGTACTCCGTGTCCTCATCCAGATCCCACAATGCACAGGAGCGCGTGGTGGTGTTCACTTCCTGGATGAACCTCAGCATTCGCACATCCTTCTTCTGCAGACAAGCAGGGAAGAGAAGAGCAGAGGCCAGGAGGCTCGTTGTAATATGAAACTTTATCGATCCCTGCGGGGGAAACACCCTTTTCTTTGGCAGCACCTCAGTGGAGAAGTCACAAGTCAGGGTTAAAGTGATGCACCGAGCCACAGTCTGTTATTTCGTGACTGCAGACTATGGTGGCTTTTGATATTAAACGTTCCTGAAGCGTTTTCCAACAAGTCAAGAAGAAACTTCTGAGAAATCCACTACTTGTAATTTCTGTGACATAAAAAATAGTTTACGTTTCAAGATAATACTGGCGCACGGTATCTGTAATCAGAAAGCCTGTATCACTTCAACTGAAGTCACAGGTTCAGCTTCTCAATGTTCCCTCCAGGCAATGTAAGAGTTTTCTTCTTGTTAGCAAAACTTCTTGGGATGAATGCTTTATCAAATGCAGACTTCTGCCGGCAAAGTCAGATTTTCCTGCTGACGACCCCCCTTGTGAAAATACAACGAATTGCCCTCTGGTTGGGCCTGATATGGTACAAACTGCATACACGTCTCTCTTGGTTAACAGTTGGGAAAAAGCTGAAATAAAGCCTCGGGGGGGTTTCCTGCAGTGTAATTAAGCTTAAAGAAACAGAGTGCTTCTCTGGCCACGTTCACTCTGCTTAACATGTACATTATTATCCAGCGAGGACTGCTTGCTCAGGTCAATTGGTTCCTGCTAGATCAAGCGTCAGTCTCCTTCGGGGGTTTTTTATTTTTCCAGCAATTAAAGAAGGGAATTTCTATTCAGTCCTATTTAAACAGCACATAGACGAAATGTACATCTGCTAACAAACACTATTTGGCTAAGACAATTTGACTCAAAACTTGCATGGGCCTTTGTGCATTTTTATGGAAATCGGAGCTATTCAAAGTCTTGACAAATGTCGGCATGCACATCGGCATGACAACCTGGGGATGAGATTCAACAATCAACTGTTTTTTTCCAGGAAGTTACATTTTGTTGCTTTAAAAGTATGCCGAATTATCTATTAAAAGTTCCTGTTTTCAATATATATATTTAACTTTAACTGGATCACTTTGATACAGAAGAAAACTTAAAAATATGATAATTTTAAGGCAAGTTCTGTACCATCCTATTTCTCTGATTTCTAAGTTAATTTCTGATAATCTATTCACTGTGAATATAATAAAGGAAGATATTTTCAGGAAGTGCAATTCGCACTGTATCTAAAAGTATACATGCGTGTACATGTATCAAGTATGTGTGATTAAATTGAACTCAATTATGACTCAGAGAAGGAGTCGTATTTTTCAAGCTAAATGCAGCTAAGAGTTTTTAAGAACCTTCAAGGAGACATGTCCTTTTTTTCATTTTATTCCTGTCCTTCAGTGTTTCATATGTGATACAGGTTCTTGTGCATGTAAAATCCCAAAGTCTGTACCAACAGAAGCTCCTCTCTCCCACAGAAGACACTGCTCCCTAGCCCCTCGTCCATAGCCCACCCCTCCTTTAATTCTGTGACTTCATGACATCACAGTGCATCACAATATCATAATTTATGCCTGGCAGCTAGTTTGGCAGGTGAGAATTATTTAGCACAGCTGCACTGTTGTTCTTAGCTGTGCTGACTCAGGCTTGTGTGAGCTGACCAATCAAAGCAGACTGGGTGTACGGGGGGTGGGGTGGGGGGCCCTTAAAGAGACAGGACTTAAAATGTGGTGAACGCAGTGCTGCAGTATGGACAGTATGCAAAAAAAACCTAAAAAAAAAACTGATGTGTTCTTTGAGCATTAAAGCGTGTAAACCTGTTCGAGTGGTAACCCAAAATCAATTCTGGCTCGGTGAGAAGGCCAAGTCAGCCTGCCAAAAACAATAACCAACTTCCCGCTGCTTTTAGATTCACACACATGCCCTTGTCCATTTCACCTCACTCATCACTGTCTGAAAGCCTCGGCTGTGAACTTCAGTCCAGTTCACTTTCTCAAGATACACATGGAGGTACCTGTTGGGTGATGGCGAATCCAATGACGGGGTCCCCCTCCGAGATTTCCCACGTGACCACGGCGGAGTTGACCTCAATCTCTCTGATGGTCACATTGAGCGGCGCTGACAGCAGGGTGTCTGACACACACACACACACAATTTCAGCATGGTAACGGGAAACAGATTAGAAGTGACAGGTCATGAATATTCGGACATGACACCTTGTGATACATACAATAGACGCTGCAATGTAGACCTGAACACACATCCTCTTTAGACTCATGTTTCTCTTTCTTCTCTCGCCCCCACCTTCCCTGAAACCTCCTCCTCTTCTCCTCCTACAAATTGATCTCTCTGCTTTCATTAATACCAGGCCTAATTAACCACACATGGATCTCTGGGTGTTTCCCTTGAAAAGGCTCTCTTTCTCATCTGTCTTCGTCTTCGTCTTCGTCTTCGTCTCTCTCTCTCTCTCTCTCTCTCTCTCTCTCTCTCTCTCTCTCTCTCTCTCGACGCATTTTCCCATCTTTCGTCTTTCTCCCACGCACATCTCATTAAAGTGTGACTCATGAGGATGTATGTATATCCTCACATCATTGCAGTGTTTGTTGATCAGGGGATTAGCTATGACGGATTAAATTACAGTTTCGCTCTACTTTCTTCCCACCTTAACTGTAAAGGGAGCACAGAGTAGAAAAAAAAACACATGGGTAATGAGTGTGTGTGTGTGTGTGTGTGTGAGTGCACTCAGATCCAAGTCAAGGTCTTCTATGATCAGAGTCAGGGTTATATTTCCCATGAGCCTGACTGGTAAAAGCAACGTCAGAGTCGGACCTTGACATTGTGCTAGAACACACACACGTGCTTGCTCACATGCACGCGCACACACGCGCGCACAAACAAACACAGGATTAGCATTGAAATGTGCATTTATCCTATTCTGTTCAATAGATACTCCCAATGGAAGAGCACATAAAACAATTCTAGGTCACTGAATAAAATAAATAAAATTCTAACGTCTCCTCTAAACACGGCTCCTACTCTGCCAGGGGCATTCTGGGAAATTAAATGCATAATTTGCTTCTACATCAGCTGGACCATGCAGACCACACGCTTCCAGTTTACTTCACTTCAAGCTGTGTACTGTGTCTTAAATAAGCTCTTATCAGTATCTTTACCTGACTACTGGTATGTAAAATTGGTCACTCATAGTGACAAACCCACTGTTCCCTTCAGCTCTATGGAGAGTTTTAACATCCTTCAGCACATTGTTTTGGTTTTCTAGCCTCACACTCCTCTGGTTCACTCTCACCGCTCTCATCAGTATCACTTTCAGCAAAACAAGCTCGCTGCATGCTATACCACCTGGATTTAAACAGAAGACAAACAAAGTAGGAGACTAACTGGTGAAAGTTAGTGTGTGTGATTTTTTCTAGCAGTTGGTGGAGAAACTAGAAAAGCAGCTCCAATAAGTGCTGTTCAGTCAAATCTGTTCAGTATTTGCTGGATGTGTAAAAAAAAAAAAAAAGGAAACTCACATTTTAAGGTTATATAAGATTTTAGTGTTGTGGTGCTTGTTTCAGTTTCCTACAAGTGGCCAAAAATCCTTTTATGCAGTTTAAAATGTCTGTATCATACCAGCAGCCAGTTGGGACACAAGTGGCTAGAATATTGTGGTAAATGCTAAATTGTAGTGTAAAAGGAACTTAAAATAGTAGATACGAGTTATAAAGTCAGTAAACTTAGTGACTACTAAGGTACTATTACGTTTGAGAACTACACCTCATCCAACCCACGTACCTGCTTGACTACAGTGTGGTGCCTCCACTGCTTCACGTGAGAGACAACTTCACCGGCTTTAAATCTGTGTTTGTGGTAATGTTACTGAAAACAGTTCTGTTTCTTAAAAGCACAAACCTTTGTCAACAATCTCACTTATAATCGCTTGCTGCTTACGTTACGTGTTCAGTGTAGCCTGCTTGTTCATCACGTTATCACCCATTTAGCACAGCTAACTAGTATTCTCCATTTTGTCCTGACAAAGATAACAACTACCTGCGGTTGTACATTACTTATGCTATACATTGTTTATTCTCATATAAAACGTTAGCTCAAATTTCAAATCAAAATGGACATGACACACACAGAAATGTATATCTGAAGTTTGCGAACGTTAACATTAGCCACCAAGGACAACGTGTCAGACTAAACCGAGAGCGGCTGTAGAGGCAAAATGCCTGAGTGTGTCTGAGAAAGGATGCATTTCATTGCTTATCAGTTCTTCCTGTTTTTGTAATAGGACATGTTCTGTTGTGTAATTCACCAGTTTCATTCTTGCTAATACTTGTATGCTCTCGTGTCCAGGTGCTGCCTTCTACACTGCATTTAAAAGTGTGTGTGTGTGTGTGTGTGTGTGTGTGTGTGTGTGTGTGTGTGTGTGTGTGTGTCTGTGTGTGTGCGAGATCAGATCATACGACGCTCCTGTTCCTCGCTCCTTGTTAACGCACCAGATTACGTGCAGCAGCTGCAGTCTGTCACTTTTTCCTGATTAGATTGTCACATTGTCTCACACCACCGCAAATACTGAACCCCCGGGCTCGGACTCAAAGAGTCAAATAATGGCATTACAGGAAGAAGAATGGACTCTGCGTTTCTCCGTTCGCCTCCGTCCATCAATGCTAACACAATCACCACCACACAGCAGACAAAACTGGAGTGCTACACAGTGTTGGTGTGTTATTTTTATAGGTGGGAGCCAAACTCTCTCCGTGGCTCCCAAAGGCTCTGTGTGTGTTTGCTCATGCAGAGTAGATGGTGTGTGTTCACGTCCGTGTGTGTGTGTGTGTGTGTGTGTGTGTGTGTGTGATACATTGCTATGAGTCCCTGTTTGCCGAGCTGTTTTCCCCACTGTTTATCTTCCAGCACTCACGCAGAAACAACACAATAGCAGAAAGGGATTCACATCCATCCTTTAGCCGTTTGCTGCCAAAAAGCCAAAGAGCTGGCCGCAGAATCACAAAACTCCCCTCTTAAAACTACATTCATCTCCAGCCTCAGGAAGCCCAAATATCAAATCTATGGAGGCTGAGATAAATCCCACATGATCTTATCGCCAAGATTTCGGCTTTTTTCAAAGGACTGCCTGTCATCTTTCTGCTTATCTTCGGGACGCAATGTAACCGAGATCTTACGCTCAAGATTATTTCCTCCTTGAATATCACTGTGAGATGCTGCAGGTTAAAAATATGCAATACCATGAAAGATAGATGAGGTACTATATCCAACATGCATAAAATATGATGATTAGATCCATGCTGCATGTTGGGCTTGGAGCAGAAATATCTTATCCTTCTTTAATTTAATTTAATAGTGTTTTATATCCTTTCAGGACATTGATGGATGTGGGATCTGAAAGTTTTCAGACTCCGATTCACATTTAGATGTTATCACATACTAATGATAAATCAAGACATCTGTTTGTCTGTACAGTGTCGGAAAATGACAAATTCCCACCGAGGCCAGGATCATGCCTTCAGATGGGTTTTTTTTGTTTTTTTGCAACTGCAGTCGAAAAAAGCCAAAGAGATTTGGTTTGCTGTCACATCAGACATATAAATGCAGCAAATCTTCACACCCCTGAAAACCAGCAAATGTTTGGCCTTGTTTTTTCTTAAAATGTGAGACGTCAGATGATTTATGCATCAAAGTATAGGCTTGTTGTGATACTGATACCTTCATCAAAAATGCCTCCGATACTGCCTAGAATGCTGTGCAACGATCCAATATCACCGTATTTCATTTATTTGAAACACAACCCTGCTATATCCCAGCAGCACCAACTGCAACTGTTTTTTTTTTACTACACAAGCCACTTGAAGCATATCAATAACATAAAATCCATGCAAGCTGAGTAGCTTGTTGTAGTTCATTACAGAGCGGTAAGCCCAAAATGAAAGGAATGTCCAAAACTTGGACACAAAATATGACGTGGAGCTCATCTGAAACCCGTCAGATCTACTACTACTTTACAGATTTCGTGGTAGGAAACTTGCTTGATTGTTTTACTGGAAGAAGCTTGATTTATAATAAGGGGCACAAAGGCACTCAGAGAAAACAGCCCGAAATGGACGTTAATGACTTGGACACATAGTATGAAGTGAAACTCGGTACTCTATAGGTGTAGCTACCAATACACAAAGTTCAGGTATCGCAGAAGGGTTCGTTTCAGTTACACCAAGTTGGTTTTTGATGGAGTCGTAAATCTTGTTTTCCTGAATTACGCACACTTTCCTGGTGTATTTCCCTTTAGAATTAAAAAAGAACTGTCTTAAATCAAGCACAAGCAGCCTACACTGATAATCTTTCTGGTTAAAGCTACATTAAGTAGAAATTAGATTGTGCCATTTGGCGCCACGCCCCCCCAAGCCCAACCCCCACAGTCTCCAGGTGCCTTAATACAGATCCCAGGTCTGTCACCATCTGTCAGATGTAATGTTGGGTGCTGAATACAAACAAAACAACGTCACGTGTTGAAAACTTGTATGTCGAAGTTAACATGTTGTGATCCCACCCTCTCTGGAGTCACATCCTGCAGAAAACAAGTGATGGGGGCTGAGACAGAGACACCATTCAGCCTGTTACAAGACACTGTCCCATCAACGTGATTCCGATTCTGTTATTTTAAGGTGAAAAAGTTACATAATGTCGCTTTAAAATAACACTTCTTTCTAAAAATACTCTCCAGACCAAGAGAGGAAAACTTGTCTTCATGAAGCTCCACATCTGCTGACACGGTGTGACACTAACTTGTGTCAGCCATGTTTGGCATTACAAAGCTTTACTGCCTCCACCTGGCTGATGCAAATGACGCCGATGCGTCCGTAACAATGTGTCATGCCAGGTGCTGCACTACACTCACCTACATGCATCAACATTAGACAGCTCTGATCGCCCCCCTTCCCCCCCAGAAAAACCCCCAACATAGATCCAGCACCACCCAGCAGCATGTGTTGTCTGATCGACCGGTGCACTACATCACCTTCCCCCCCCCAACGCCTGTTTTCCGGTGCTGATCGCCCGTCAACCTGTGGTAAAACTCACCGGCACGAACGGAGGACACCGACAGGAAGCCCAGCAGGAGCGGCAGCACCGCCGCCGCAGACAAGCCTGGTTTAGCCATCCTCCTGCTTCTTCTGGCGAGGCTTCACATCCTGCGCGGCCCATCTATAACATCCCGTTTACAGGGCTGGAGCGAGCATCCCGGTCGGTACCGGAGGGCGGGAGGGAGAGGGGAGGAGGGGAGGAGGGGACTTGTTGTGCCGGGGGACGAGGCTCACCTGAACTTGGTCGCTGCAGCAGAAGCGCAACAACAGCCGGAGGAGGAGGAGGAGGAGGGGTGAAGAGGAGGGGAGGGGGTGGTGGTCGATATCGTGCTCGCTCGACGGCTCCCCGGACCACCGGCCGACTCGAGTCCGGCAGACTGGTGACGAGAGGCGGCGTGGAGGGGCTTTACTACGGCGAGAGGTGAGCGGAGCGTGAGAGGAGTGCAGAGTGCTGCAGAGTGCAACGTGCAGCCACAGCTAATGACTCTCTCTCTCTCTCTCTCTCTCTCTCTCTCTCTCTCTCTCTCTCTCTCTCTCTCTCTCTCTCACACACACACACACACACACACACACACACACACACACACACACACACACACACACTTGCAGCATTCCTTGGCGAGTTGATTGATAATTGATTAATCAAGTAACTCTGCCTCCAGCCTCCTCAAATGTGACGATTTGCAGCCTTCCACTGTTTTACATAACAGTGGAGTGAATGTCTCTGGGTCCTGGTCCACTAGTCAAGCAATTTGCCTTTGTCATCTTGGGCATCTCTGAGTAGACCAGCCCCCGAAAAAAAACTGCCAGTTGAATAAATGAATAAATAAATTAATGAAAAAATAGTCGTCAATGATAAAAATGATCAGTTGGAGCTCCAGATGTTGAATTTGTCTCGGTTATGTAAGTCCTCTCTGACTCTGAGGGTTAATTCATTTATGATGTATATTTTGGGCGACATGAACTGACAAGAGCCACTTTAAGTCCTGTGTGACTTTGTGCAGAGTGAGATTGGGGTTAGTTATGGCAAAAAGAAAAAAAAAAAAAACTCAGATTCCTGTGATAGTTATGTCATTAGAAAAAGCACTCCACCAGCTTTACACGTGAAGGTCATCAAGAGTACCACTCAGCCAGTCAAAACAGCGGAATGATGTCTTCTTCAGCCCTGCAGCAGCTTTTTTAAAGTCTGAGACCGAGACCACACGTACATGGGTATCTCTGGAAATGGGGTTTTAAATCGAAAACTTCCCAGTCTGGACGAGCGTTTCATAGATAATCCCCATCCTTACGACGCACAAAATACATTGAATGAGGCGGAGCAGCTTGACTTCTGTTCACAGAAAGCAAAGCATTAGTAGGATTTTCATCTCTCTCCCTGTATTATCAATTTCCGTTTCTGTTTCTTTCTTTATACAAATGATATAATGTCCATTCTGTCCACATACAAACTTAAAGACTCCAACATCATCACACATACTCTGAGTTCACATTTGCCAGTGATGCCACCAACACTGATGAACGTATGTCTGCATCATCGTTTCCAAACATCAGAGGTTCTGAATATCCTCACCTTGGATGGAGTTTTCCACAATGTCAGTTTTCTGTGACTCAATATGCTGTTGACGTGTGTATGAAAGGCCAAAAAGCATATGAAAAGCTTTGTTTAAAATAAATACCCCGTGTGCATGTAGACAACAAATTATCCCGATGATGAGGGGTCAACAAAACATCATGACTTCCCATAATGTCAACCATGTGTTTATTATGGCCACCATGACGGCAAAGTTAGTCGATTAGTTGATTTAAAGACAGTGAATTGCAGACTATTGCCAATTATACGTGAGAACCATTATTTTCCCGCCTACCTCTTGCCATCGTTGTTTAGTAAAGCTGCAAGAATGAACATTTGGTGTTTTATTTTCCAAGCAGAATGGAGGCTTAGCAGCAGAGGAAAGCCCTACCACACAATAAAAGCCCACACGTTAAATCATTTTCACACAGTCTGTCTGGCCTTGACCAACATATTCAATCAACACATGGTCAAAGTTCCTTGAGTCTAGACTGTAACCTGGAAACAGGATTCCTGATGTAGTATGCGTGTATCAGTGGTCCTGTTTCTGTTCCATAAAACATAATATGTGCTCTATAAAGAAAAACAAGGCTGTGCCAAGTATAAACAGGAAGTCAGCACTGAGAATAAAACAAAGGTCATACTTGGAGGAGAATACCTATGGGTCCCATATGGTTAATAAAATGAAGCAGGTGGTTTATGGCTCATCCAAATAGAGAAATGTGGCTCCTATATGGTGCATTAAAAGGAGATAAAGGCACCATGTCCAGTCGATAAAGAGAAAACGAGGTCCTACAGCACATGTGCACCTCATTTCGGATAACGTAGAGCCACTGTTTCTCCTGTAGCGTGAGCAATGATGTCTGTTGCCCACACATATAGGGGGACTGGGGGCAAGAGTGGCCCACGGATTACACAGATCGATACGCAATTAACATTCCCAACAGAAGCCTGTTAATGTCTCCTTCATTTCAATGAGCGGAGGCAGAGGTGCTACCCTCTCCCTCTCCTCTGCTTCGCTCTCCACCATCTTCAGCTGAAGGTTATGAGACCGATTTGAGACGACAACAGTCATATCTCTCTGCTCCGCCGCTGACAGTTTTATCACTCAACTCAGGTTGGGATGAGTCAACTCTCCTCACATGACCTCTAGTTTCTGCACTTCCAGCTCGCTTAAACGACTTTGCCTTTTCACCTATTGTCGGCCTCATCTGTTATTTCCATGGGCCGCGATGGCGAGAGATTTATATGTTTTGGGGAACTTCCTGTAGAGGTTAATGCATTTGGTGCAATGATAAGAAGTGCATGCAGATTTGATGTGGGTGTTAGGGAATGAAAGGAACACCGTATAAAGAAGAGGTGAGGATGATTGTTTTTTGACCTCTACACAAACTCACTCCATTCACAAGAGAATATATTACTCCTGTACTGTGGCTGGTGGTGGCTCTTCAGTAGAGAGCTTTAAAGAACCTAATGGAGCAATTAATTAATAATTGAATGTCCTAGTAGGTCTGTTATCACGGAGAACTATTGGTTGTGCTTTTTCTGTCTTTGTTATAGTTTATATCCTTATCTTATACCAGCTGAATAAGACAAATACAAATATATCAATATCAAACTCAGTGGCTCTGTATCACCCTCAGTTTTAAACCACCCATAACTGCTTAACCTTAATGTAAGATCAGATCTAAGATTAAACTCACTTCCGATCATGATCCATGCATTATTCCCTGTGAAATAAACAAAAATGTGAGCAAAATAAATTAAAAAACACCCTTATCCCACAATGTTAAAGAAAGTGAGAGAAAAAACCCTGGATCTGCACCGACAATTAGTTGGGTCTATTCTGGGCCAAGACCCATCCGTCATCCAAGTTTTGTGGCAATTCATACAGCAGTTTCTGTGTAATCCTGGTGACAAACAAACAAATAGACGTCAGGGAAAACAAACTCTTTGTCGGAGGTAACAACGCAGAAGGCAATACATCGTTGTCACTTTTCTTATTAATGATCAGTTTTATGTTGATACCCCCTCAGCTGTTTGTATGTTGAGAATGTTTGTTGTGATGTTTTCATTGAGTTATATTTTGTGATATCTTCAATCTACATGCACAAAAGGACCAGAGACACAGTTTCATTCATTTCATTACAGCATCATATGGTTTTATTTCAAACTGAATTTGTATGAAATTTGAGTTCATTGAAGTTTTATCTTAATTCTAGCTGGATGGTGCTGGTGATGTGCTTTTTGTTTTCTATATCTGGTTGTCATATTGGCAAAAAAAACCCCAACTTGCTTTGACCTACAGTGGCGCTCACATTTTATGCATACTATGCAATTCACTGGACATCTTTAAAGAAACAGTTCCCCCAAAATTAGTCACTTACCTGTAGTGCTGATTATCCTACATTTTTTTGGCGATATCAGCCATGTTGTAACTATATTCTGTCCATATCACCACGTAGAAGGAAGTGTGCATCTACTCATGAACTAGAGGCTCGCTAACTAAGCCATAAATGATAAAAAAATCATTTTGCTATTGACTCTTACAGTTGGGCATAAACACAACTGAAAAAAGACTTAAAACTAACCACCATTAACCAGTGTCTTGTATAAGCAAAGGAACAACTTAGATAGATAAAAAAAAGTCTGACTCCAGTCTCCATACACTGAGACAGACCAGATGATGACTGTTGGGAAATGGTCCTGCTGGTTTGTTTGCTTCCTAAAAAAGCCATGCAAGATATGGTTGAGATCAACTGACTTGAGCAGATTGAATACAGAGATTTGACACATTAACCTCAAATTGGATTATTAAATGTATTACATTACTTTAATATTCCTAATTATAATGAAGTCCCATTACCCACTATGAGTTTGAGATGACCACTTACTCTGCTTGATGGGTTGTTTTCCATCTGGTGCTGAGAGTTTGGAGTGTCATGGGAAACATTTGGCCCTAAAGAGCTCTCTGTGTGGGAACTGAAGGGGGTCTGATGGGGTACAAACAGGCCTGAAGTGGCCTTAATCCATCTGAAGCTGCAGGGGAATGAGCGCGTCTGCAGCAGCTTTGAAGTGGCGTTATCGCTCACTTTTTCTTCTTCCCCTCTCTCAGCTAACCCCCCAAACTGCCCCTGGAACGGTTTAATTACACTGTATGTTTGTGCGAATGTGTGTTGGGCGTAGGAATATTTATGGTTGAGTCATGCAAATGAAGATGAAGGAGTTTCACGGTTGAATTGAGTTGAGAAATTACAGTAGAAAATTGCACGGAAGAGAAAATCTGAATAATAGACAAGTTGAGGCAGACAGAAGGATAAAGAAGGACAGGACCGTCAGCTCTCCGCAGAGGATTCAAATTCCAGCAGAGGGAGTGATGCTGGAGGAGGAAAAGTGAAAGAAAAATGTCAGGAGTGTGATTTAGAGATAATAAAAGGAGTTTCAGCCCATTACCTTACCAAAGTCCCCCTGATGCCAAACTGAACCCGCTCAACTCGGCATAGTGGCACCACCGCAATGTCACATACACTCACACGCTCACACACACGTGCACACGCCCATGCATGCTTCCTTCCTTAAAAAAAAAAGAAAGCTCCAGCAAAGAGCTGCTGACAACATCAGATCGCCTCTCATTCATGAATATCTGTCCCATTCGCCCTTGGACGTGCAATTTAATTTTAAGGCCGATCTCACGGGACTTAAGTGGTTCACCTTCCTCATATGTCCAGTGTGCCTTGCTGTAGGTGAGGCACGCTGCACTACACTCTCATCTTAGCAAGACAGCACAAGCTACCGAAGAAGGAGTGAAGTTAGTAGACAAAAAAAATCACAAAAAAAAACTTAACAGTCATTAATGTTGATCTCACATTTTTCAAGTTTCATCTTTACCTTTCTTAAATTTTCAATTTCATGATGTGAAAACATTCTTAGTATCTGATTAGGTCGAGGCATAAAACCCACATTGTATGGGTTAGCACAACATCATGTTTGGCTTGAAATACCTGCTTTGGTTGCCGCAAACATAGCTGGAGATGTCTTGAGGGTCTCCTTAAAAATATCCAGTAATGTCACAGTTACGAATGTTGAGACACCGTCTCGAACTGTGGTCACTTGCTTGGCAGCCTTTTTCGCTGACCTCCAACACCATCGCCTCCACCGCACTATAGAAATTCAGGTTATGAATATATAATGTGAATATATGATATGATAAGTATTGTGGAAATATGATACACAGTAGAAGCCAGCCCCTGAATCGATTAGCCAATATTATCAGCCGTCATTGGCCTATTGGAGATTTATTGTATCGTGTACAATGTTTTAGCTCAGTAATTAATAATTACTATGTTCCCAGTGAAGATGACATCTTAGACAAACAAAAAAGTTTCTTGTTTCTGTAAAATGTGCAGCCCCTGTGACACATTTTTGTCACAAGTTTTTGATTTGTTGGATGACTGCAAAAAATGTGTGTACACCAGCATATCGATATCAGAATTTTCCGCTCCGTAATGATGGAATAAACATCAGCCCTTAAAATCCAGTATCGGTCTCGCTATAGTCTGTGGCACATGACACGTACAACTGTGCACAGTAGTTTGCAGAAACTATCAACATTTTGTTCTAGTGACTGGCCCGAGATTGGCATTTTTCTCTGTGGGGAGTTGGCAGCCATGTTGGCATGTTAGTACAGTATATTGTACAAGTCAATTTCAGACATAACTAAATGGTCCTTTACTATTTATCCGACAAACTGCAACTTTCTGGACTCTAAAAATCAACTTTTAAATAGACAAGTACCACACGTGTGATTCACAGCACAAACGAGACCAAAACATTTTATCATACACATTTTTTCCAAACTAAAGTTCCTTGAAAGATGGTATAAGTGGATTTTAGTCTTTGAAGCATTTACCATCAAAGTTATCAGAACACCACTAAACACTGGATGTAACAAGGATTTTTACTTTAAATATGTATATATTTCTGAACTGTAAACTGTAAAAATGATGTGTGTGTGTGTGTGTATACATATATATATATATATATATATATATATATATATATATATATATATATATATACATACATACATACATACATACATACATACATACATACATACATACATACATACATATACAACTATTTTAGGTAAAGTTTTACCAACCATCTTGAGAGCTACTACAGGCTGTCTTTCTATCACTTAAAGTCATGTGAAGCATCTATTATAACTGAACACATGATAGTTTTATAAAGGATAAACACAGCACATTTTGGTCTATCCTCATATTCTTCTAAGGTGTTTTTTTTTTGTTTTTGCACCAGTGTGCCTGGTCAGGTTGCAGTGTGTGATGGTGGCAGCATAGAGCAGCGTAAAGATGGCAGCAGCTTATTTCCTTAAGTGGTCCCGACTGTAGCTTTGGCATCAGGTAGCAGGACTGTCCTCACAAGGAGGGGCAGAAGGAGAGGAAAGATGGGGAGAGAGAGATAGAAAGAGTGTATTTGTGCAGGAGAGAGAGAGAGAGGGAGATAAATGGCCACTGATCTGACGTCAGCGTCTTTTCTTAGCACCCCTCTGTGTCTCTCTTCCTACAAGGACATGTACAGGTGCCCAGTGCTGAGGGTGCAAACCCCTCTGTTACCTAACAGGAAGGAGATGCTGCTGGCTGCAGGTGCAGTGACATTTCAGGCGTGAGTGTAACAGTGTGTGCACGTGCGTCCATGCATAGCTGAGTAAAAGTCACTTTCACCCCCACACATTGTCAAATGAAGCCATTACTGCCTCTTTATTTCAGGTAGAATGGGATATGTTGCTCAGATTAGGCCCAGTGGACTCATTTGATCACATTAGTCCCTCAACCCCCAACATCATATTGTTACGGATGATCATTTGATATTAAATTGTTAAACTGTTTGCTATGTATGAGTGGAGATAATGGTGATGATGGTGAATTCTATTATGAAATGATCCCTCCTGATCCAGGTGCTAATGGGACATACTCCCATGGATTAAATTATTGTGAAATTAAACTTTCTTCTTTTGTCAGGGAAGCCCTTGAGGGACCCCTGGTGCTGGAATCCCTCTATATCAAAAGCTGTTACACTCATTTCTCCATCTCTTTAGTCCTCCTAAAGCCTTTATATAAATCTGACTAGGCTCGGCGGGCCTGTCAAGGTTTGGATTTCCCCCCAACTTGAAGCAGCATGCAAGGGGCTTAAGTAAGACTGTATATCAAGAGCTTGTTTCATTTTTACGCTTTTCCAAAAAAAAAAAATAAATAAAACTGCGAGAGCAAAAGTTTAAGGAACGTATTCAGACTTCGATTATCTAATCCATCAAAACTTCGGCATGAAATTCAACAAAAACGGAGAAGAGGAGACGGAGCATGCATAAAGCTTGTGCACTGTATACAAACAGACAGTAGAAGGAGAAACTGAAGAAGAAGACAAAAATGGCTAGTCAGTTGTCCATAATCCTTTTTCACTCAGCGTAGTGGCAGAGGGGCAGAATATTTTGTCCTAGTAACCCTGATAGGCTCAATATTCTCTGTGGCACGAACACAAGCGTGTAGTCCGCCGTTGTTGTTGTTATGAGACGTCGGGGGTCAAGAGGTCGAGGGGTGGGGCGGATTCACCATCCACACGAGAATGCAAGGGCAGCATTTTGGGATTTTTCTACCCTGAGACCAGGTTTCCAAAAAGTGTGTTTTCAGGCAAGACATTAACAGGATCCATGTCCATCCATGACTGAGGTCAATTTGCCACTCATTAGTTAGTCCCCAAAGCCTTATTTTTTCTTGTAATGTTTTCCTTATGATAGTACCAGGGCTAGGCTAGCTATAGCTACTGAACTAGGCGTACATTGCTGTCTTCCATTTTTTCCAAGGAAACTGACCTACAGTATTATTATCAGTTTTTAGAAAAACATCATGTTTGTAACAGTCAGGTTTTCAGTCAGGTCAGGTCATTTTAAAAAGCTGAAATCATTCTTAAATAATACAGACTGAGACAGTTTTTTCAGCCAACTGGTCAAGCTAAGGTTAGCTTAATTAGCTAGCCAGCTAGCTATAGCTGTCAAAACCCTCGGGTAACAGTAACAGGTGACACAAAATTGATAGTCACGGAAGCTGGCTTTTGTCTGCCTCTGTCTTTAATTAAGGACCTGTTTTGTGGTAGTTTATAGAGGCATGTTAACCCTGGATTGGCAGATGGAATAGAGCATGACTTCATGTGCTGACAATGGTAAATACAGCCTATTGAATGGGGAGAAGCTAATAAAAGCTGCTGGTCGTGTCCGCTATCAAAATAAAACTCAAGATTGACTTATTGTAACCCTAACCAGTCCAATTCCTGATCCTAAACAAGTAGATTTGGTGCCTTAACCCAACCAAACTGTGACTAAAGTATGAAAATAACAGAAAAGACTGAAAATAATAAGTCGAAGACTGAAAGGTCAACATGAAAGCAAAGTCCTTCAAAGCAGGTCTGGTCACTGGACAGCCATCTTGGCAACGCCCCCGGCAGTTGATCATGGCTAACAAGACCAGACCATGACACCAGCTTCTTTTATGGCTCAGTCCAGAGTGCTGTGACTCCGTCAGCTCATCCCATCAGAGCAGATGAACAAATGCAAGTTTAATGCACGGACGTATCAAATAATGGCTCCAGGCTGTAACATTATTGCCAGTGTGCTCTCATTAGCGATGTTTGAGATGGCGCCCGTTTCACTCCTGAAAGCTGCTCAGTGGCACTTGAAGCCAAAAAAATCTTGACTTCCCGCGTATAAAAATACCCATAAACAGTTGCACAAATCTACGGGTTAGCATCCTGACACAACTTGTATTGTTTTTCCAAAAAGAGACTCAATCATACATCTGTAACATTTGAACACTACACATGTGCTGTGCTAAAACAAAAATCTTGACCAGGATCAAAACAGCAACCAGCGGCGTTGGGGCTCAGTGAACGCTCTGTCACTGTCAGTTGTGAATCTACTGTAATCTCAGTGAATTTAGCAAAAAGAAAACGAACGGAATGTGGTCATAACATATTTTCTGTTCATCGGGCACGGTCATATATGAAGAGTGTGAGGCTGGGCTGAAGAGATGGTGAGGAAGAGGAACAGAGGTGATGGGGGGAGAGACGAAAGGGAGGAGAGGCTTTGATGAATAACTGCGGTACTGATGCTGACAGCACGCTTCAGAATCAGACCCTGTGTGTGTGTGTGTGTGTGTGTGTGTGTGTGTGTGTGTGTGTGTGTGTGTGTGTGTGTGTGTGTGTGTGTGTGCCTGTGACCATCTCTGTCACATGAATCCAGCAACTGTCGTGGCCGTTTCTGTTCGGTTTTTGTCAGTGTTCTAAACAAATTTTCTAGATTGAGCTCCGAGTTTTTGATGAATGAGATTCTGCCACGGCCCCGACTCTCTCTCTCCCTCTCTTTCTCTCTCTCTCTCTCTCGTTCTCTCTCTCTCTCCCTTTGTCTCTCTACCTTTCTCTCTCAAGACTTGGGCCCCAGTACCGGCCGACAATGAGCGGCATTTTATGTTCACCACACAGGCCGGTTTTCCAATCTATAAGACGCCGCTGATTTCCCCCCCAAGAAACACACACACACACACACACACACACACACACACTCACCACCCCAACACACACAAGCACACACACACACTCTCTCTCTCTGTTGGCTCCAGGCTGTAACATTATTGCCAGTGTGCTCTCATTAGGGGGGAATGGGGACACATTTACCATCCTTGCTGGACTGAGCAGAGCAAATACCTCGCGTTGCTTTCATTTTGTTGTTTTGTTTTGGAGCCTTCGTATCAAGGAAACATCCAGACACCACCATCATCATCATCATCATCATCATCATCATCATCTTCACCAAGACTCCTCTCCGAGTTCCTCCTTCTAGACGCACACTTTAATGATCCTGCTGTTCACTGAGCGTTTCCGTCATTAGCATTGCAATAACGGTGCAGCCAGTGGGAAAAGAGTATTGATGTGCGAGTCTTCTGTATCATATTAAGGTGCAGTTAGTATGATTTTTTTTTTTTTTCTGCTCAAGAGTACAAACCATTACCATTATACCTGCAGGGGTTGTGTATTATTGCCAGTAACTCAGCAATTACTGATAAAACTCACAAAAGTCAATTTTCGAAAACAACGCTGATAGAAAGCTTTATGCCGCCTCTCCTCTCCTGGTAAAAGATGCAATTGAACGCTCGGTATATACTGGCCAGCTGACCACCGATATGCATTTTTTTATCCTGCGTCGGCGCGGAAGGAAATCAGTATTCAGTAGTTTGTATACATGAAAACGAGCACTGCAGCAAGGCAAAGTAAACACACAGGCCAGTGCGTCTGTTTACATCGTCTTGTTCTGCTCAGAATGCAAATTGAGAAGAAGTCTGATGACAAGTTGCATTTGGCACTGGATGTTTTGCTTGGCTTGGTTTTGCACTAGTGCTGTCAGCATGAGGTTCTTTGCTCATAGGAAACAAAGGGATGAAAAACAGACGAAATGGAGCCAAATTACCAACTTGACAGTGTTGAATCAGGTGGGCGCGCTTTTCTCAGTCAGGTAGATGAACACAAGGCGATCAACGGTGGCCCAGAGGCACCTGGCAGCCAACGGTCCTGTCATGTCAGCCGGGACAATTTTTGTCTGTGTCCTGTGTGACATAAACAAAATCAACCTCTAAATACTGACGTTTGGATCCAAACTCTGATTTTCAGGGTCCTTGAGTGAAAAAAAAATCCAGAAATTCAAGTGAAAATCCAGGGTTTAGACATAGAGATGGTGGCAAAATACAAATACCTGGGTGTTCACCTCAACAATAAACAGGACTGGACTGACAACAGGGATGCCCTGTAGAAGAAGGGCCAAAGCCTCATCTGCTGAGAAGACTGAGGTCCTTTGGGGTACAGAGGACATTGCTTCAAACATTTTATGACACTGTGGTGAGATCGGCGCTCCTTTATGCAGTGGTCTGCTGGGGAGGTAGCAGCACAGACAGGGACAGGAAAAGACTGAACAAACTGTTTAGGAGGCTCAGCTCTGTCCTGGACTGACCGCTGGACTCCATTGTGGTGGTGGATGATGTTAGCCGAGCTGACGTCAGTCATGGACAGCAGCTCTCACCCCCCTGCACCAGACTGTGGAAGCCTTGAGCAGCTCTGTCAGCAGCAGACTCTGACACCCACAGTGTAAGAAGGAGCGAGACTGCAGGTCAGTCAACCCCACAGCCAGACTGTTCAACTCAAGCACTACCTGATCAGTCACTTTCTACTCACATGTTTGTCTTTTTGTGAATATCCTGTTTTTTTTCTAATAATTTCTATTTAACTTTATGCATATGTCTTATTCTCTTTAAGAGATAAAAGCCACGTAACAGTGGAAAGAGTGGAGTCCGTATGTGACTGCCATTGATGAGAGGGGAGGACAAAGAGAAGTGGGCACGTGCCTGACCACGAGCAGGACAGTCAGAGTGAGTGAATGCATGGATGCCCAGTGAAAACCACCTGGAGGCACATCCACCCCCCACCACCGCGGCAGCAAAGCCAAACCGGCACGGCCAAGTCTGATTTTTAATGAAAGATCAAAACAGGCGTAACCTCAGTTCACACTGTGCTGCACCTACAGTACACCGATAGAGGATGTCCAGAGGTAGAGGTCAGCGGTTATGTAATAATCCGCTTTCTTTCTGCTCCTGTGCACAATGTCTCTATATTTGGCACCAAGGCATCAAAAAGGTACCAGCTCTGGGACTCCAGCTGGAGCCATTACTTATTCACAACAATGGCTTTGTGAGCGGTGGGAGGACTTTAGTGTGTGCGCTGTCACAAATCACCTGACAAGCCACCAGACACATTCACGCATACATGCACATGTCTTCGCCTATATTCTCCTTCTCTACATATCTCTACACTCTCCCCGAGGTCTCTCTGAAGCAGTATCTTAGTGTTTAAGGAGAAGGAATAGAAGCTCTTACTGTTTCCTTTAATAAAATGTGTGTAGTTTAAGGTTTTAGCCAGCAGGGGGCGAGGTTAGGTAGAGCATTGATTCCCCTGCGAGTGGTGGAGCAGGAGGGTTGTTTTTTTTCTTCTTCTTGGATGTGGAATTACATCCAAAATGGCAAAAATGTATTATTTTATTATATTGAAATGTTACACAGTGACACATAACTTACATCCGTCAACTAGACACTATGCATCCTGATTCATTAGTGGAAGAGCAACTCGTGATCGGGATAAAAGTACCAATACAACAACCTAAAAGTACTGATTTCGAAGTCCTTTCTCTCAAAATCCTATTTAAGTAAAAGTGCATCATTATTATCAATTTAATGTACTTAAGGAGTCCTCAGAATGGCCCCTGTGACTGATATATATATATATATATATATATATATATATATATATATATATATATATATATATATATATATATATATATATATATATATATATATATATATATATATATATATATATATTGTTATATGTGAGATGATGAGATTGTTAGTTATCCATCAAGAAGTATTTTACTGCTGTTGTGGGTCAAGCTGCTTTTTCATACTTTCCATACAGTCAGTACAGTGGTTGATTTTACCAATCTGGGATTTAATATGTGAAGCTGTGAGATGAAAATGATGTAATAATACTCATAACCATAATAGTAAATGGATGGATGGATGGATTAGAAATGGATAATGAGACCCTTTAGAGCTCAAAGTGTTATTTAAAGGAGACGTATTTTACTCATTTTGAGATTCATAATAATATTTTGGAATGCTACCAGGGTAGGTTTACATGCTGTAATGCTAAAAAACCACATCGGTTGTCTCACACAGCCCAGTGCTGCAGCGATATGCTCCCCCTCTGTCTGAAACGCTCTGTTTTATCTCCTGTCTCGTTAAGGCCCCTCCTCCTGAAAACCCACTCTGCTGTGATTGGTCAGCTGACACATGCCTGAGCCAGCACCGCTAAAAACAACAGAGCAGCTGTGCTAAATTAATTATTATGTTTCAAACTAGCTGCTAGGCACAAATGATTCAAACGTGTGACACCACAATAATAATCGTCGTCATAATCAAAGGTGACGAGGCGTTTCAGGCACTTCAGCAGCAGTGCTTTCTGTAAGGACAGAGGAGCTTCTGCTGGTGCAAACTTTTAACTTTCCTTTATAACTTTCAGGACCTTTTACACACACAAGAACCTACACAAAACACTGAAGGAAGCAAAAACGATCTGTTTTAAATGAAACCATGTTAAATGCCCCAAGGCACTGCTTTTTTGTACAAGGATCACAAGCCAGAAAGTTTTAGAACCACTTGTTTAATATTTAATGGCGCGTTTCATCTTCTATCCTTATCATACATTTTATGTAAAAGCTTAGTCTTAAAAGAAACTGTGGAGGAGTAGAGGTATATCAACATTCTATTAAAGCTGCTATAGGTGGTATTTTTTGTTTTATTTAAATAGCTGTTAAAATGCTCTGTATTCCAACCATAATCACTGCTACAGAGTGTCGTAACCCATGTCTCTCCTCCCTCCTGCTCGAGTCAGGACTGTACCGCTCGTTCATCTACCAGCATTGTTGGAGAGTCAAAAAACATAAATCAGCAAGCATTCCTCCTGGAAATACCCCCGCTCTCACGAGTCAGGTGGTCTTTTCTTCATTGAACAGCCAGCGAGTGAAAGGTGACACTGAGTCAGATTGCACGCCACGCATGCTCCATCAAAAGGAGTTCATGGGTGACTTTCCTCAAATGATGACAGAGGGGCTTTTGAAGTGGCGAGGCTGAGCGGAGTGACGGCTCCAGAAAAAAAGCCCTCGTCAGATATGATTGTGTTAAATGCGGTGAAATGAGGCTTAATTGCAGTGCAGCCAGTGTTTGGTAATGAACCCAGCAGTACCTGAATGTGTTTTACAGGAATGACTCTGCGCAGAAGGGAGCTGAATTTGCTCTTTGTGCACATGTGACGAAGACAAAGATGGTTTAAAAGGCCTAATCAGCGTTCATTTTCCTTTTCAGAAAATGAACTCAGTAGTTGGTTTGACAGGTGGCGAGTGATTCCTTCTTTTTGTGTCGCTAATAATACAGACTTACATCACATTGATTGCCCTTAATATATCAAAGCACAAGTTTGGATGTTACAAAGTGTTAATCAATCCCCTAATCAAGGCATATACTCTCCTATATCTGCTTTCTTTTTGGTTCGTCGTCATCACTGGTTACTTGTGCGGGCTGCATTCAGCCACGCTAGAGCAGACGTGATTTGGCAGCCCAGCATTCCCGCTATTTCTCTAGCTGATGCTAATGGCTGCCAACTGACTTTTGGCAAAGTTACTTTCCGATTTGCACCTTATTAACTGAACTCACTAATGAGCATGTGTGCCGAGCCAATATTCAATTAAAGTCATAATTGGCCTCAACAGTAATGACTGAAAATGACAATAGCAAGTGTGAATGACAATTAAACTCTGTCATTAAACATACATTATGGCACACCAATGAAACAGAGAGAGGGGGCTGGAGAGCAGCTTTATATCTAATGGTGATTGAGCTGGTGTCAACTGGAATCCATTACTGGTCCCATTAAAGGCCTTCTATTGAATTGCTTATAGGGAGAGGGAGGGAACAGATCAGTTGTTTCAGCAGCTACAGCTCATGAAAAGAGCACAGCGTTATGGTTTAAAACCAAGTTAAATAGGGAACCTTACCCTCCACAATAAGGCTTTATGAGAGTAGTCTCGTTTTGGAAATAACACCAGGGTTTTATTTCTGCTTTGAAAACACTCGTAAAAAACACTCAGCTTCGAGGAACAGTAAAGAAGAGGAGGCTCAATCAATCGCACAATTATTGCTACAGTGAACACTCACACACAACCTTAACCAGAAGACGACTCTTAACCTTAAGAATAAATCACTGACCCTGTAAAAAGTCCAGGTTTTGTCCTCAAAAGGACTGGCATAAACTTTTTTCCCCGTTATTTGGGTTTTCCCTTTCACAAGTTGAGAAAAGAACAGAGGGTGTTGAGTTCTGTGCGGCTTGTAATGCCCACTGAGGCATTATGATTTGTGATTTTGGGCTATATAAACAAAATCGCTCGTATATTATATGTGCAGTCACTTTATTACACTATCTATTATTCCAGGTCCTGCTATGTCGTCTTCCTTACAATAGCTATAACTTTTAGAAAGAAAATGAAATGATGTGGCCCTGTAGACCAGTGTATAACTAGAAAATGCATTTACTGTTTAAAATGCAGTTTGAATGTTGGAAATGAAGAAATTGCCTCACACTGCCTTAAAAAAGGCGTGAGTTCCACGCTCAAACCTCAACCTTCTTCATTCTCTAGTTGGGAATGTTGTCCCTCTGCTGTTCAGTGCTGGGCAGAATGTGTGTAGAGTTTTTCTTTTTACATTTGACAGAAAAAGCTTCCTGCTGTGGTTGGATGCAAGGTTGATGTGAGTGGGCCCGAAGACCAATACAATTAGCTAAAAATGGCTGAAACGGTGTCAACTTAAGAGGGTTACCTCACCTAAATGCTAACTTTAACCATGAAACCACATCTTTAACGGCCAGTATGTAAGAATTCTGGCTGAAAACATTTTTAAAAAATTCTTATCAACAGAATATGAAGGAATAGCAGTTTTGACGGTATAAGTTAAAATGCACACCAGCTAGTCATAGCTTGTCCCCGTCCTGTGCTACCATTGTAAATACCAACAGTGTTCTGTACTCCCAGTCCGCACTGTAGCTGCACTGCTAAATGAGCTATCTAGCTAACAGCAGCTACAGTTAGCAGCAGTTAGTGGTTTGTCTGGTGACATTCTGCTCCCTGTTTGTTTTGAATACATACTCACATATTTCACCTTTAAAGTTGCCAGATGTAAATGTTTTGCAGTACGGAGCGTCTGACCAGGTCTATAAATGAACGTCCTCGCTGACACTGTAGAGAGCTTTCTGCCAGCACAACAACTCCTGCTGTTCGTAATTAGTGGAGGCCTCCTGAAACGAGAGGGGTTGCATGCGGGCACTTGTGAGAGATTACCTGACAATCAAACAGTGTGAGCTACTGTGACGGGTCTCCCACTGGGCTCTCTGTTCGTCAAGTAGCTGTAAGTCTAAGTTTGTGCCAACCCAGTTCTTCTGCTATGTAATACAAACAAACTTAAAATGTGCCGCGCAACGTGCACGAGAATCCGTTCGTACATTGCGTCATTGTGCGGTTCATCGGGTGACTGAAGAATCTGTCCACTGCCATTTTGAAAAACCGAACCGCGAACAAGATCCCCCGAGCTCCTCCTCCGCCCTTCCTCGGCACCCCAGGAAGCCAAAAAACACCCACCGCATCCAGATTATGTGTCACCAGTCTCCATGGTGACCCCAGAGCCATCTGGAGCACAATATGAGGCATCGCACCAGCACACAGACACAGACACACTTGCATGCTGAAACATATGCACACACAACAATAGTCTCTTTGTGTCAAAATTGGATTTCCTTCTAATTATCATTTCATGTGTTAACTCTGGCAAAACTCTTGGGGGACAGGCTCCGGCTTATGTTTCTCATTATCAGCACTGTCTCAGGGTGTGTGTGTGCGCGCGCATGTGTTTGTGTAGTTTATTATAATTTGGACTGCAACATAGCTGCAACACACAATAGAAGTCGCTCTACCTGCTGCCGCGCCCTCAGGCACCGACACATACGCACAGGCAGACTAACGAGGAGAAATAAAAGGGTAGCAGTGTGATCGTAATTCAACTGTGCTATCAGCCGGTGCGAGACCATCTCTGGCAACACCCTAAATGAGTTCTCGTGTCCCCCGCGGAAAGATGGAGCACCGCTGATAAAGCAGAGCCGCAGGCCGAAGCCTCTCTGGTTTACACTGCTACTAAATCACAGTTTGTCTCCCGCACTCCTGTCGGCTATACGTTCAATGGGAGGATGAACTGAAAAACAGAGAAGGCAATAACATGGGTGAAGCCTTCACTAAGTGTGTGTGTGTGTGTGTGTGTGTGTGTGTGTGTGTGGCTATGTAGGTGATTGGTGAGGTGCACAAAATGACCTGAACTGGAAACAAAGAGAAAGAAACAACAAACTTCTGTGTACACTTTATGTGTGTGTGTGTGTGTGTGTGTGTGTGTGTGTGTGTGTGTGTGTGTGTGCGTGCGCACCCATATGTAGCTGGGATATTTCATAAGAAGTGAGGACATTTAATTTGATACCCCCAGTGTTTCAAAGGGCTTTCTTAGAATTAAACCAGTTCTTGTAGTGTTAGTTAGTATCTAAAAGTAAAGTAGTCCCACATATTTATCAGGTCATTCCAGATTTTATGTGTGGTCATTTTAGTTTTATTTTTGTGTGACTACTACTTCACTCAGATCAAAAACATCACTGCAGGAAGAAAGGATGACTCTGTGATGTTGTTTGCTGAAAAAATAATGACATATGATCGTAGGATGCAGGTTTGATTATAAGTTCAGAAAGCTTATCAGATACCAAAACAATGATTTTTAAGGGAGACCTGTTATGCTCTTTCATTGTTTCCTTTCCTTCACTGTTTGATGGATGTTCTTGTTCTTGTAAAAGATCATAACACCTACAGAACCTACTCTCTCCCACAGAAAACCCTGCTCCTGAAACGCCTCGTCAGTAGTCCTGCCTTTAATTCTGTGACTTTGTCACATGACACTACGTCGCTATGTTGCTCATTTGCTTAAATTATGCCTGGGGGCTAGTTTGGCACATGAGAAGTGATTTAGAACAGCTGCTCCATTGTTGTTAGCAGCTCTGGTTTCAGCCATGTGTGAGCTGACCAATCAGAGCAGGCTGGGTAGTCAGTAGGAAGGGCCTTAAAGAGACAGGACCTCAAACAGATCGTTTATGTCAGAGGGGGAGTACAGAGCTGCAGCACTGGAAAGTATGAGTAAACTGATATGTTGTGAACATTGAAGTATGTAAACCTATTAAAGTAGTTACCTGAAATAAAATTATGAACCTGATAATGAGCATAATATGTCTCCTTTAATAGTCTGAGAGTGGATTTTCTCCAACCCTGGAGTGGTATCAACAGCCGGTCAAATGATGGTCCATTTTGTTAAGCCAAGTTAAGCTCTCTGTTCCCAAAGCTGAAGTGCAGATGGTCTCATAGAAATTAATGAGAAGGTTGCCTTTTTTGACGCAGTGCTTGGTAGAAAAAAACATAAAAATAGAAAATATTAAAATCAAATAACAACTCATATTTACATAATTTTCCCTCCAGGAATGTGCGCCAATATTTGATTAGCCAGCACACTGCCTTGCCGGAGGATACTGGATAATTTTACAGCAAACTCTAGTCAGGTTGAACTTTTTTGGCAGGCGATCCTGATCCCTTTTGCCAAAAGCCCTCTGTATTTTTTCACTCTTTTGGATGTGGCCTTACTTGGCATTGAAAAAAAAATGTAGGAGGCTACATTTTTGTGACATAAGAGATTAGAATAAGAGACCAATGAGCTGAGAATAGAAATTTCCCAAGCGGTTACGTATCCGGGCCTATGGAGGAATATTTGAATAAAGTATCAGCTAAATAAAGGCCATCACAATCTGAATCTGTTCTCTAGCATTGGATTTACTAAAGATGGTCACACAGCTGTTTTCCATATCTTTCTTTACAAAGGTCAGTGTACAAAAACCCTCAGCTAGAACCTTCTGTTTTTAGGGTAAGGGTTAATTTCATTGCTTAAAATGACAAACGTCACTAGCTGGAGATAGTATGAGCCATAAACGTTAATTCTGTGAGTTGGATTTGTGTCCACTGTTGGAGGGGTCTCCACTCAGTCAAAGATTGTTTATGAGGGTGAGGAATCATCACTCTTGACCACTACAACCACCACAAGTGTTTCTGCAATCAGAACAACTCGACCAGAGTGAAATATATTCTCACTACCTGACTGTGTCATGTCAACTTCAGATCGATGAGCCTTGACCTTCATCAATCTGTAAAAAACTGGGTGGGTCAAATTTAGAAGGCAACACTTTTTATTTCGATGTGTCCAATACATATTTAGCCAACTTAAAGTATCAGATCAGACCTTGTCCGTCAAAGGATGGGGATTTGGTTTTGGGTCCAATCAAAGACTGGTGGGACTTTGCTGCCAAAACATCCATCTCATCCATCACAGTGTAAACACAGACGCCTTGTCGGATGATGTAGCATTGCGTTGTGACAGAGGTTGAACCAGGTTCAGTTTTTCGTGGAATGCTGGTCCTATTGAGACCTCACACTAAATTAAACCTTGACATCTTTTACAGTGTGTTTTCTGTGGCGACACACCATGCCCCCCCACCAGCATCACAGCTTGTTAACAACTGAGAATACATGCTGCACTTTTCAGTCAAGGTCATCATAAAAACAGCACAGGTTGTACTACCTGCTATCTTGTTTAAATTATGAATTATACTTTCTGTTAAAACACACTGGAACTTCACTCCCTCATCTACAAGGTGAAGGTAACAAAAGCACAATTTCAATCACTTCTCTGTCTCTTTTCCCCGGTGTGTGTGTGTGTGTGTGTGTGTGTCTGTGCGTGCGTCAGTGTATTTTCAAAGTCTTTCTTAATGTTCCATATTTAATGTAGTTCCACACTCAAGAAACAGGCCTTTGGTAAAACAGGTTGTCAGATCATCTTTACTCTTAATCACAACTGACTGTTGATGCTGATCAATAACAGGATCACAAAGCCAGTAAGAAGAAGAAAGACTGCTCAACATCAAGCATTAAAAGATTCTGAATTTCTCTGGATAAACTGGCATGAGACAAATTATGGGTACATTTTCTTACAGAAACATATTTGAAGTTATTAAAAAGCATATTATAGTACGCATTTTTATTTGATGACTAATCCATAATAGCTTTGTAGCACAGACCAGACTTTTTTCTCTTGGCTAAAAATACAACTGCTGATATTTCAAACAGCAAATAACTTAAAATTCAACTCATAGATGAAATATCTAAATCATATAAATAAAGAAGAAAAAATAAAGATAGATATCTAAATTAGTGTGACAGAGTTACTCACCAACTATGACTTAAGGGGCTTGGTGCTTCTGCCGTTCTTTATTGAATACATTTCACGGTGTGAAACAATTATCAGGTGCCCAGTTGTATCAGCTAACATAATGGTTGCACTGCAGTTGATAAAAAGTAAAAGCTTACAACTAAAGCTCCCCTCTGCCTTCTATGATTCATCTTTCTTTCTTTCTTTCTTTCTTTCTTTCTTTCTTTCGTTCTTTCTTTCTTTCTTTCTTTCTTTCCCTCCTCTTCATTTCATCCCTTTCTTTCTCTCCCTTTTAGTGTCATTTGCCATCTTACTTTCCTCTTTCCTGTCATGTTTACATCTTCCTGTCATGTTTACATTCTTCCTGTCATGTTTTCCCGCATCCACCCTCATGTACTGAGCTCATGGCTTTTTGTGGTGACCAGCCTTATCTCAGCTTCCTGGTATTCGGGCATCAGTGACTAATTAACGTGAAAATGTGGTATGAAGTTTCATTGATTTGGAGAAATTGCCAATTTGAAGGCGAGTGAATATACAGACACATGGCAAAAGTGTTGGTGAAGAAACTCAGAGTAGTAGTAGGTTGGACTTGTTCCAGCCTAGTATAATGGCTCTGACACCCATGTTGCCGACATGCAAAAAGATCCCGTAAAATAAACATTTTAAGAGATAGCAGTAATAAAAAAATAGTTACACAGTATCCAACCAAGCATATGAAGACACAATAGCCATATATTACTAGTGGTGGTGTGGAAAATATGCAATGATGCCTAAATGTAAAATAGAATTGAAGCTGTGTGTTACAGTAGCAGCTTGTTTTTGGTATTGAAGAGTGGTAATCTGTAAGAAGACCACGATGTCCTCAGCAGAATGAGCGCTCAGACCCCGGACCCTAAAAAGGCAGAAAATAGAGGTCATATGTGGTTTAATGTTCCAACTAGCAACATATCTTGTCTCTTATCTCTTCCACTTGTCTCCAGTCTTTGTGCTAAACTAAGTTCACCCGCTGTTTGTAGTAACTGAACAAATTTGAGAGTGTTATCAGTTTTCTCATCTAACTCTCAGCGAGAAGGTGAATAGGTGTGATCGTGTGTGATGAACCACTGCAAAAATATCGGACTTATTTAGGAAAAAAGCAAAAAATAATACCTTCCTCCTTCTTGCTCTGTTGTTCCTTGTGAAAGGTTTGTCCGTCTGTCTCAATCCAGCGCAGTTTATGGTCTGGTAATCCATGTTTTTCCAGTTTAGCATGCAGCTGCAGAGAGACACATATATTTAAAAGAAATGTGAATATCACCAGCGTTAAACGTGACAAAACAGCAGACTTGTAAGGAATAGACCATTTCATCCAGGCCAGGTGCAAACCCGAGTCACCTATTGGTTCGTTTACTTCTGTTTTGAAGCCTCAAGTTTGGCTCTACGCCTTTGCTCAACTGATATATTGGTTTGCTCATATTATCAGCTGATGTTGACCTGTCACGGATGTATCAGTGTGACTGTATATGTTGTCCAATTGGCGCCGACATGCCAATTTTTTTTCAACAGCTATTCTGTGTAAAAAAAAAGAAAGAAAAAAGCTGTAGGAAATATACATTACCTGCTCTAAAATCTGCTGCTGGACTGTGGGATCGTTCAGGTCGGCCTTGGACTGGAATTTTAATTGGAAGGTCATTTTGTGCTGAAGTAGAACCTTTTGGCAGATAAAATAGTGCTTTTCCTTACAGTCAACATCCCACCACGTTCCTGTGGTGGTGTTGACCACAGCACAGAATCCCACAGGTTTTTCATTGCTGTGAGGCTGGCCAGCGTTCCACTTGGTGAAGCTTGTGAGGCTCTGGTCAGACCAGTGACCCCAGTTTTTTCTTGTGAGACCGATCCAGCTTTTTTCTGAGAGCAGTGAGGAGATGTGGTCATTCTCAGACATGTTCCTCACGCTAACAAGGTCTGTGTAACTGGACTGACAGTATGTCCTGGCCTTGTGCCAAGTCATTTCAGTATCTACCAGTATGTACCGAGAGGGACCTTGTTCTGAAAGGCAAGAAAATAAGGAAAATGGGTTGAGATGTGGACTGACATTAGACTGATGAGGGCCGCTAAGGCAATTCTTCGATACAGTCAATAGCTGAAGGACTGACAGTACTGACATTAAATACACACATATGACAGGCTAAATATGTCCAGTTGTTAGTAACAGATTGTTAGTGTGACATTTTGTCCAGACATTCATGGTCCCCAGAGGATAAATCCTGCTGGCACAATCAGGAGGCTGTTTGTTTTTTACTGAAATATCTCAACAACCATTGGATGATTAAATAAAATGTGATATTCAAAGACATACATGTCCCTCTCAGAATCATTTGTGATAGCTAATGATCTCACAACTTTGTGTCTAGCAACATCATAAGGTCAGAATCTTACATAAAGAAGACCAGGTGTTAAACTTGAATATTTCAGTAAATATTTGACCATTTCTGCCGTGGCGAAGATCCCACAAGGTTGAAACTGCTTGGCTTTTTAAACTAATGTCTCCTCCTAATTGTACACTGTATATATGATTAATAAAATTCTAGTAGAATGTACATTTCAACCAAACGTAATTAAAATTCATCTAACCATAAAAGCAGACTGTAGGGCGTAGTTTTATACATAAGGAGGAATGCCAAAGCCCACTTGGATCCATCGCACTGCAGCTGTTCTTGTATTGCTTGTAGTCCTTCGTGACAGGCTCATCTACATGCCAGTTGCTGAAATCTGTATTGTTGCTGAAGTCTGCATCTCCCAGCGACCACCTCCATCTGGTCAGGTCATCGTAAAGCCCAATCCATGCATTCTCTCCACTGCCCTGCAACGCACTCAGCCTGGTGTATTCTTCTTGATTTTCTACAGTTGCAAGGTCGGTGTACATCTCTCTGCAGTAATGCTGAGCTTCAGCCCAGGTCTTCAACATGTGTACAAAGTGGTACTCTCTGACGGTGTTCACAGACAGAGCTGACAGCCCTGATGGGGGAAACAAAAACATAATTTAACACAGTAACAAACAGAAACCATGCATTTGCTTTGGATTTCATCATACGGTGCATCAACCGTCTGTACTTATGTATGTCAGCCTCACACTTAAACACAATGTAACACACAAACATGTCTCTGACCTGAGAGAGTGAATACAAACAGCAGTGTCCTCTTCATCCTGGAAAAAGAAAGCTGAATGGATTTTGCAGAACAGAAGAATCTCAAGGACAGGATATCTAAATATTGGATCAGTGTTCAGCCAATTTGGAGAAAAGTTTTGGAACTCAGCATCATCACTTAAATGTTATTTTATGACATCCAACATCCAAATTTGACACATTTTTCATACAGATAAAATGTCTAATTGTTGTTTTCTACACAGTCAGGGAAACTTATTAAACTATCTTAGCTGTGAGGCAGAGGTCAGTGAACCCTACCTTCTGGGGAAAGATCCAGCTTTTGTTTCCGTGACTTGTTCCGACTTCTCTCAAGCCTTCCGTCAGTATACGCTTACTTTTATCCCATTCTGCCCTCCCTCTCTGAGGTAATTATGCAAAGCCATTTTCATTTTTGTGCTCAGGATGTAGAAACATACAAATGAAGATGGGGAAATTGAGCGTGAGTGTGACCTTTAAGTCGATCGTTAAAGACTTTACAACCCATGCATCTGTCCAACTTATCCTGACACGAAAACAATACCGCTATATAAAATTTAAAGTAAGTGCCCTGCATTCAAAACTGTATTCAAGTAAAAATACATAACTATAAAGAGCAAAAACTTACCTCAAGTATCCAAGTTAAAGTGTCAATCTAATCGATTGATATATGCAAAATTAAGACCATATAATTGCGACAAAACCTTCGAAATGGTTACAAACACATGGCAGTACACCTCAAAGTGTAAAGTGGCATAATATTGGAATACTTAAGTAAGTGAGGGACCTTAAAAATAGATGGTACTAGTAACAAAAGTATGTAGCTTTGTGAGTTTGTTAGCTTGTGCTAATGCTGCTGGGTTATTTAAGCTACAGCGATGCATCATACTCTGTAAGATCATCTTATGTTTGTAGCCATGCTGTCTTGTGAGAGTAAAAGGATTTTTCAGCATCAAATCTAATCCAGGTACAGTGTTGGGGGTTTGTTAATAGTTTATTTAACTTACAAGGTAGGATAATTTTATAGGAAACATTCAAAATCATGTAACGTTATGTAATGTAACGTTACATGAATAAAGCTGGGTTCTTTTCAGACGGATGTTAATTAGTCAGAGCAACTAATTTTAATGCCGCACAGTATGATCAGTGTGAGCAAAGCATTTGTAGTCGCATTAACACGAAACAAACATCTTCGCCAAAAAGCATCCGATTCAAATTGACTTTTTTGTCTTAGACTGGGAGCCACATTTGGTTTCCATTAGTGGTTTAGGAAATCCTAGAGTAATTATGTAAACCCAGCTCCTTCATCTCATTGGTAGTGAGAACAGGGCTCGAACTCTAATTTCCATGCACTATCAGGTGGTGAAATGAAGCGTGCGACCTTCTGCTCAGGGGTCATTCACACTACTATGTCAGCAAACTAAAGGTGACAGGTAGTTTAGAACCATCACAAGCCCTCTGTCATTAAAGTAAGCAGATAAATGAGGTAAAACTGTATTCATATCCAGCAGGACGATTACACATATAGAAAAATAACATACATATATATATATATATTAGTATAACAATAAAATGTGACTGTATTTATCATGTAACAATCATGGTATCTCTGATATGACCCATGTCTATGTTTATAGACACAAACAGACATGGGTCATATATAGCTCTTCATTTATCATCCATTTTCCCCCAAATTTCACAAACTTGCAAAGATTTCAAGGATCTGCAGGAACTCTGGAAAGCAGCCGAAACACAAAGACACACAGTAACAAGTGAAAACAGACTTTTTTTTTACTATGTTGAAAATGCATCGGTACGTCCACTCGATGCCCATTACAGAGTGCAGTGTCTGTGCTTAATTAGAAATTAAATCCATTCCACTTGATTATTGAGAGAATGTCCACATTAATTAAACTCCACACCAAGCTTTACTGGCAGATTGACACGCAGAATTAAGATGGAAAAAAAAGGCAGTGAACTAGGTAGGAAGAAGGGAAACATGACAGGAGAGAGGAAAGGAAGATGGTAAATGAGACTAAAACAGAGGGAGAGAAACAAAGGGATGAAATGAAGAAGGAACAAGTGAGTGCAAACAAAAAGGGACAAAGGGTGTAGAGGCTGTGATGAGCGCTGGCAGTAAGATTGAGTTTTTTTATTATTATCTTTAAATCTTTTAAATGATACTGCAGTGATAACATTACATTAGATGAAACAACTGGGAACTTGTAATAATGTAAGGTTGTGGAATCTAATAACAGAAATGAAAGAAAGAAAGAAAGAAAGAAAGAAAGAAAGAAAGAAAGAAAGAAAGAAAGAAAGAAAGAAAGAAAGAAAGAAAGAAAGAAAGAAAGAAGACACATATTTCTACACATGTAGAGTGGATTTCCATGACACTTAAACAGCACTTGTGCGCTGCTGTCACATCTTGAGTGGCCACTTTAACTGATAACAGTGGAAGCTTAGTGTTTGAAGCAGCCGCTCAGTGAATGGTCCATACATGTTACATGTTTATTGTTGCCATGCTGTCTGAATGGGTGAACGTGGCAGCTGTTTCTAAAAGTCAAGTTCATTTTTCTAGGTATTTATCAAGCAAACACAACACATTGGTTTAAAGTTCCATATTTAATGAAGTACCACACACAAGCAAAAACTAGGCCTTCAGTCCAATAAAAGATCAATAAGAAATTAATTGCTAAGAATCACAACTGACTATTAACTATGATGCTGATCATTAACAGGATCACAGAGCCAGAAAACGACTGCTGAACATGAAGCATCTCTGTAGGGTTTGAAATTTCACAGGACTCAGCTACACTCATCGATTATATAAAATATGTAATTAACAAAAACATATTAATATTTTTCAAACTGATCTCAAACCTCACTACAGTTTTTTTTTTGCAATTCACAAGCAGAAATGTGTGTTTGAATTTTTAAAATCTCAAAACATACAATTCAGCATTTTAAGCAACAGAAACTGTAGCTGTGTCAAACACATTAACAAAAGCCATTTATTAGCAGTGACTGCACAGACAATGTGTAGCTAAACTCAAACTTAAAGTAGAATTTCTCTCTTTACTGCGTGTAAATGTGTGACAAAACCATGACGTCCTCTGCAGAATCACCACTCAGCCACTTGATCCTAAAAAAAAAAAAAAAGCAGAAATTGGAAGTCATGTGTAGTTTAACTGAGTAGTTTGGGGACATCTTGGATGGTTTTAATTGAGAGCTGGATAAGAATATTGATACCACTCTGATGTGTCTGGGAAATATAAAGCTACAGCCAGCTGACAGTCAGCACAAACACTGGAAACAGGTAAACTGCTAGCCTGGCACTGTCCCGTGGTTAAAGAATTTCCTCTCAGCATCTCGATCTCAGTAATTAACACGTCATATCTTGTCTGTTTAATTAACAACTTACATGTGAGCTGTTTCTCTATCTAAGGAAAGCTAACGGGCTGCTTACTGCCTGAACAGATCTTGGAGTGTTTTCAATGTTCTTGGCTAACTTTCATTAAGAGAGTGAATATAGGAGGCAAAGTGGAATACCTTCCTCTTCCTCGCCCTTTTGTTCCCTGTGAAAAGTCTGACCTTACGTCTCAATCCAGCGCAGTTTCACGTCTGGTAATCCATGTTTTTCCAGCGTAGCATGCAGCTTCAGAGAGACAGAGAGAGAGATAGAGAGACCAACCATTGACACATGGGTGCCTATGTGCTTCCTCTGCATGTAATGTTGGACATGAAGCCCAAAGATGACTTACTTGCCTGTGATTTGAATGTTTTCTTTGGTGAAAATCAATTTTAGATCAACTGAAAAACAGCAGGGTGGGAGCCGTGTCTATTTCAAACATGTTTATTTGCTGTAATGGATGCTGCAAATGTTACCAGGAGTGACAAGGAGAACATCACTATCTTCCTATGTTATTCTGAGGAGTTACATCATACATGAAAAAGCCCCATTCATGGCAAGATCATCCACTGTGAGGAAGGGGACGTAAGGCTCTCTGGGGAACTTTACAGCCCAACACTTGTCAGACCTATTACCAGAACTCCTTACATAACTCAGTGTAAAAGTAAACCTCTAGTACCTGCTCCAAAATCTGCTGCTGGATCGCAGGATCATTCAGGTCAGCGTCAGACTCAAACTTCAGTTTGAACATGGTCCTGTGCAGAAGTGGACTTTGACAGATAAAAAAGTGGCTTTCCTCACAGTCAGTATCCAGCCACTTCCCTGTGGTCGCATCCACCATGGCACATGATGCAACAGGGGCCCCACTGTTGTCGGGTTGACCGATGTTCCAGTTAGTGAAGCTGGTGGGATTGTGGTCTGACCAGTAAGCCCACCTCTCTCTGTGAAGACCTATCCAGTGTTTTCTCGACACCATTCTGGTGAGTTGATCATTCTCAGACTCGGTCCTCACAGTGACAAGGTCCGTGTACATGGACCTACAGTGACTCTGAGCCTGGTGCCAAGTCATCTCAGAGGCCACGACAATGAAGCTGGAAGGACCTTGTTCTGAGAGTGAACAGAAAGGGGAAAAAAAGGGGAAATGGGTTGAGCTGTGGTTGGCAGTTTGACCTAGAATGACAGTGATAATAAAGGCAAATAAAGGTAGACACACCAATCAAACTGGCAAGCTAATTTCAAGTTCAATGACAGACAATTCTAAACAAAACTACACTTTGCCTAGATTGCGTAGCCTAGATTATTCACTCCAAATCAGTCAACCTCATCTGAATTATTTTTTTTTTTTCATGTTCATTGTGACATTAAAACATAAATAAAATACATCCCACTGACTGGTAGACACCTGACGGATCATCAACACAACGTATTGAAATAGCTCGGCAACTAGTTTTATTTTAACATCATCATACTGTGCTATAGAACTTTGACAACATTTAATTTTAATTTCTACATTGTTAAATGTTTTGGTATCATATGATGCCTCTTTTAATTGCGATTGTTGGTCATTTTACCACGTGAGTGAATATAAAACACCGCGTCATTAATCCACCTTGATGAAGGTCCCATGAGACTGAAACTAGTTCAGCAGTCAAACTAAATGTCTTACTATACTCAAGAGTTTTTCCCCTTGCACTGCCCCTGCAGAACGTTTTCTATTCTCATGTTGAAATTCTAATAAAGACATTTAGAAGTAATCCAAGAATTCTTCTCACCATCATAGCAGACTGCAGGGTATGGTGTCGAACATTCAAGGTCACGCCACCACCCATAAGCTGTTATCACAGTGCAGTTCTCCGCTGAGTTGTAATTGTCAGGCTCTGCTGATCTCCAGTTGTTGAAATCTCTACCGGTGCTGAAATCTGCATTTCCCAGCAACCACTTCCATCTGGTGAGGTCATCGCGGAGCCCAATCCACGCACTAGTGCTACTGCCCTGCAATATACTCATCAGCCTGTTGCTTTCTTCCTCATTTTCTACAGTGGCAAGGTCAGCGAATATCTCTCTGCAGTAGCTCTGAGCCTCAGCCCAGGTCTTTGACATCTGTACATGTTTGGAGACAGAGCAGAAAGCCCTGATGGGGGGGAAAAAAGTTTTTTTTTTTTTAATTTACACTCATGTATTCTAATGCAATACGACAACTCTGCAACAAACACAAGTCCTTCCTATGGAGAAAGTTAGAGATAATGTGATTCAGCAGTTTGAGGTGGTGTGTTCGACAGACATGTCTCTGACCTGAGAGCGTGAGCACTAACAGTAGTGTCTTCTTCATCCTGGGAATAGAAATATGCAGAACTTCATTTCTCTGCAACATACCAAAGAATGACTTTTATTTTGGAGGACCAGTAATGGAAAAAAATGGTAATAATTTCACTGATTGGATCATTAAATACGTCCACTGGAATAGTGTTGAGCAAAGATTTGTTTTGAATCTCAGTATGATAGCTTGAGGGTCATCGACGTAAAAGATCATCGGTCTTTACAGGGGTCAGAGAGGCCTACCTTTGGGAAAAGTTCCAGCTCTTGTTTCCGTGGTTTGTGCTGACTTCTCTCAAACATTTAGTACGTATACACTTACTTTTATCGGTTTCTTCCCTCCCTCTCCAATGTCATTAGGCAAACTCAATGCCACTCGTTTGCTCTTGACTCCAGAAAACAGGATGTGGAAACATACAAATCAAGATGGTGAAATTGTGATGTGACCTTTAATTCGGTCATAAAGGATCAACTGCAGGTGAAGTGGGTAAAAAAATGTACCATATACAATGAAACTTCCCCAGCTGATAACTTACATTGAGGTAATTACTTTTGTGTTACAAGTTTCCAGAAATTGTATGTTTGATTACGCATAAGGAATTGAAACACGGGTTCAGAAGCATCATATTGTTGACATATACAAAGTTTTAACAAAAATCTCTTTCTATCACTCCATATATCAGAAAAAAACTAAATATAAATACAAATTTTCACCATTGTTTTTAGGAATGAGATGTTTTATAAAAACATGCTCTGAATCTCTCTGTAAAAACCTTCAGAATAAAGGTAAAAACTGTAAAGTTTGGTGGATTTGGGTGCTATTGAAGTGGAGATTTTAGGCTCAAAGTGTTAAAAAAAACTTTTTGAGAAAACATTCACTTACAGATACTTATTGTAAAAAGCATTATTTTTCTTTATTTTTGACAGATTTAACTAATGGAAATCACCATGAAAATCCTTAAATTGACCTGCATGAAAAATGTATGTATACACCTCCTGTCTCACACCTCCTAAAATTACATCATTAGAAATTATTAGGAATTTAATCATTAGAAATTACCCTGCACATCTTGTTCCACATTAAAATCTATCTAAAATTAAATTAACAAATCAGGAATCAGGATGATAAAGGTGAACTGATATATCATCAGGCTCTATGAAATCGTTACACAGTCAGACTTTACCCTGATGTTTGGTAGAAATCTTCATCATGATCATCGATATTAGTGAATCAGCACAAGTGGCACTATAATACAAAAATGACGAGTAAAAGCTTCTCATTCAAAGATGTATTTCAGTAATAGAATGAAACGATTAAAAATTCAACTCATTCTGTCAGTTTCTCACCATTAAACATGATGTTTTTGGATAAATATTACTGCTGTTTTCATGATGTGTGTGTGTTGCATTTTACTGCTGTACACCTTCTTGGTTGCAGGTATTTTAAGTTCTTGATATATCGTTTAGTAGCTTCATCGACATAAATACATCATAGGATTGCATACGTTTGTAGCGTCGCTCCACTTTATCAACTTTAGGAGCTGGAGAATTTTGGCCCTTCAGTTTACAGAAACATTAAAAAAATCTTTTAATGTGGAGAAACACGGTTTTAACTGGATAAGAACTGTATGAAAGCATGTGTTTTTATTGAAGAATTTACTTATTTTGTAATGCTATTACTTGACTCGATTTTTTTCAAATGCACTTGAGTGAATACACTTAGCCATACATTTCACCACTATCGTGTTAGCAGTGCAATGTTGCATCAGTAAAGTCACGATCCTTTCTGACAAATGCAACCTCATCACAGCGAGTATTTTAATTTCTTTAAACTGTATGTCACTGTGGGTCAGGCGTTCTGAAGGTGTTTTAACAGCAAACAAATATCTCAGCTAAAGACGATCCATCCAACATCTGCTGTTTTTCTCATATTTTGTCTGTCATTGGTTTAGGAAATCCTAACGCAGTTATGTAAAACCAACGTCTTTATCTCATTCGTAATGAGAACAGAGCTTGAACTCTAATTTTCATGCACTATCAGTTGGTGAAATGAAGCGTGCGACCTTCGGCTCAGGGGTCATTCACACTATTATGTCAGCAAACTAAAGGTGACAGTGTACAACCACTGCAACACTGCTCGAGTACCAGTCATACATACAGTAAAACAGAACATATAACACCGAATGTACTATATTTGATCAAAATACATAATAAATCAACAAAACAATACTGTACAGGTATGTCTTTTCCCTTTAAACATCTGAAGATGCATGAAAATGTATATTAGTTTACTCACTCCTCTCCTGCTTCTTTTATTATGTGTGTTTTCTTTACCCAGGTGTGGAGTGAGTACACTAACCTACATACATCTACATTTACTCTGACTGTACATGCATCAGACACACTGGACGGGCCTTTAATATCTGTACTTGAGCCTGGGCAGATGGTAAATGTCAGTGTGTGACCTCTAATTCCTGGGTGATCTCAGCCATTCGTCCGATGAGTTAAAGCTGACAGCTTCCAGCTATGGATGGGCTCAATCTCAGTGCTGAAGGCCATTAAACAGATGGACAGAGCTGCCTCTGAGGAGGAGCGGGCACCCGACTTGGGGTGTCACTTTGAAAACATTCACTGACTGAGAGCTCCCTCTAGCTGCCACTCTGGGGCCCTCCTCTGTTCTGACGGCCACAGCAGGGCTTTGAGCTTGAAAACCTTGAGTTATAAAGTAGTTTCTGCCGCGTTGACTGGTCATCCGTCACCGATCGTAGTCGAGTTGACTTACTGCAACATGATGGAACCAAAAACAAGGATGTGTCGTTGCATTTAAACTGAATATACTGAATACCATTATGATAATAGTACACTAACTGTAATAAGGTAGATTTTTGGCCAGTCTTGAGAAGCAACATATACTGTAAACAAAACATCGATATATTACAGCTTTATAAGGTTGCTCAGTCTAATATAATATGCAAACAATTACATTTAAAAGACACAACATCAGCATTTATGTTGTATTTCTGTCGACCTGCGCAATCTAAGTCCAATATTCATTTTTCTTATAGCTATACTTTGGGCTCAACCAGCTGCCAAATGCTCAACTAAGTTCACCTGTTAGATCTTAGTGTTGTCTGTCTGCCCTTGTGTTAATGTTTGGTTTTGTTTTTTATACTAAAAACAACCCTGATGAGAGGTGCGGGACCTAAAAACCAAAACAATGAGCTCAAAGTCGCTGAAACGCTTCATAGATCTGAGGGGAATTAATTAATCAACCTATCATACATGTCGTCATTTGATTAATTGTCCTGATAGAAATACTGAATATCAGCTTGAAATGTTGCACACATTTTGAGTTTTAATTCAGATGGAAAACAGACAACTTTCCACCCTCAGAGTTTCCAAGCAGTATTGTTGGCGCTGCCGTCGCAGACGACCAGATTGTTTCCACTGTCTTCGGAGCAGCAGCTACCACCAACACAGGACAAAATGTGATTTCTTTGTGTTCCATCATCTACAATGGAGAAGTGAGAGCAGATAGAAATGGTGCCAGGCTGCAAGCCTGACTGTCAGCCTTTATGTCCTCAGGAGAGTTTGTGCCTGGTAGCAGACAAAACAGCAGAGTGAAAGCGAAGTTTATAGGGAACCCATCTAAACACTGATGGTGTCATTTTTCTTTGGCCATGACACTGTGCAGTCAACATGATCTTCATAATCAGCAGGTAAAGCAAGAGCTTGTCTAGTGCCAGTGCAAACAATTGGAACACAAACCAGCTACCATTGCTTGCTGTAATGGGACATGGAATTGAGTTCAGGGGTCTCTAATGACATTGCTGTGTGGTCAGATACAAATTGTATAATGTTTCTTTGGCTTGTTTCCAGACTTCCGCATCCCTGCCGACAACGTCACATCAGTTCAATTATCAGGCCGATTCTTTTTTCTTTCCCAATGAAATTCAACCGTAATCCTTGCACCCTTTAGGTGAGAATCAGCGGTATCCTGACACGTCCGTCCCCCAAAGCTGGTTAATGTATTCTCTCGAAAAGGACATGAAAAAACATCATTTTTAATTTGTCGTATCTTTATTCAAGAACGTCTCATAAAACAGAGCTTGATTGGAAAAGAATGGGGGGAAAAACCCAATTAAAAATCTGAGACAAATATCTATGTAGTGTGTGTGTGTGTGTGTGTGTGTGTGTGTGTGTGTGTGTGTGTGTGTGTGTGTGTCCAAGAGACAGACAGACAGAGAGAGAGAGGGAGAGAGACTCTTGCGGGTGTTAACAGTGATATATCAAGTCAATGGAGTGAAACGGATGTGTACTCTGAATCATCTGCTCCAGTGTTGGCATGGAAATCTGCCAATCCTCCGAATGAATGATGCTGGTCCGGCATGCTCAACTGACTGTTTGGTTGTCTGCCTGAATGTGGATGAAGGTGTGTGTGTGTGTGTGTGTGTGTGTGTGTGTGTGTGTGTGTGTGTGTGTGTGTGTGTGTGTGTGCATGCTGCAGGTGGATACAGAGATACCGACGTATTTCAAGGTGTTTTGTTCGAATCCAGAAAATAAGAGTCCTCATGTTTTTCAGCACTAAAACACACATCACACCATTACAGTCTTTCAAACTCTCATTCGATGCACATTCATTATCAACACGCTTCATCTCAGTCTGACACCAGATGGCGATGTTGCCCTCAGCACTCCAGACCATTCCCAAGCCACATTCCCCTCCTCCTCTTCCTCCTCCTCTTCCTCCTCCTCCTCCTCCTCCTTCTCCAGCTCGGTGGAGTCGGCGCGACAGTCGAATCCTCTCGCCATGCTGGTCACGCCCCACACAGATATCAGCCTGTTTCTCCAACACGCACGCACACACACACATCACATCTCCCATAAACACCTACACGCATGCACGCCGTCTATCACACACAGACATCTCCAAGCCTGCTCAATGTCCTGCATTTTAACCCCTCCACCAGCACACACACACAAATTCAATATCCTTGTCCGGGGTCCTACAGCGCGCTGCAGCTTATATACATCTATTTTCATTAAAGTTAAAAGGCTCCCATCGTATCGCACGGTTTCCAAGCCAAATGGTAAGACATCAGCCCACTCAGTCCTATTTTTAACCATTATTACTGTCATCAGTGTGTGAAAAAGACTGGATGGCAACAACACAGAGCTCAGGTGGAAGAGGATTCATGGCAACTGATGTGCCGACTGAAACCAAACCCCCCCAAAAAATAAAATGCTGAATAGGTTTGGTGGCACAAGATGCACTTGAACGCATACTTTCACGTGGATAATCTCATTGCCCCAAATGTTGCATTCCTGAGTGTAGACTCGGCGGATTAGCACTTTGCGAATTAGTGTTAATCCACTAATTTTAATTTGTTAATTTGCGAATTTATGCAGTTTTCCATTGGAAAAAATGTGTTAAAACTCCTCGCTGCATCCGCTAGAATTGCCTTGTGACCGGCACAAGAGCCTCTCCCGGGGCAGGACTAGACATAAAGGCTGTCCTTATTTAGAATTAGCTGTATGTTGCTTCTAAAGAGCATCTCTCACTTCACCAAAAGAGAACAAGGGTGTGCAGTATGCCACAGCGTCAAGCCCGCGAGCACACTGGGATCATTCATAGCCGTGGCTTTACTGTACTAGGCTACTGTATCAGTAAAATGGCCACTATGCCAACAAACAAGAGGTTGGTTATTTATTGACAAAAATGCCATTACACAAATCCAGAGATACACACACGCATGCACACACACACACTACAGCACCATCTCCCTGCGTGTGGGAGACAGAGAGACCATCACCATGGAAACAAACGTCATGTAGCCTAGTCTCCCACCATCCACCACCACCACCGCTGCCGCCGCCGCCACCACCACCACCACCGCCCCCCTCCCCAATATGAACTCAGCCCCCACTTCTCCCTCTCTGTTGCTGCCCGTCTTCACGCTCCTCCGTACCTCCTCCTCCTGTTTCCCATTCCCAACATCATCCATCTTCCCAAAATACCCCCCCACTCTCTCCTCTCCATCCTCTGCCGTACACCAAATTTCATCAAATCTATATATCTATTTTTATCGTATCTTGCTGTTACTATGCCACATTTAATCTTTTTCCACAACAGAACCCCCCCACCACCACGCAACCCCACCCCTCGTGTCCATGAGTGCGTTTCTGTTTGCATGTGTGTGTCTGTGTAAGAGACAGAAAGTGAGAGTTGAAATCCAACAGAGAGGGAGTGTATGGAGGGGGGGGATGGGCTGCCAAGACAGACTGGCGTGATATGAATTACCCAAATATCACACATCACCTCTCCCTCTCTCCTCTCTTTCCCCCGTTCTTTGCCTCTTATTCTACTGACTTCATTGATTTTTACGGATCAGTATTACGCTGCGCTCATAATCAGGCGATAAATCAACAGAACGTAGTTGTTGGTAGTGCCCTTTTCTCCCCCAGCCGCTTTCTTCTTGTGCCAACGGCATGCTGGGAGTTGTAGTCTCCCGCCCATACTGTATAGTGTTGCTTCAAAGGGAGATCTGGATGTGCAACTCGAGCGGCTCCCTTTGAGTCGCCCTGCAGCTCCTTCCACTCAAACCTTTTCTTTTTCATATGCTTGAATTCATATTGTCAGCTCAGAGTCTGGTGGTGCAGCACCAGACCAAAGACTGACCTGTAAATCTTTCGCTTGGGGTGGCTTTTCAGTTCCTGTCAGACAGAGACCAACAGGGACATGCTGATCGTGGGATTCACCTCTTACATCGCATCCATGTTTCCCTCCCTAGCAAGAAGTAATAAGTGTGTAATTGCTAACATTAATGACGGCTCTGACTCTTTTCTCATGTGTTGTTTGATCTGCCGTAGGGTGACTGGAATTTGACTAACTGTGAATATATTACTGTGACATTTACCCTGACGGGGTGGTAAGAGGTAAGTGTAGTCACCTGTGTTGTCATCGTCTGTTTGACGAGGCATCTGATGTTTACTGTGGTTTTGATTTGCATAGCAGCACAACATTCAGCTGGACTCTGAATCGGGCTTTTGTGTGGATGCCAGAGAGAGTATTTGAATGGTGATTAAAGCAAATAAGAAGATCCTTGCAGTTATAATGTAAGACATTTAGCTCCCAGTGATTCACATGTGTTAAAACGCCTAATAATACAATGAGTTATTGTGTTTCTTGTGTGATGTAAGACATTTTTACACTAACCAGGATTACCTGAATGTCATTTTTTGACTACCTATATGCTTCATGCATGTGTGTTAGCAGCTCAGGCAGATTTTCTCCTCAAGCTATAGCACAGACCTTCCTCACCTTCATTAAAGGTGGTAAACATTGACAAGGTGATAAGTAATTGTTCCTGGCAGTGAGAATTAAACATGTTTTAGCACTCTGACTGGGTATTACACCACCTGGCTGTTAGAACCAGCTGCTGCAATCCTCTGGAGTGGAGATATTTTCATAAAGCTGCCATCATCTCCAGTCGTCTCAGATACCACAGCCCGCCGCCTCTCCTCTGCTCTGTCCGACCTGATCGTCTTATTGCTCTGGTCCGAGCTTCCTGATCCATCACAGTTCGTGTTAAAGGCCATCGCTACCCTCTGGCACTCCTCTTTCATCTGCGTTTTCACCTTTCCTCTCCATCACACTCCACCTTGCTTTCATCCCCCCCCCCCCCCGAAGGTTAGAGGGAATCAGGCAGAGGCAGGTAGACAGAATCGTGACACTCCGTCATACAGCCAACAACATAATTACCTGTTTTTATTTCACTGTCATGATGCCTAAACGTTAAAGAAAAAAAATGTATAATGAGAGTGTTGCCAGAATGGAAAGAAACATTTAAATCCAGCACATGAGAGTAAAGGTCTGTGCAGGTGTGGCTGCTGACTAAAAAGCTACGTTAGCTAAACATATCTACAAGCAGACTCATATTTACTTCCTGGTTCAGCTTTGTTAAGGTTGAAATCTTTTTCTCACACAAAGGTAATCGATGGGATACATAAAGCCCCTCAGTCATGTGTTGAGTTTTTTCTGGTTTAACATGGGATCCTTTTACTGGGCCTGCTGAATGGATTAGCTCATTAGGAATGTGTGACAGATCACCAGAGGACACACAAATGATCCTGAGATTGATTAGCTCTGTCTGGATGGTGTAGCCACAAGACTAATAGTCTGTCATCCATTAGCGATGTCTTTTACCTTGCTAACTTGCTGCTCCTGCTTCCACTCAGGTGACGGCTTTGGAGTCTTTTTTCACTGTCTTTTCCCAATATATATATCTCTGATACTCTTTATATATATATATATATATATATATATATATATGTATATATATATATATATATATATATATATATATATATATATATATATATATATATATATATAGAAAGAGTATCAGAGATATTCAGTCAGCAAAAAAGCAAAAAAGGCAAAACCAAAAGGAATCTAAGAGCTTGAGCAAAAAGCTTGAGTAGACCTAAATGTTTGTACCACAAATGTGGACTGAATGACCTGACGATGAGTAACTGGGGAATCTGGGTTTAAATACTGAGGAACACTGAGGAAAGACGGGGTGCGGGTGAGCTGGCTGATCATCAGAGGGAGGCGTGGGGTGGACCTGGTGAGATGCAGAGTGGATTTGCATGCCCAGAGATGCATGTCAGCACAGAAAAACTGTGAGAGACAGAGACACAAACAGTGGAAAAAAACTGGCACCTTGGCCAAAACCACAATCAACACATTCTTACATAGAGCATACATCAAATACAGCAGCCAGTGGCCTTGAGTTACAAAAAAAGCGCTCTGCAGTCAATTGAACAATAATTTGGTTTGGTTTAGGCTCCAAAACTTCCTGGTTAAGTTTAGGAAAAGATCATACTTTGGATTAAAATAACTGCATTGTTTCTTACATCACATCACTTAACTTACTTAAAAACAAATCAACCATGACTCTTGGTCACGTACGAGACACAAACGTCGGTCTCCGGAAGGAGGGTTCGATGTTTGGACTTCTCTTGTGCTTTATACCACTTCACCAAATGGTTAAGTTAGAAGCTGTAGGGGCAACAACAAATTTACAGACACAGTTAAAGAACCATCTCTCAGCATAGCAATCAGCTAAAAACAGCTGCAATCTAAAAGAAAAAAAAAAGAAATCAGGGACTAGACTTTAATTCTGACCCTGCTCATCACCCTTGACATGAAACACCAATAATCTGATATGTTTCTCAACTCCCGAGGAAGTAAACACACAGTTATTTTCCACAATTGATCTGCTGCTCTGCTGACTTGTTGATCGCCGGCAGCCCATCCCCAAATGGGTCACATGACTGGCCGTGTGTGTGCTGGGAGGATGGGAGGAATACGAGATCCAAGTATCTGACGGTGTGAAACGTGACGCACCGTGGGTTTCAGGCCAATGTGGGTCAGAGAAAGAGCGAATGTGCATCTGTGTGTGTGTGTGTGTGTGTGTGTGTGTGTGTGTGTGTGTGTGTGTGTGTGTGTGTGCCATCTGTCCTGACAAGATTACTGGAGTCAGACAAGAAGTCCGACTAGACTGGATTAGAGAGTATGAATATAGGGCAGGAGAAAGGGAAAGAGAGCGGGGAAGAGAAAGGGAGGAGGAGAGGGAAGTATATGGAGGATGATGAAGAGCAGGGAACAGTGAAAACAAAATGACAGAGGGGGTGATGAGGAGTGGAAGGCAGCAGCAAAGATAACAGCTTCATTTTGGCTGAAATGTGTGAAACAACTGAGTGACAAAGATTGTAGACCTCTGGGAGTTCCCTTCAGGAAACTGAGAGTGATGACCATCAACCAGAAATGTTCAGGTTCCTCTTTGCAGCTACAAGTTTCCATCATCTCTCCGCTGATTTCCACTGATCCTACATGTTTGTCCCTCTGCTGTGTGTGTATGCATATGTATGTGTGCGTGTGTTTCATATATGTGTTTATTATGCAGGTGAGATCGACCGCTGACAGCACCCAGGAGACGAACGCTTCGACTGAAAGCTGATTGCATCGCCATGGCAACTGGGTCCTACTTTCTCTTTTGCCTCATCCCCCCCCGTCTACGTCAGTTTGAGTGGCGGCTGGTTTGATACGAGTTGCTGCTATGGTGAGCCTCCCATCTCGCTGTCGCACACACACATAAGCACCTTCACGCGCTCACTCTTTTTCATCAGGCATACACGTGGAAACTCGTAAAATGGGACCTCGGAACAGAGACGTCTCAGTGTGTGTGAGCATCGTTCCATGAATACGAAGCAAACATGAAATTCTTGTCATTCCTATTTGATTGTTGCTACTTTACATCTCAAGAATCCATCCATTCATCCCCTCGCTCCCCCATCACTATTCACTACAGCTCTCCCACTTACTGCATTACTGTCATTTAGACCCTTCACTACACACACACACACACACACACATACACACACACACACACACAAACCCTGATGTAGCAATAAAAAACACATATATAATCATCGTCTCATCAGACAAGTGACAGGCTGGCAAAGAGTTCCCCAAGCTGTTGCCTCGGCAACCCTGAAGAATATTCCTCGGTGGCCATGACAACCGATGATGCACATCCGGTGTGGTCGGTGGATTTTTATTTAGACACCTAGCAGGGGGCCGTGTGGCGGCATTTGTGTGTTTATGGATATGTGTGTGTGTATGTAAACGTGTGAGTGTGTATGTGTGACTGCATACAACAGTGATTGTGCTGTGCTGCCTGCGAACGCCCGCGTGTGTTTGAGCACGGCGTACTTGTGATTGTGCGCATCGATTTTGCACACGGAGGTGCACAAGGGACGAGGAGTGTTGACGTGCCTGGTAACTGGAAGCACTGAAAGTTCATTTGTAAGAAAGAAGGGAGAACCAAAACTCATGAAAGTTTGTCTTATAGTGAAACTACATATGCTTTCCAAAGACAATATAAAGCAGTCTATTCACATGAAATATTAAATGTTGGCTTCAAAAGCTATAAAATACACTGCTGCTCAACTCAATAGACTCATTGGTTTTGCTGCTACAACCTTATTATATACAACCTGGTTTGGCGTGACTACATAGCCCCTAACGTAAGCTAATGCCAGCGGAGTTAAGATTCACATCAGTGTGCATCTGAGTCTCTAGTCTGTATTGTAACGGGGTCTCCATACACTTGCTGCAATCCATTAATAGATATTTATTGACTCATGGTTGCACTCTCTCAGTCGACAAATGTATGCTTGTGTCATGACGTGTTGAAATGCCATTTCGATGAGTAATCATTGATGTAACGCATGTTACATTGCTAAATTGGTAGTGTGCTTTGAACAAGCATCATCCCGTCGCCCAACACAGGACAACCTTGCGGAAGTTCATGTAATGCAGCTGTGTCGGTGTTGTTCAAAGAAAACATCATAATGAGCGAAAAAGTGGCTGTTGTGGCTCCGTGGGTCTGATGAACTTTCACTCAGATGTGGGTCCTATTGAGAACATTGGGTAATATGCTGTTAATGTATTATTTTTTATTAGTTAACTTGTTTTCCGTGTCTTTTCGGTTTTTGGTTGCTTTTTGATCAGGGTTTACAAGGATAACTGTCTTTTCCCAGAGCTGCAAAGCTATGATGTCACGAAAAACATGGACTGATCAGATGCATTTACATTCTTGGATAAACACTCATTCCGATGTAGCAGTAAGACCACCAACAGGGATATCAGATTTATATCACTGTTGAGTTATGAGTCCTAAAACCCTGTGTTAGGGTTGATAAAACTAACATTATCCTGGTTTCCTACTTCCCAGTCTGAACTGCTAGCTGCAGGGCTAACTAAGCTAACTAGCTAACAGCAGCTACAGTTAGCAATTACTCTGCTGACATGCCACCAAAGGCTGCTTGCAGGCGCATGTTCCGACTAAGTTCTTTGGACTTTCTTGTTCTTGGGCCCACAGACCATGCGCATTAAAGTCTTTTATAGCATGTGTAAGAGGCCTTATCTGGTTTTAACATCACGCTCACATCCTGAGGCTTGTCAAGAAAATAATTGACATTTTAAAATGGTTAAAACACAAACGCTTTGACAAAACAACAAGTATTCATTGTTTTCACAACTGTTTTTCCCTGCCAGGGGGTGCAATTCAGACTGTGGTGATTATGGCAAAATCTCCCAGTGCTGTTCATGGGGAATTGCTGTGGTCCCTTTCCACTTACCAACCGTTACATTTAAAGAGAGTCTTAAAAAATGAACTGAAACACTCTGTCTTGACAAAATTCAGGGTTCTGCTGGTAAACCTTGGGTCCTGGCATTCATGTGGATGCCACTTGAAAGTTGCAGACCAAGTACATCCCCCATGGCAACGGCACTCCCCAGTTGTAGTGGCCCCCACAGCAAGACAACGCGTCCTGCCTTCACTGTAAAAACTGCTCGGGAACTGCCCAAAAATGTGATAGAGTGCTCAAGGCATCGACGTGGCCCCCCAAATTCCCCAGATCTCAATCAGATCGAGCATTGTGCAAAGCCTGATCCGTGGAGGACCATCTGTGGATTGGACTCGGACCTGTCAAGGCATGGTCACGGGACCTCTGAGGGTGTCCCGGGGCAGCAGTGATCCTTTGAGTCCCGTTGAAGCCCCCCAACTCACACCCCCGTCCATAAATGTGTCACTGTGTTCCTGTTAATGGCTACGATAGGACGCGGTCAATAAGATCTCTATTTATGTAAAGATCCATAGAGTCCATTAGCGATGTATGTGTAGGTGAGTGACAGTGCACGCAGCTTCGTGGGGAAAATAAACTCACCACAGAGACTTCTATACTGTATCAGCTATAGGAAGAGTGAGTGTTTGAGTGAGCAAAATGCTTCAGGGTTGATGGATGGGAACCGACGGGGAGAAAGTCGACCTTTTCAGCGACACCTGAGTGTGTGTGTGTGTGTGTGTGTGTGTGTGTGTGTGTGTGTGTGTGTGTGTGTGTGTGTGTGTGTGTGTGTGTGAAGACCACATGCCGCGTCTACGGGGCTTGTCAGTACACATATCACATAATGACAAGCTACAGACAATATTTGCTGCAAGCAAACGTTAAGATACGAGTTCTGAGGAAGAGCTCAAACTCTCGTCTTTCATCTGATCTCCAATTCTTTCACTTTTGCGCTCCCATCTCAGGCACACACACACACACACACACACACACTCTCACACAGAAACCCTACAAACCCCGCTGTGTGTGACGCTGAGAGTCCCTGACAGCCATATAAATAATCTATAAGTTCAGACTCCCACTGTCGTGCGCATTTTCGCCAAAACCTCCTTTAAGTGACCTTACATGAAGTGTCACCCTCAAATGTCTACATGGCAACTTGCATCAGCGTACACACCTCGCGCCTCTGTCAAGTCTGTCAGTCAGCTAATGACTTGTGATGGATGAGGGGAAAAAAGTAAGTGATGGCAGAGGAGGGATTTCATATACGGCACGTGTAAGGAGAAGCAAAACAACAAACTCGAAAGGGCGAGGTGAATGAAATGTCAGCGGGGAGGTGTGGAGCGAGGGAACGACTGCTGGGTTTGATGAAGTGATGTCGATGAGAGTCTTCTGAGTTTAGTATCAATACAACCCCTGTGTCACAGGTGGAGCTGTGACATTTCCATAAATGCCTGCTCCTCTTTGACATTGCCACGGCACAGCGGTGATTCAACCTCACATCATTTTACTATAGCTTTTTACTGCCGTCGACGGTGGTGTGAGTGGGTTACAGCCAAGCTAATAGCAGGCAGACAGCCACACATCACACACATCACTGACACCTACCACAATCGACCACTTGCAGGCGGATCAATCTGGCTGTCAACCTAAACGCAGTTTACTGCCTCTCTCCGTTGATTCAGTTTAGATTTACAAATGATGCAGATTGATAGAGGGGCTCAATTGAAATACCTTTCATCGCTTTTGTAGTAACACTTTCGGCCACAGTTTACATTTTGCATTAAATACGTGACATATCTGAGGTTTTGCAGCCCCTCCGGATGATATTTTATTTATACGAACGCATCCTTCAAAACCTGTGACCTTATGAATCTCAGAGATTTATAATCAAGACCAATTTAACTGCAGTGCTGCCACAAAATGGCCTGCTTCTGTATAGTTTCATGTTTCCTGCAAAAACAGGCAGCTAGGGAGGGACTTGGCGTGTATATTGATTGGTGTTTACAGTAGCCAATAGTACTAAATGTGCCATGGAGCTTGCAGTCAGCCGACTCTGCCCCAGTTGGCAGCTCCCATTAAACACGGCCCGACCTGGATGCAACAGCACAGCTCTGAGAAGACGAAGCGGCTGAGTCAGCAAATAGGAACGCTAACCAGCCATCAGCAGTTACATGTAGGAGGACATCAGAGAATACGTTTTCCATAGAATATGATCCAATATCCCCCAAATCAGTCATTACACTTCTACTGTTGTTTTTCTCTCGAGTTATTAAGTTGTGTTTTACTGCAGAAATCCATCCCCGGTCCCCGGAAACACTCTGCTCTGGCAACGTCCTGCTTTTTATACATCCGTGGCCGCATCATAAGAATTAATAGAGCGTTTATTGGATTGGACGCAAAATGAGCTCAAGCTCCCCCATGCAAGATGAGTCATCAGCCTTTTCAGATCATTTTCGAAAAACACCATTCAAATACCTGCACAAGATGTTTTGCAATTTGTCGGGCCTGATTCTTGCATGTAGCTCAGATAGAGCGCAATGACTGTTGTGATGCAAAATACTTAAAGGTAGTCTATGTAACAGTCTGTAGTGGTTTACATGTACCGATCACACAGTGTATTTTCTCATGGAAAATGAGACCTCCCCCAATTCTGTCAGTTCCCTATACAAACACATATGTGGACGATTTGTTGAGGTTTAATGCTGCTGGACTGTGGATTTCTTTATGAGGGACTGGATGGATACGACTCCGGAGCGCCTCATGTCAGTGCAGCTCTCCACTCCACGATCAGAGGGGAACAGTAGCTAACCAAAGAGTTCCACGGAGCCCCTTTAAACGTTGATGTTGACATCTTGGGAACTTTAAGTCAGATATCTGAATTTCTTGCCCTGATCTAGGACCTCAGATCGAAGACGCACAGACTAAAATCTCATTAAATTGTATTACAAAGGGAGCCAGTCCTCTGTATCCGAGCTCTTCTCTTTCACTGAGCTTTGTTAAACATTAACTTGTCTGTGCATGACCTCATAAGACTTCCTCTTAAAAAAAAACAACTATATAAATATACTTATAGGAACACTATACTGGGTCAGTGCAGTGTAATGTTTGCTAGTCACAAGTCAGCACTTTGATTACTGCAGTAAAAGCCAGCCCATTACCTACACTGTGGCTTTCACATTAAAATGTACTTAGTGTGAGGAACGTGCAGGTCGGGAAGCATATCAGCAATATATTACCCACAGCACATAAAGAACATAAAACTCAATGTGAGTCAGTCAGGTGTGCGATACGCATTTCATTTCGGTGGGTAACCGAGCCGAAACTGATCTCACTGTAGCTGGACACTTTTTGTGCTGATGCCCTCACAATAGTCACATTTTTTTGGGCAAATATTTCTATAAAAAATTCATAAAGAATTGAGGGATTTGCAGAGATTTGCAGTTCTTGGCAGAGTGGAAAAGCCTCTCAAAGAGCATTTCCTGTAGGCTCTAACCTCCGCTGGCACCTGGAGAGTGTAATGGAGATTGGAGAGTCCAATCCAATGTTTTCCTCTTTAAAGCCACTCGGTGAAGGCACGATGCGAGGTGAGGTGTGTGAAGTGACTGCCTGGCCCTATCTCTGTGAGAAGTGCTGTTGTCTGAGGTGTTTAATTATGGCAGTTTGACAGGCGCCAGCACCCTAATTACATTTCCAGTGTGGCGAATGAATGGATTCTGGAGCGGGACGAGCGGAGAGACACAGGTGGAGAGGAAGAAGAAGAGAAACAGAACGACTGATCAGGGGGAGGAAGGCTCCCAAATTGACAGAAGATGAGAGGGTGAGAGGTGGAGTGCCGATGAAGAAGGAGACGACGGAGAGACGGCGCAGCTCTCCGCGCGAGCAAGCGATGCATCGTTGCCATGGCAGCACCGTCTCTCCGGTCTCCGTGGGAACGGCTGAATCCTGTTGCAGCTCGACTTTGCCCCCAGGCGAGAGAGAGAGAGAGAGAGAGAGAGAGAGAGAGAGAGAGAGAGAGAGATGGAGGGGAGGAAAAAGGGAGAAGAAAAACAGTAACAGAACGGCGAGTTTAGCCTGGGGCGTCTGGGCTGACCTGGAAAATGTTGGGCGTGTGCTTATTCTCTCTTTCTTTCTTTCAGTCTATCCATCAGTCTCTCTTTTATTCCCTCACTTCATCTCCCCCTTACCTTGTCAATAGACTTCTAAGTGTTTTTCCAGAGACTGTCAGACAGTTAAAGGTGATTGTGCAGCGCAATCAAAGCCTTTAAGCCTCATTCTCTTTCTACTGATTAGCATATATCCCGGCACATCCAACCATCCTTGTACACACACACACACACACACACACACACTTCCTCTGTGTTTTAAACCTCATTTCCACACAGACACACACACACACACACACGCTGCTGCGACACACGCCCACACCAGCCCGCTTGTTTGTCTGTTTATTCGTCCGTTTGTTTCTGACCTGGCTCCGGCCCATTCACACAGCATAAGTAGCCCTATTAACGGGCCAACTTGCCAAGAAAACAGATGATCCCCTCCGACAGAGGTCCTATTGTTACGGTCAGCGACAAACAATGCAGCCCTGTCTACGCGCCACAGTGGTCGATTCACCCCCGCTTTCAGCCGCCGGTCACTACTCTATCAGCCGCAGCCACGGGGAACGGGAAGGGCGCTCAGAAGCTGTATTGTACATGTAGGATTTGTAGGACATGGTTGATTTATGAGGATGTTATTGCGTAGGGTTATGACTGGATTCCATGGGATTGTATAACTTATTCATAACCATCACAGCAGTTTCATTACTTTATGATCTGCGACTGCTCTGTCTTTAGCTTCACTGTAGTACGGCCTACATATATCATCTGCTTGTTTGTGACAGGACGAGAACAGTGCGAGAAAAGAAGAAACAATGTGAAACTGGAGGAAAAGCATCCTTTAGACATCTCAGTTTTTCGTTTTTGGGGAACCATAATCTTCTCACTATCTTAACCTCGACGTAATCTGTTGCAGGGAAAACTAATTACACACCTGCTAACATCGTAAAGTACACAGTACAAAGAACCGCTGTCACTATTAAGGAGTCCTTTCCTGGATATTTGCACCAATTACAGCAAATACACACCCAGCACTTTCATTTCAGACAGAAATACAGGAGACTTTTCCAAGTATTCCTGCAACGGCTGCTGAAAAAAAACAGATTTCTCACAAATGTGTTAAGGTGTTTGATTCATTGATGAGTCATCGTCAGCAGTGTGTGAAATTGGCGGTTACTCTATCATATAAAAGAGAATGCATCGAAAAAATCACCACTGTCTTATCTGGAAGCTGAACTGAATTCAAAATGCATCAACCTAGGATGACAGCAGTTCATGAAAATGTCACGAAATATAATCTGCAGGATTTGTGTACATTGTTTTTTTATTGTGCTCTCATGACTCTCATCACGACTCTCCTTAATGCCCGCACCATGTCTCTGTGACCGTCCGAAACATTCCATGTTGGAACGCAGTGCCGTCACAGGAAGGTGGTCAGGGAGGATCGTGGTTAGCTTCAGGCCACTAAGCCGTTTCGTTAAGGTTATGAAAACACATTCGCATATGTGAGGCGGTTGCCAAATTCAATCTCCAGGATGCACTTCTGCTAAAGTTATGGTAAGATCCTGATCTCAGTCTCATCTTGATAACTATACATCATCTTATGACAGGATCACACCAGCCGAGATTCTGATTAACAAGATGTGGTGGTGCGAGATCACCTCACTTCCAACATCCACACAGACACACCCCTTTTTACCTCAGGCGCTGGTTTGGAGCCAGTGGCACTCTGGAACTGGATCTTTCCATTAAAAAATGCAAGAATAAATGTAATAATGTAACCGAGGACCAAGTAAAACCATTTACAACCGCCATTTGTAACAGCCAGAACTGGTCTAACGTGTTCTTTCTTATCCTTATGGGAGAAAGGGGTACAAGAAAGAAGCAAAGAGCCGATGTAGCCCGCCATAGTTGTTCCGAACAATGCAGGGAAATTGGAGACATATTAAGTGACGAATTATGTGACTCCACAGTGGCTCTCATGCCTGTGGAAAAGCTAAGTGGTTCTTAAAAGGTTCACAGGTTGAACTAACTCAGAACCAGCTCTTGTCCCGCAGTGTTCCAGCTGGGGGCTGCTGCTTTGTCCATTTCCACCCTGTGCATACAGTATGTGTGTGTGTGTGTGTGTGTGTGTGTGTGTGTGACCATGCATGATAGAATATGTGTGTGTTTTGCATGTTCAGTTTATTGTGACATCAGTGTTCATCTGTTTGCTGTATGGGAGCGCACTTGTCCTCTTTACCATCAGGATGAAATCCCATGCATAAAGTGCAGTGTCTTAGTTTGTGCTAGTGTGTGTTTGCGTGTGTGTGTGTTTGTGTGTGTGTGTGTGCACTACAGATCATCTTGTCAGAATGTCATTCAGCGCAGCCACATATCAGAGCGAATGTTTATCCACTGTCTTACACCTGTATGAGATTAAACTCTGAAGGCTAATCTTAATTCCCAGTAATCTGAGACTATTCTGCAGCTCATGTGACGTCAGGGTTTAATACTGTGCTGATAAATAGCACCAGCCCGCTAATAGATTACCCAATTCTCTCATGTCAGATCAAATCCCACAACCCACAAATACATAAGCTGTGCCTGATTTTGCTTTTCTCTGCCCTTCAGTCAGCCTCTTTTCCTTTTATTTTTTATCTTGAGTCCGGCTGATATGGAGGACAACACAGCTGTAACAACCAAATGTTCAGCAGTCAGTGCCAGAGGTTTTGAGACTGTTTTTATTACATGGCAAAGCAGACTAATCATTGCAGTGTACAACTGTTTTACTACTTGTGCGTTTATTGCATTACATTCATTGTGTTCCAAAAGCTGAGATTGAGTCCAGAGAGCCCTCATTCAAGTTTATGACACTTGCAGTGACTTTAAACTTTAAACCTGTTACATTATCATTATGTGGTAGTGCGGTTTCAAGACTAGACTATTGCTGAAGACTATAAAGTGTTGTAGTTATGAGTCCTTAAACCCAGAAAGCAGTTAGAATATTTGAGCTTCCAGTTCCTGTCTCACAGTCAATTTTTTTTAATGGGTTTTTCGATAAATGCATGAAATGAGGTCTGTGGTCACCACAGATTTAAGATATTTACATGTTTTGTTCTATGACATAAAAAACATCAATTAAAGTCCCACAGTTGAATTATGAAGCGTTAATGTGTCTTAAAGAAACAGTGGTTGCTAACAAGTGGCTAAATGACACTATAGAGGTTGACCATTAGACATCATTACGCTATACACGGAGACTCATCTACTCACTCGAAACGTCTTTATAGGCTGAATTTAGTTTCAACTATTCTATCTTTAACTTTACAACTTGTAGATTTAAAGAAAAACAGTGATTGTGTAGAAAGACGCTTAGTGTTGGTCACATTGGGCATTTTATCTGCAAACTACAGTTTGTTGTACAAAAAAATCAGTGAACAAACAAAAAGCAAAGATTGTTGTACATTTGTCAGCTCTCAGGTATCGGATGTCGGAGCGTCCTCGCTGTCATTTGTGGTTGAAACGTCAACAGAAAATGAAAGAAGAATTGGAAAACGTTTGAACTTTTTTTCTCTTTTTCAGTTCTCATATTTGCCAGTCTTCGCCTGCATCTACTAATGGATGTACACGGGACTCGTGGAAAGAATTTAATTGGAAAGATTTGATCCGCCTTGGGAAATATCAGCTAATATCAGCATCCTAATAACAGGGCTAAAACATGCAAAACCACCCACATAATCCATTGAAGGATCAGGAATTACTGTTATTGCCAACTAATCCCACGAAAGGACTAAAAAAAAAAAAACCAAAGTGCATTACTCTGTCTCTCTCTCTGTATCTACTTTATATAGTTTCATAAAAAAAAATTTAAAAAAAGACTCAGCAATCTCCTGAAACCGCAAGTCCCTTTCACAAATGCACAGCACTTATCTAGACAATAACCAGAGGAGCTGTTTGTAAGAATATGAATGTCCCAATCAGCTGGACTGGACACTGAATTAACTCAACCTTGCCAGCTCCCAAGAACAAACTTAATGTAATATCTTATTGAGCCCATGTGTGATTTGTGCAGGTCAACATCCAGAGAATTTGTAGCAAGGGAATGGGTAAGCTGCGATGTCTGAAGAACACAAACATCTGGGGCTGAGGAAGACAGTCCATTAACACACAGACGGAATCTGGAAAGTGTAACGGCCAGTGGCGAATTTGAATGTCTGTAATTCAACGTTAACTGACACACGAATCACAAACGAATTCTCTTCATGCCTCTCAACTCTCCCTCCAAACTGAGGGTTAAAAGAACTTTGTTGTTTTAATGTGTTGCTGATGACTTTGTGGCAAACTAGCTAGCTAGTTAATGTTACGTTGTTGTTGCTGATTTGTGAATGACAGACCTGCCTTTTGAAGTATGTCTATGTTGCATTCTGGAATATGACGCCCAAAATTAAACTAAAGCCCAGCAGTGACGTCAGTGCACATGGTACCATCCCTCTAATATCAGTGTAGACTTAATTTAAAGTGCTGAATGAAGTTGAATGAATTGCGAGCATCCATTTTTTTTCCATCACCCTCAGAAAAATGGCGGTGTGATTATACCAGGACTGCCGCAGTAACTCATGAGAAACACACCCAGGACAATCGCTACTTCTTCGCTGATATCTCGGTAACTAACTAGCGAGCCGGCAAACATTTAAATTGTGCGCACGACGGTTACAGGCGACAGTCAAGCATTACAGTGTTGCATGACTACTCATGACACCTGAGTGTCCTGAAGGGTCCTCCCATTTCTAATTTCATAGGGGGCAAGTTGCAACCACTACCCCTTTTAACTCTGTTCTGAGGGACAAGGGGGCACCCGACAACAAGGGGGTCGGGGTTAAAATTTAGAAGTGGGATTGAGCCTTAGAATTCCAATGGCTGATCCAGGCCTTAAAATGCACATTTGTTTGGGACTATTTAGGGACGCGGATTTGGCGCACCAGTGGGTATTTACAGCAGCAGGACTGTATATGCGGGATCATCTCGAAATAAACTCCAGCACCCTGGTCTTTGAATTGAAGGAATCCAGTGTGGCTCATTGATATGTTGATATGAGATTTTGGACGACAATGGAGCTCAGAGGAATACGATGCATCGGGATTGGGCTACGCTGACAGTAATTGTTGGTAGCGTGCATTCATTGCCGGTTTTAATCATTTATGCATCTTGCACCAGTTAGTCGTTGGTCACAATACACAGTGGCAGAGATGTAGATGTTGCCGTTTCTCGGTAACCAATAGAAATCAGTGAACGCCTCAGATTCCTCTAGTACTGTGGACAGGTGTAGCTGCATATGAAGTGTGTGTCGCCCCGTGTGTCATCCCTGCATCGACCTCTGTTCAAAGGAGCTGAAGTGTGCGATGTGTGAGTTTAACCTCTCTTTCCTTCCTGCTGTCGACTTCGCTCACCCTCTCCGGAGCCGGCAAAGTTCAAGTCGGTCCTCTCCTCTCAGAGGCCCTGTTCGTCTTTTTTAACTCAATCTCTCCATTTCCCTGTCTCACTCTCTTTCTGTCAACCTATTTTCCCCTCCGCCTCACTGTTTCCTCATTCTGGGCGCACACACAAACTAATTTACACTGAGCCTCATTTAAGGAAAAACATGATTCTCAATAACAAGGGAGAAAGAGGAAAGAGCGGGACACAACACACACACACACACACACACACACACACACACACACACACACACTGTGTGAGAGAGAGACCACTTCAGCCTCCATTTTCAGAGTTGGAATCTGAATGTTTAATCATTCCCAGCTCTTTGCTGGGAAGATACATGAATTTTTCACAGTGTGGATGAGGGAGGGTGATGGGTAAAAGCAGGCCAGCCGTCACAGCCATGACATGGGGCATACGAAAAGATGCCGTACGGATGCAGCTTCCCCCTTGCGACAGCACAAAAAGCAGTTTGTGTAAATTATTTGTTTTCATGGATTTGTCCCTTTTCGCTCTGCAGATATCATATCTGACTTTCTATTTTCTGTAAAAAGAGATAACAGCTTCTGTGTTCGGTGTGACATTGCCGTGAGCCATGTGCTCCATCAGATCTTTAGACTGCAGCCAGCAGCACTGGAACAGCTGTCACAATATTTCTCCAACACTCATATACAGCGTAAAGCTGGTCGAGGTTCAGTTTGAAATAAGGGAGCCGGCCCTGCACTGACAGCTGACATTTTGCAAGTGTCACTGAGCATACTTCGTTAGTGTTGAATTTAACGAATGCACACATACAGTTTGTGTGCAAATTATGATGCTTCTGTGCAAGTACGCACACATGCTTGTACTCATACCTGTGGGGGTCTTAGAGTTCAATGCACTGGTGCTTAAAGGGGCAAAATTTAAAAATTGGCCACCTGTCAAATTCATACTCAAAACATCGAACCTCTAACTGCTTCTAAATGTAGCAGCCTGGAATTAGTTAGCTCCATTAGCTGTCCAGGTAGCAGTCTGGACTGGGAGTTAGTAGTCCCAGGTGTGTGTTGGTGTTAACACCCTTAGCACCAGTGTTAACACCAGAATGCACCCAGGCTAGCTGGTTAGCATCGACATAAAAACACACATGTGCAGCTAGCTGTGCTTCGTCTTGTGTTTTCTGTTTGTGTTTTTTTTTTTTCCTAAATGCTGCACACATGTCAGGATGTGGAAGCTGTTTTCACCTTTTGCATGTTTAACTGTGGCTGCAGCGAGCATTCCAACTACATCGCATTACCACAAGAGATCTTACATGCGTCCATTTATGTAAGATTTCTACATGAATATATACAAGTCACGTCATGTCTGTGCTTACGAACACACAATCACATGTACATGGACACACAACAGAACTTAGTGACACACACACACACACACGCACAGAGCGATGGCAGCCACACACTCGATGTATTGTCCTCAGGGACATAATAGGCCATATTGATCGAGTCTGCGCCGGGACGCTAGTTGAGAATAAATGGGGAAAAGCACGTACACATAGATCTTGTGCGACCTCAGTAACAGGATGGAGCCAGAGTTTCTTTCATCCTGACATCTCTTGTTACTTTTTTTCCCCCAGCAGCTGAATGCAGCGTGAAGTGAGGTGCTCTGCTCTTCTGTCTGTCTGGCTGCTTTCACATTCTTTCAAGTTGTGTCAGTAGTGCCCGTACAAATCAAGTCTGAGAAGGATTTTCTCAAATAAACCAATGTGTTAAACTCTGTACATGTACGTTGTTGTTGGCATTGCCAAATCATTATCATGAATAGAGCTTCATAGATAAATTAGACTAAACAGATGTAATGATAGAGGGCACAGTTCAGTTAGTACCTCGGTTTTGGTACGAATTCGGTAAAACAGGAAAAAAATAAACAAAGAAAATCTCAAATTAAAAATTCTGGGTTTCTTTTCATTTTTTATTCATTTATTTATTTCATTTATTTTCAACAGACACTTGGATAAGTCTGAGTTTGTTCCACCCAGTCCCACCTGAGACAGTGAGGTGCAGGTGCTGAAGGTGAGCAGTGCATGATGGGAGACATACAGAAGTTTGCTGGAATGTAGTCCAGTAAAAGGGTCAACCACGCACGTCTTTGCTGTTGGTTGTGGTTGCAACTGAATGGGAGGCACCCAAAAGCAGGAAACAGTGAACGTACATTTTGGCAAAGGTCATATTTTACTGGCCAAACACTCTGACCAAACAGTGACTACTGTTGGAATATTTAACACTGAAAATCACTTAAAGAAGTGGATGTAATCACCAGCTCCAGTGTCTTATCTGAACTTGCCATAAGGAAGATCTTCGTATGATTTCAACCACTGAAATGTGACGTACCATGAGGGTGTTGCGACCGATGCGTGTACCATCACACCGCTAACAGCACTTATCAGTGTAAGTGAAGTTCTCTACATGGTATGTGAATTTCAATTGTAATCTCCCACAATCTTCCTCTGGTAAACAATGAGTGGCATTGCACGACAAGAGAACACAGAGTACTACATCATTATCAGGGATGCTGTCGTCCATTTTAAAGTCATCACAGTGCTTTAAATCACATCAAAGAAAAGAACAAATTGAAAAATGGAGTATCATCTCTTTTACACTGACTTTTACAAGTTGCTAGGCAAAACATCTTCACACATTTCATGATAAATGTAATGTACCTATACTACCTGATATGTTTGAACTAATATTCAGCAACAGCTGCCATTAAAGGCCTTATGTTACAACACTGAACGAAAGAATGAATGAATGTGCGACCACAAAAAACACTCTTATATTTCTAATCCAAGCACTTCTTTCCTCCTCCTCTTTTGGTTTTTCATTACTCGTTCTGCTTCCTCCCCTCTTCCCCCCTTCATCACGAGCAGGACACACTCATACACCCTTTGTCTTTCTCTCCTCCTCACATCCACAGAGACCGACAGGCTATTCCCAATTCATTTGGTCCCATCTTGTCTCGCTCTAAGCTTTAGCCGACCACCCTTTCTCTCTCCCCCCTCGTCTCTCTCTCTCTCTCGTTCTCTCTCTACACTAATCTCAGTGGGAAGCCCTGGAATTAACCGCCAGTTTCAATCAAGTGCAGCCAGATTCACCCTCTTCTGCGGCCAGTGACCTGCATATCGCACACACACGCACACACACACACACGAACGCAGGCGCGCGCTCACACAGCAATCCCACTGTCGCTTAGTCAGAGGTCAGGAGGTGGACATCACTGTGCGGCGACGTTGTCCGTGTCACACATCCTTCTGGCACTAACGAAGTGAAAAATTAGATTTTAATCCCCAGTGTGTGCATGTGTGTACATGCACAGCTATGCTTTGTGTGGATGCCTGCATACGAGTGTGTGTTTGCTTGCGCTCACTTTCTGCGTTAATGTGTGCGTTTAAGACCGGAGCTATCCTCTCCTGGTGGAGATCAATTAAATGATAGACATGCTCGGAGTCACTCTTTCCAGTCGCCTGAGAGACGCCTATGTACTGTACTGATAAAACACACACAAACAGTTAACAGGCAGTATACATCTACGAATTTAAACACTGTGTGCTGTATATACACACCCATATGCAAGTGTACATTATTTAGTTTTATTATACACTTTTGTCAACAGCGCAGTGGCTTCTGGTAGATAGATGGTACCCACAGATTTGCAAAGCTCTTGCTAGATTGGTTTGTGTTTTCTTTATTAAATGCCTTGTATAATCTAGTTATGTGTAATGAAACAACACTGTCATTAACATACTGGTTAGGTTCAGGCTCAAAAAACACTTTTGGCGAAGATGATGGCTCGAGTTAGTGATCATTCTCGCAAGATCTCTGGATTTACCATCGAGACACAACAGTATGCATGTCACATCACTTTGTGCTTTTTTATATTACACAGGCCTGATGCCACAGTTCTCTTTTGTTTAAGGCGGCTGTGATTGTTGGACTTTTAGAAATATACTTAATTACTTGCTTAGCGAGGGTTTAGTGAGAAGATCGATACCACTGTCATGTCTGTCCATTGAATTTGAAGCTCCGGCCAGGGGGTGTTTAGCATACCTTAGCCTAAAGAATGGAAATAACGGGAAACAGCGAGTCTGATCCTGCCATAGGTGACAAAATCAACTCACCACTGCTACTAAATATGATAAATTAACATGTTATATCTAGTTTGATTAATACAAATAGAAAAAATATTGTAAAAGCACAAATAAAAGGAAAAGAAAGTGGAAAAGTTTCACTAGGGGCTAGGCTAAAGTTAGGTTATATTAGTTGGTCATAACTTCCTGGAGTCTTCTTGTGACAGTGAATTAATGAACAAATGGAACAAACAAGACAAAATATGAGAAGAGGAGCCCAGCTTTTTTTGTTTCCAGTATGGCTCAAACTCCTAAAGACTGCATCTTACACTTCCCACAATATATCACAAGAGTCCCTTTTCATTCAGGCCTAAGTATTCCTAAAGGAACGGTTCACACCAACTTCCACTTGACCTCATGCTGATGGAAAGTCGGGGGAGATCACTAAAAATTTCTGGAGCTTCTCAGAAAAACAGCGGTGCAGCATTCTCCCAAACAACTGAAGCAGATGAGGATGAAAAAAAAAACAACCAGAAAAATAACTTAAAATGGCTCCATACAGCTTGTGTGTTGATTCTAAAAGATGTTATTCAGAACCTTGACATGGAAGCTAATGCTATTAGCTTCGCAGCACAAGTTTCACACTTTTAAAAGGGTGTAAATAACATCTTCTCAAATCAATTTGGGGACTTGGGGCTTCCTGAGACTGGAGTTGCGCTGGACGGTCTGTTTGGTGCCTTTTTTGTGTTTCAAAGCAAATCCCCAACTACTTCTGTTGCTGCAACGCTGCTATGCTCAGAAGCTCCAGAAATGTTTTATGGGCTACGGAATTTAACTTTCCATTGGTAAGAGACTAAATTGCATAAAGGGCTTGTCGGATCATCTAACAGCAGCCTCTTTCTTGTCAAAGTTGTCCGTTATGGCCTCCATCAACCTCTCCTCTGCAGACAACCATGCACACTTTACTCTGTTGTTAACCTGGTGCGCAGAAGTGTGCAAGGAGCCCTACATTAAGAATGCCATCTGGAGAAAACATCCAAAAGTGTGCAGCTTTTTGTCCATTTGAAGACTTCTTTGCACTCAGACTACAAAGATGTGTAAAAAGACACACTTAATCTGTTTCAAGCATACTGAACACTTTAGGCTCTCGTTGCTTGGAAAATGCCCACATCTAATGACATCAGCGGGGATGTCTTTTCAGATTTGACAAAAGCTTCTCCAGAGCCACAGAAGACATTATCCAATAACAAAAAACTGAATAGTACTCCCCATGACAACTACCGAGTGGCTTCGCTGTCGAGGCCAAAGTAGCTTGGTAACAGTCGTTGAAAACACAATTTCTCAAGTCCAATGATTCTAAGCGGCCAGAAACAGAGTGTGTTGTGCTTACATTACCTGTGATACGGACTTCTCACATCAAAGCTCATTTCACAATTCAGAAATGCATTCAGTGAAAAGTTGTGAGCCACACACCCCCCCCAAAATCTGAGGGAAGAAGATGAAACGCACCACTGTGGGGAGGCGGTAACAGTGAATTAGCCACACTTGGAGTGTATTTTATTATCCATCCTGCACACAATAGAACGCAACGCTTTCTTATCGTCCTGTTTTTGCCGAGATGAGGAGGTAATAGCTGTATCAACACTGTGGTTGCCATGGAGACTGCGGGCTCTCCATAGCCGTGCTCTTTTTCCCAGTGACCCAGTTTGTGCACGTCGTCGTTGCATTGAAGCCCTCCAAGAGCTCTCAGCGCTCCACTCCTCTGTCTTTTACCTAGCCATTGAATCCAGCTGATTGATGTATGATTTGAATAAGAGCTATGTGTACCGCCGGCCTCCAGTCGACCCACTGTAACTGGAAGCTCTGCAGAGGAAACAAGGACATTTGGGCTGCAGCGTTCGCTCGAGTGCATTTGTGCCTCTTCTGCATGACTGAAAGAAGAGCACAAATTTAGCCTGTTGTTAATGGTAAAGTCTTACACTGGCAATCACTCTGACCTTGTTTGAGTTCATTGTTAACAAGTAGTCAAGAGAAACTAGTAAAGCTACGAAATAAGAAACAAGACGCTGAAAGAGCTTCAGAGAAAAACCTACTGCTTTGACTTTTTCTTCCACTTTGTACAGACGTCTTTTTCACAGTGGTCGAGGTTAAAGCCATCAATCTGAAAGCTTTTAACATTGGCTGTATAAACAAGGCTGGGTCACAGATGAAAGAGCGTGTGTTGCTTTGCATTCAACAGTCCATCTTGATCAGGGAACTCTGCGCTGATTAAAGGACTTACATAACATTTTTCAGATCATTACTGATGATGCTGTAGGTTCCATGACGTGAGGTATGATTTTAGATTTTTGCGTGATCAAGTCTAAAAAAAATCACGGCTGTTTTTGGCTTTCCATTCTAACAAATACTAGAGGTTACAATTTGAAGAGCATTTTCAAGACATCAAACCCCAGATTCGAAGACTTGATTGCTGCCTCATTCGTGGATACGTGGAAAAACACAAAAGGTCAAAGCCGGTGTTTGGTTTGTGCATTCCGGGCTACTGTAGAAGTATTTTCCTTGCAATATGGTGGACTCTGTGGAAGAGGACCCGCCATGATTATGAATTTGAAGGGTTTTTTTTTATTATGCGCTAATAAAAATATGTTTAAGACAGCTATAATCCATTTCCGAACATAAAACACCCAAAACCCTACACATCTAAAGAGGCTCTGTGCAATGTCTGTCTTGTGCCGGTTAAATAATATAAATCACTTAATTGATAATTAATAAAAAGGCCGACTTCAATTGCAGGTCTGTTCAAGAGATGAACTCCATTCTGCAGCATGAAAGCCGGATGTGCACTCTCTGATATTTATTGCATATACAAAATATGTGGTCCTTTGCTGACACTGAATGTTAGCTTCAGATGTAAATCATGAAGTAATAAAAAATGCAATAGGATTTTAGGCTCACGATTCAACCCAGTCACAAGAAAAAAAACATGTTGGTGGGTGTGTCCCTGCCAACCATGGATACACATTGGAAATCGGTACATGTCATGCATATCATATGAACATTTCTACTAATACACACAGAGGTGGGGGGGGATACTGGTGTTGCAGCACCTCGGCAGGTGAAAGAGCATTAGTGGGTAACTTTTTCAAACAGTGGGGATGCTTAGCAGCAGTCTTTGGGGGTAACAATGCTGGATAAGTTTACTCAAGGCCCAAAGAGTGATTTTTGTGCCTAAACCTAACCATACCCAAATCACAGTGTTGTTACAACATATAATTGAAACACAGAGAAACACACCTTTCCACATTTCTCTCTGATATTTAACATTTAACAAATTGGTTTGCAGAAACACACAATTCCAACATTTATCCCGGTGTTTTGGTTTGCATTAATAAAAATACAATTACCACCAGTTAGCACTGGTGTGGTTTCAATTCTGCACATTGTAATGGTCAGCTTGACATCCTGTTATGTCTCTGCTATTTTTGAAACGCTACTGTCTTGGCCACAAACTCACAATACAACAGTTCCCACAGAAACCTGCAGCTGAGCTGTTTGTAGCATTTTTTTGTCCCGGTCTCCAAAGCCCTTGAACCATTGGACACAAACATGTTTGGCCCTGTGGTTTTTATCACTGTCCCAAACAAACAGGCTGCTGACTTACTGCCACATGCTTGTCGGAGCTGGCTCATAAACACAGACAGCATCACTCACACCTTATGGCAGCTAACGCCTGACTCATCCAACATCTTTAGACTTAATAAACATCTCGATCAGCCTGAGTCGAGACGCCAGCTCTGTACCGTCCTTTCGATTCAGATGCAGTCGGTGCTTTAACACATACTCAGGTGTGTGTCTAATAAGACACTGTTCAGACATTTGTAACAAACTTTTGATGAACACACATGTTCAACAGATGATTTTCCATGAAAAGCCTGCATGTCACACTTACTTACACCCTCCTGGGTATTTGCAAGTTTTAAAGATCATCTGACTGACATGGATCATTTTGCCTTGAGGTTGTTTTTCTGTGTTTGTCTTTATCTCTTAGTTGAACATCATTGCCCTAACATTTGAATGACCATTACAACCAAAACCAGCAAATAAAGCTTCCCAAAATATTTTCCCCCTAGGCTTGACTTTCTGTAAAAATAAACATCTAGAATTATTTTTGTTTCGTTCGACTTTATTTGATCCCACATTGAAAATTAAACTCTGCCTGGAGGAGCAGATTTTACCCCTAAGATTCACATGATGCCTCGGACAGCAATGGGCTGTTCTCAGATTCTACACAGAGAAAGATGCTACGAATGAAAAAACACTTTCACCTGATAAAAAATATGCTTAGTTTAGCATGAAGGCGACAGGTAAATAACGCTAGACTGGCTCTGTCAAATGGCAACAAAATTTACCTACTGACACCTTTAAAGCTCAGTAATTTCATTACATTGTTTAGGCCAAGAAATGGTCAGATGAACTTCAGCCTGGTTAGTTTCCCTGTTTTCTAGGCATTATCATTGAACACACATTTGCCTCATTTGCGAGTGGTTGCCTTCGTTGGTTGCATTCTCTATACTTGACTCAAACATTTAGTCCACAGTGTATAGCTTGTTAAACCTAGTTGTCTTGTCATTCTGATAAGGCGGTTAATAAACTGTAGTTTCCCCAGTAAACACACTGACCTCTTCAGAACAGACATGCCAGGTGTCAGGGCTTTTATCTTATGAACCAATCAGAGGCAGATCCAACTCTCTGCAAGAAAGCATAAGCATATTTCTCAGAATGACCAACTAATCTTTAAAGGTTGTATACTCTGTCATTAATAACAATGGTTTATGATGTTGCAAATGTATGGTCTCATAAACATGAACAGTTATTGTTTGACAGTCGCACTGTCATATGGCTTAATCGGCTAAAATCAACTTTTCCAATGATAAATTAAAATCTTTGAGAATTTGCTCAAAGAGTGTCTTGGATCTGACATGTCATCACAGGTTCCCTTTCCTCTCGGGATTTGAGGAGAATTCTTCACATTCTTTCCCAGCCCCGATGGTCAGTTTCACCAGCAGTGGCCAGTGGTTGCTGTATGAAAAGTGTACAGTTACCTGTAGTGTCATCTACGTCGACATAAACACTCGGGATATCCCGAAGTAGCAATGGGTTTGACACCATGTCTCCAAGGTAACCACCACTGGGTGTGCTGCAGCAGTAGCTCTGTGGGTTTGGGGTTTGGCATTGGGAAACCACTGGACAGACACTGTTTTTGTTTGTTTTCGTGCATTTTCCCTGCATTTTTTTGTGCGGCCTTCTCTTGGAGGGAAGCAGTGGGCGGAGAAGAAACAACATAATTTACATTCTTTCTCATTGAAGAGCAAATATCTTTGTAGTAGAGAACATAGGCGCTTTTTGTACAACTGTGACCTGCATGGAAATGGGATCACAGTCAGATTGTGAATGAGGACACTGAGCTGCGGCTCAGCTCCGCCTGTCAGCTATGTTGAAATGCTATTACTGGTGTAATTGCAGAGTGTTTTCAATAGCGCTGACATTTACACATAGTGCTATCCGTATCACGCTGGGTTTGGAATTGTGACTCTGTTAGCACCGCAACATATGATATCAAGAGACGCCTCTTATCATAGGAGCAAATAGTTAACTTGTACCTCTATCCGTCTATCTTCCTCTAGGTTCACTCAGATGGGGATGTCCAAAAATACACAGAAACACAAAAAGACACACACTCCTCAGGCATCTTTCCTCTCACAGATGGTGTAAAGGACCTCTGGCTATCCTTTGCCAAAGGGGTCTTCCATTGTTCCTCTGCCTTTTCTCCCTACATCTTTTCTTAGAATATCACCAGTGATCCCAGATAGTCATTAAAAAGCGGCATATGATTCAAAAATGAATTGTATACACCTCACACTCCCATCCTTCCTGTAAACCTGTTACAGCGCTTGTTCGCCCTTCGAAATAAAAGTGTCACATGGTAAACTCAGTTGATGGATGAGTGAAACACTGAAAACGACATTGGTGGAAGAGATTGGAGGACACTGCAAGAGTGTAGACAGAGCTACCTGGATGAAGAAAGAAGAAAAAGCATGACAGTTCCCTCTAACTTCCCAGATGGTCATCTGAAACACTGCCCATTTGCTAAACCTCTTCCTCATTGTTTACTAACCGTGACTAGACATCGCAAAACTGCCGAGCATTGCATTCCTCCACATTTTGTGCACAGGCCTATAGTCACAACAACACTTGGTATTTTAAGTGAGATGAAAATGGTGACCTTTTAAGCATTTTCAGGACAGTAAGAGTAAATATGTCAGCAATGGATTCAAGAGGGTGTTGATCTACTTTATTCAAAGTGCATTCAAAATGACTACACTGTGTAGATGTTTAACAAAAAAATGACCAAAAAATTTGGAGTGGTTAATTTTTCACTCGCCATAGTTTTATTGTTATTCTCCGACCAACCCTGTGACATATCCATCCTGCTCACATAATGGTTTGGTTGACACAGATGCTACAGTAGCAATGCTAGGACCAGTTTTTGTTATTATATAAGTATCAAAGGTACAGCATGCCCAATACCAATACCAACCAAAACCAATATTTAAAATACTCTTACTATGTATTTGTTTTGAATGTGATACACATTTTTGTCATTACAAACAAAAATACAAGCTTAACAATTTGAGTAAAAAGTTGGGTTAGGGTTAGGGCCTCCAAGGACTCCATAAGTTTGTGCAAAACCTGCTGACTCATGATATCTCAGCATGATTTGACAGAGTTCACCAAGGTTTATTATAAGTGCAAGTGCCCCCATAAATGTTCAATGGTGTTGAGGGACTCATTGGTCTCCTTTAGTCTTCAAGCAGTTTGGGGTCATTATCCTTCTGCATTAATCATTTTGTGACCCTGTATCTACCTTCACTGTAGATCCACTGGAGGGATTCCCACTCTGCAGGTTTGGGAACCACTGACCTTGAAAGCAGAAATAAAGGACAGAGATAGAAACGATTAATCCAAATTATACACAGAAAAGCACTGTTGAGGGGCGCCGCATAGCTCAGTCGGTAGTGCGCGCGACCCATGTGCCGAGGCTCTGCAGCGGACCTGGGTTTGACTCCCGGCCCGGGTCCCTTTGCTGCGTGTCACTCCCCGTCTCTTTCCCTGTTTCCTGTCCAACTCTTCAGCTGTACTATCAAATAAAGCCAGAAAAGGCCAAAAAAATACTTTAAAAAAAAAAAAGAAAAGCACTGTTGAAAAGAGTTTGCTCAGATTCCGTCCAAACTAATCAGATGATCAGTTGGCAGTATCATAGCTTTTGCTCAGAGGGTTGTTCTTTTCTTGCGGCACACGACCTCAGAAAATTAGCTTGGATGGCAACTTTCAAGAAAATCTCCCAGAAATCTCTGTGTTTATCCAGTCTTTGGCATCATTAGAGGTGCCAATCCTCCTGTGCGCTGATCCCCGATCCCTGTTCTGACACTCACCAGGCTCTCGGAGTGGAAATGAGAAAACAAAAGAAGCTTTTTGTACACAGTCGCACTAACCTGGCTGAAAAATACAACAGGTCACAAACAAGTAAAGAGGATCATGAAATTTAAGATATGCTCCTGACGGGTTGCATGGACACCAGAACACGTCTATCTGTGCATGCACTGTTTGCATGTGAGTATATGCGTGTGAGTCAGACACACTCTGTCCAAATTCCTAAATCTGATTTACCACATTCTTAAACAGGAACCTTGTGCCTTTCTTTAAGGTAATTTCGTTGGTAATGCTTCACAATATGGACACAAAAATGTGACTTTTGAGGAACAAGTGAGGAAAAACCTGATGATTAAAGAATCGGTGATGAATTGTTCCTGAGTTGAATCAAGGCCTTTATATTAGATAATGATTAGGTACTGAGTTACTGAGTAGTCCCTAATTACTTCTTAATTATAACAAGTGGCCAATGAGTTTTTTTAATCAGATATGATCGTAACTTAGCACATACACTCAAGAACTGTATTTTAGTACAATTTTGAGGTACTTGAGTATTTCTGTCTTCTGCTAATTTCTACTTTCACTCGACAATGTTTTAGAGGCAAATATTGTGCTTTTCACAAAACTATATTCAGCTGACAACTAGTAACTAGTTATTTGGCAGATTGTACACTGCATCAGTGCCAAAGCAGAGATTTTGAAATGAATGTATTGTATCTGCAATCTGATTATTAGAAAAATGAGAATATCAGATCTGACAATCAGTGGACATAGTATACATTTATGTTTGCCTAATATCAGCTCTTTTAAAACTACTACTAATACTATTCACGTGGGTGTCTTTACCATTTAACAAAGTAATATTTCACCATGACAAATGACTTGCTCTATCGTAAGTTCCTTGAACACGCTTCACCTCTCATCAAAGAGGCAGCTCCTCAGGTCAAGACTCTGCTGTCCACTTACATCTGAAGGAGAAAAATCATTCCTTTGAGAGCAACAATGGAAACATCTTGACACCTTGAGAAGACAGATGGTTTGAAGGGGGAGTAAAAGACTCCATCTATGTCAAACTGGTTAGACTTTGAACAGAGGAGGTGGCCCAAGACATTACTTATCACCCACCTACAATGCTGTACTGCGTTCTCTTCCCAGACAGCTTAACAACCATTCACACCTGGGCACACCTCGCCTTTGCAACCCACATGAGGGCCGGTTGGGTCAACGACTTTGAAACTCAGAGCTCACAGTGTCTTTAACAACTCTGTAAGGACACTCCCACACAGAGTTTAAAAGCCTGCAACTCCCCTCCAGCTAGTTAGAACTGAAGAAGCCTCTTGGATAAGAGAGGGAACATCTTTAAGGAACTGAAACAAGTGCAGTTTCCTACGATTCAGCACTTATAATTACCATGAACTGGGTGACTGAGAACCGTCATCAACCTGCTAAATTAACTTTTATTCAAGTATGATTTTTGGGTACACTAGGTTTTACTGGTGAGTTCACCATTTGTTCCTAAATAACAAACCAAGAATCACTGACATTTAATAAATAAGCTCACTCAAGCGCTACTCAAATTTTGTGTAGCATGTTGTGAAGTGTTTAATCAGCTCAGTGATTTGCTTTTATTCTGCTCCATTCATAAAAATAACTCTTCTCAAGTGTTGTTTTTTTATGATTTCATTCAGCAAGCACTGAGAAGCAAAATGAAATGATATTTACCAGTGAGGTTAGTGGTTGACTTCATCCAGTAGCACACTGTACAATATTCAACATTCCTGAGGAGGAGGAGGAGGAGGAGGAGGAGGAGGAAGAGGAGGAGGAGGAGGAGGAGAGGATGAGACATGGTCAAATTGGTCACCTTTTTTTCACCACTTTTAAAATATATGTTATAGAAATAAAATTAATCCAACTTAGCTTTTAAACAGCACTGTTACAACTTTAAATGTGTGACATGGTTTTAAACTCAAGTTCAGATTGACATGTGTCAAAAGATCGACTAATTGATGATCTGAGTCACCTTTGTGCTTTTCCTTTAGCTAGACTGAAACATAACAAATGTCCACTGAGTATGCCAAAGCATGACAATGATGACGATGTTAAAAATTTTAATCCTTAAAGTGGCTACGAAGACCTTTTATCTTTTCTTGATTCTGGCGCCCCCTGTGGTCAAAAGTGGTACGAGCACCAACACCTCCTGTGGTAAAAATCTTGTGAAAACATTTGGCTCTTGCACATTCATTAGGAAACGAAAGATGCAAGAAAGAAGCAAGCAAGAAAGAGCAAAATATGTATAATACTAATATACTACTTTATGATTATATATGACAATGGTGAAACGAAGTTAACTTCTTTTTTGTGCCATACCACCAGCTTCTTTCTTAAGACCCCCAATTAATTCTCAGCACTCTGCCATGAAATATAGCTTTGATTTTCTAACTTATCCAACCTGGACAAATCAGAATCAGGCCTGTGACAGGTATTCAAGGTTAACTATAATCACTATTACAAACAACTAATTTTCTTACCGATGGTCTGGTTAGCTTATGTACAGTCTGTTACATACAGATATGAGTATTAAATTGAGGCTGTCTCATAACCACTAAAAAAACTCCTTGTAGATCATTCAGGACAAATTTCCTCGTTTCTCTGATACTGTACATTCACATACATTTCTGGCTTTCGGCCTGGTACTGCTTTTCTTGGACTGAGCTCAGAGCTGTCATCCCAGTGAAGGGAAATCTCTCTGCTACAACATATGATATTTGAGACAGCATTGAGGTTTCCAACTTCATAGCAGCAGTCTGTGTCTGGCCTTTTTCTTGCTTCATCCATTGCACAAATCCTCATCCATGTACTCTGAGTTTGGTGTGGATGAACGTGGCTGGCTTGCATTGAGTTCTGACCTCAAGCCCACCCAACATCTTTTGGATGATGTGGGGCTCTGACTGGAGGACTGATCTTATCACCCAGCATCAATACTGGATCTGGACCGATGCTCACCTGTTGATCAATGGGAGTAAATCTTTTCAGCCACGCTCCAAAAGCCTTAAACTAGAAGAATGAAAGCTTCATAGTTTTGAGAGGTATGGTATGGGTGGAAGGTTCCGCTGTTGACGTACTTAAAAGTAAAAATGCATTTGAAATGACCTACTGCACTCCAAAAATATGAACTCAAATTCTAGGTATAGGGGCACTGAGAGTGTGAGTGTGTGTGTGTGTGTGTGTGTGTGTGTGTGTGTGTGTGTGTGCTTGTCTTTTTTTCTACAAACTTCCTCAGCCTTGACTGACGCTCGCAGGGTCTATTCCCTCCAGCTTTGAAAAACACATTCCATTTTAATGTAGCAGCCGCTCACAAGGTCATTTGTCACTTGATAATGACAAAGCAAACCCAAAGGCATTTCACTGTCAAGTGTGTGTATGTGCGTGAAGGAAGTCTGCGAGGTGAGAGGGGTGGCGGCGTCCTTGCCAACTCATAGACTTGTTTGAAGTATGAAGATGTGATCAGATACTCCTGTCACTGGAGTGTGTGTGTGTGTGCGTAAGCCGGTCGGAAGTGCTGGTATGTTAAAGAAAACAGTTTTTCTGAGCCCATGCCAAATATTCTCGGTCTTTTTGTCTCCACCCACACACATCCAGATGTTTATGAGGCATCCAAAAACAGATGTTCTCTATGTGTGGAGGGCATTTAACGTCCACACGTGGAAGTTGCATTTAAAACTCCTAATAAGTGTGTGCTGTGGAAATCACATGCTGCAAACATGTGTCGAAGTACCCTGGCTTACGGCTCGTGAAATTGGCCTCACCAAGCTTGGATGCGGGAGATAAAATCAATATGTCATTTTAATGCCTATTTTTATGTGTTATTCTGCGCTTATTATCGCTGCGTTTCTTGATGACTTACGTAACAATGCTGAGGAGAGAGATGTTTATATTTAGAGCACGAGGCCTCCAACCCTCAAACTGTATCCTCTTAATTCCTCAGGCACCCGATGTTGCAAAACAGTGTGTGAATTTGCGTGGGCGGGTGTTTGTGTATGATCATATGAGTGAACTGGTGAAAACGGGTGCGTATGAATTCCCGGTGTGTCGGTGCAAACATTATTTGGTGTGTGTGCATGTGTGCGGGCTTGAGTGTGTTAATCCTTGCCAGACCTATTTGCTGGCCGTGCTGGTAAGAGGGGCATGTGGATGGGGTGGCGGCGTACAAAGTGCCCTGGTTGGCAGGACTGGCATAAAGACAGATTACAGTAAAGCAGCACAGTGGCCGCACAGTCTGAGCTCTGAATATGGTCACTGTCTATGCATGGGGGCCAACTGGTCTGAGGTTGAATGTGCTGGTCTGTACTGGTCTGGTTTGGTTTGATCTCCTTCACTCTGGGACACTTTGGCCTGATTTCCTCGACTATGCTTTGGACAGATTTGGTTTAATCTGCTGTGTTTCGGGCCTCGTCATTCAAGGGTTTTGTGCAAAAATCATAACATCCGCCTCCATAGTTGTTGAGGTGTTTCTGATGGGAATCTTTTAAAATGCCTTTAACATGACTGGATGATTTAATGATAGAGTACAATTCAGTATGCTTCAATCGGGCTGAGTCATACTAGACATCAAGGTGCCACATCAGTAGGAAGTTTGCAGAGCTTCTGAATGACTAAACAATAGGCCATCACTCAAAGATAAGCGCAAGATCGTAAACAAGATGAAACCAAGGAGTTCCTTTCATTCTTAGATTTTCTTATGCACGTGCTAAACTCTGTGAACAAACATCTGTTGGTAAATGTTCTTTTTGGGAAATGTAAAAAAAAACAACAACAAAAAAAATCCTCATATCCAAAGCACTAAAATCAAAGTAGCCTTGAGTTGCTAGCCTGGAGCAAAGAGGAAGAGCGGACATAATTCGTTCCACACAAACAGATTTTTTTGTCATCATCAAACTTGTTGTCTTCAGCCTCAGCCAACACTGACTCAAGTGACATCACCTGAAGCAGTTTATAAATCTGATTACACGCAGCTCCCTCTGGAGACACAGAAGGCTGTATACAACATTTTTTTTTTTTTCCAAGTCAGTGTAAAACTGGTGGAGTCTCTCTTTAATGTTTGATGTCTATTGGGCTTTTTTTTTGCCAACATTTTGTTTGAAGCCATTTTTAAGTAATCTCAAATTTGTCATTTAAGCATAGAGTGCTACATGAACAAAGGCCCACTTTAATAAACAGCAGAATTAGCTGTCTGTGGATAATCTCAGTTCCAAAAGTTAATACTTCATGCCGTTTAAGCCTTCCAGCAGTGCCTCCATGCTCCATTTTATTTTATGAGGCCTTTTACTGTGAAGCAGCTGCATTAAGATTAGAGGAGACAGGAGAACGGCAAACAACCAGATCCAACCCGACCACTGCCAGAATAAAAACAAAGTATGTTCCTGGGAACTACGGATTTGTTGAAACTTTACTTACCTTAATTTTGCAACGATGTTTCTTTAGGTTCAATTTTAAATGTCATGACAACACTTTGCTTATGGTCTGGTTAGGTTTAGGCACATAAAAGCACTTGGTTAGGTTAAGGAAAAGATCATGTTTTGGCTTTAAAAAACTGTTTGCCACAAACCCGGCTGGATATTACCCGACTCCTCGCCCAAAATACAGATTCTCAGGAAACTGGCCTGTGGTCACCTTAAAGATATAGAGTGATATCACACTTTGAAATGTAGAAATACAGTCTTCAACTGTGGTTTTAGCTTGGCAACCTTCTTGCCCATAACAGCACCACAATCCCCCCCGATGACAGTCAGGTCATAAACAGGTAATGTGAACGTCGTATGACACATATTGTGGAAATGTTGATACTGACCAATGACATGTACTAATTTGAACACATCAGTGGTTTGCAGAAATGTTAACTGCCAACATTTCATCCCACCAACTGGACCGCTGGAACATGACATCTCTCTGCAGTCCAGCTGTAACAAGAGGTAGTGGAGGAGTAAAAAAAAAAAACTAAAAATCTTGGCAGGTGTAGATAATGATACAGAGATGTTCCTCGCACCTGGAGAAAATGAGACCTCATTTATTTTCACCTCTGAGGGCACCTGACCAGTTGCTGTGAGGAGTGGACTCGTCGTGTCCTGAAAGTTAGAAAACCAACACAGTACACCCAACCCAGATGTCCTGATAATTCACGATCAGATGTTTCAAGATGCAATTTTCTTAAGTAATGAAAAGCCTTAAGCACAATTTAAACCGGGAAATTAACATCCTGTCATTGTTCCCACAGGAATCTGTTCTTATTTACACCTTAAGATACTGCGATATGGTTATGGATCATATCTTATTGAATGGTTTTCTTTGTAAGGGTGGAATTTTCCACATAACTGTGCTAATGTGTAAAATCTACTCATGTGTACATAAATCTGTGATCAATATATTCGGTCTGGTGGACAGTTACATTCATCATTCACACCCATGTGCAACAATGAGGGTCTTCCCCTGTCTGGGATTCTAACAGACTGAAAGCACATGACACTTTTACTCTAATGTTATGATACATGAATACACACACACACACACACACACACACACACACACACACTTACACATGGTGACTATAAAGAGAAAGCAAAGTCTAAATCTATACCAAACCCCCCTGAGAGTTTCATTCCCTAGATACGTGAGCGCCATTTGAAGCGCTGCATCCACACAGGCTCACATCCGCCTGGATACGTGAGCGCCATGTCGAATTCATGACGGTTGTCATGGCGCCCACATAGCAACCGGCTATACATGTACCGGCTGCTGCCTCCGGTCGACTCAGCGACGGGGGTGAGGGAGGGCGGGAGAGGAATGGGGAAGGGGATGAGAGAGGGGGTTGGAAGGGCAGAGAGTAGAGTGGTGGGAGGTCGAGGGAAACAGAGAGGAGAGAGACGGCTGGGAAATTGGGGGGCGTGCGTGTCAATTTGTGTTTTTTTTTTTGTGTGTGTGCACGCTGGCGTGAGTTGGAGAGGAAGAGAGGCTGGGGCGCAGGAAAAAAGCACAGAGACAGATGAAGAAAAGGGGGATCAGCTGGTGTTTGAACCTTTGACGCTGAAAGATAGAGGAGAAGAGAGTGAACTCACGGTTGACAGCTCTCTGGAAAGCCATGTGGGTCACGGAGAGACAATAAAAGACAAGCGCGCGGATGACTGTAAATGCTCGGTTTTCTACAGACAACAATAGACTGGAATGATTGAGTGAATGTGATTGTGTTCGGATATAAAAAGCACTGATTGAATGCAAAAATAATCATCTTAGAAGACATTTTATCCAGTCTAGACTCTGGAAACTGCGTTTTTCTTGAGGAGAGAAGTCCCAAAAAGGATTGAATCTTGTCTTGTTTGCGCACACAGGCGCATGCCTCGAGAAAATAATTCAATTGCTGCTTTTAAATTCAGCTTTTAAGACCCAACATGAGGCCAAAAAAGTGGATATTTTTAACCTGAGTGCACTGAATATGATTACGCTGAAAAGGAGAAGCATGTTCTGCTAATTCCTCCTCCTCGGTCGCTCGTGTGAGCGCCTGCAGAGCGGTTCATGGGTAATTGATGTGCAGAGTCTTATTTTGGGAGTTAAATCAAACGACAGGGCTTCACGCATCACCTGGCAAAAAAAATAAAAAAGAATGAAACGCAGGCGCACGCTCACCCGCGCGCTAATGCACACGTATCAACATGCAGGGCTCTTTACAAGCAGCTGTCCGCTTCATACTACTGACATGAAGAGACCCACATACGTATACAAAGACCGAGGAGGGGTACACGTGAAGGCGCTCGCACACAGCGACACAGGCACACATACATGAATATTTCAGTTTGCTTGAAAACGTGCAATCCAACCATCACCCATCCCCCCACCCCCGACCAACCAACCAACCCTTTGCCAAAGCCTGGGTAGCAGCACAGGAATAGGCCATAAATGATAGAGAAAGAGCAGGAGCAAGGGAGGAAGAAGAGAGGGAGAGTGGAGACAGAGGCTCTGACAGACTGGAAATTCATCAGGCAGAACGAAGCGAAGAGGGTGGGAGAAGAACGTGGAGGAAAATATAGACATCAGGGTGGAGTGACGGCCCTGACAGCTCCTGGAGAGCAGTGGGGGGGGAATGAGCGACCATGATTTATATTCTGCTGCCTCATCAGTGATGAACTACAACCGCTTTTTTTCTTTTGATGGCGGCGTGTCTTGCTGGTCAACTGAGCTGTTAAATGATAACAAGTCAAAACAGCTGATGTACTGAGGGTTTATTTTTGGAACAGTTTTCAGGTGAGCGACGATGTGTTCATCCATTGTACCGTGATTCAGCTGTTCCTGAATTAACAAGCAGCCAACAGCAGTCACCTCCTGTGGAAAGATGAGTGAACTCCTGCCAAAGTCCATTATTTGTGTCTGCTTAAAATGACACACATACAGTCTTCTCTACAATTGGGGTTATTTCAGTAGTTTGGGTTTCTGATGATATTCTATCTCCGGAAAGGTGAGAAAGTAACTTGTGAGGTCAGATGATCAGACAGGTTGCGCAGAAGCCAACAGTGTTTTTACTTTCGAATGGCCAGAATTGACGTAAGCACACCTGAACTTCGCTGGAAATGGTGTGTGTGCATAACTACAGCATGTGATACTGGATTTTTGCCAATATCAGATATTTTCCTTCTCATTTTGGCCGATTGCAGATGCAGATACCAATGTATGCACATATTGTTTGCAGAGAACAGTAAGTTTCTCTTGAGTTTCTCTTAACAAACCATCATGCCCCCTTTTTATCATGATGATGCAGACTTACAATACACTTTTGCTGGGCAAAGAACAACTATTCATTCTATGTTTTATGATGTGTCCACTTCATTAAAAAGTTATTTCAGTCTAAAGTTGATATTTAATTTTACAGTCTTTCTCGCCTGTCCACATTAGAAAAGCAACCATAAAGATTGACAGTGAAAGCAGCGTAGTATGACCCAAATTTATATTTCCTGTTAGGCGGCATCCTCCTGTGGCCGTAGTAGTAACTACAGCAGCAAAGGAGGAAGTCAGGTGAGGAAAAGTGACAAAGCCCATGTATGAGAAAGTCGGGGATGGATGGTTAGGTTAAACATGAACAGGATATTCACCGAGGAGACTGCTGTTCATGCCCAGTGTGAAACCAAAAGTCAACGGTGAGTTCTAACCCCAACCCCTAAGGCTGAGTTTCACTAACTTATGAACATAGAAAATTAACATTAGGTACATAACATAACTAAAGTTACATAGATAATGTAAGTATTTAACCCTAACCACAATGTTTTCCTGAACCTAACCAAGAAGATTTCTTACCTGACCACACTGATAGTGAACCATAAAGGTGTCTGTCGCTGGTACGTTGCAACAATCATGTTTTTTTGAGAACGGTGACATATAACATTTTGGGGAGTCACTTGCAATCAACCTTTGCAATCTTTTAGGTATGAGAATATGTTTGCTGATACAAATGACATGCTGACATGCTGTAAACTGCTCTGGAGGTTTACAAAGGACAGTCAAGGTAATTGCACTTTTCATCTGTCGTTGTTTTATTTCTTCCCAGATAGCTAGACACACATATAGCACTTGGGTAGTCCACTCCTGTTTGACATGAGCAGGCCATAGCATGGCCAGATATCAGGCAAGCGCGAACTGAATAAACCAGTTCTATTTTATTAACTGGCCCAAGTTTGGGCAGATCCAGCCCACCAGTATAGAACAAACTGTGGCCCAGATTTGGGTCAGTTTGGTTAATGCGGTTCACTCTTAGCTGACACCTGGCCGTGCTATAGCCTGCTTGTGGCTCAGATCAGAACGGATCGCCCAAGTGTCATCATTCCATGCAGTGTGTGTGTCAGATTAATGTATATGGTGTGGGCCAGATCTGGGCTAAACCTTGGGGTGTATTTAAAATAAGTATAATCGTGTGACTATATGTGGGTTGCATCACACATCACACATTTTTTGTCATCTTGCCACATACCCAAGCCTCTGAAATGAACTTGGTGAGTACTGTGTTTGTATTACTGGTCACCATGATGAACACATCTGAGAAATTAACACCAAAATGGTAACAACCTGGGATTTGTTGGCCTGGTCCAAATGGAAGCTGCACCAGGTTTACCAGAGCAGTACTTGAATTAACCAGAGGTGCATTTCTGCAGCCAAAATAGCCTGACCCAATGGTGTGCTCAGTCTGGCATCTGGTTGCCATACTCATGATAAATGATAACAGAATCAGTACACTCCCAATATGCACTGACTTGTTTTGTGGGTCAAAAGGAATCTAGAAAAGTTCTACATGTTGATGAAAAGTGAAAGTCGGGGTGTGCCTCACTTTGAAAAATAGCCATTGGGATCACTATTAAAACAAGATTAGTTGTAACCTTCAACAAAACATTTACAAAACCATCACTTGGCACAAAATGTACACTGAACTAGCTAAATGTGGCAGTTCCTCCGGTGCCAGAGCACAGTCATGTCTGACAACATTCAGCCACAATAGGCCTTTTTCACAGCAGGCCTGTCATAGCAGAGCATTTCATTAACAGTGGCTTGGTTCCATTAATGGTCCCAGTGAGCTGTGTGCCAGTGAGCCAGTATGCACAAAACAGGGACCCTAGAACTGGCGCACCTAAATTGAGTGCAGTTGCAGTGAATGTTATTCATAACACCTGTTATAACACAGTGTAGAGCCTAATGCAGCTGGCTACTCGGGAGGTGGCACTGAAGCATTAAAGTGTCCTGATGGGACACAGAGATATTTTCATCGTTGAAAGTAACACTTTTACAAATCTCTTACACACCCAACAAACATCATTCAGTCTGTGTTGAATTTGAAAGAGAAACTGAAGTTAAAAAATGTGAAAGCATAATCACTGTAACATCGGCCGAGATATCTGTACCTGATCCATGCTGGCCGCCCCATCCATGTGCATTTCCAAGTCTTAACAGAGATGAGAAAGAAAAAAGGAAAATGTCTCACTCCATTGCTATTTCCATCATCGGCTCATGTTTCTAATTCAGTATGTCGTTGATAAAGACTCTTTGTGCCTCCAAGCCAGCGATAGCCGTGGCTTTCAGGTGGTCTGTGATATTTCAGAAATGACTTAATTGAATTTCTTCTAATTTGGCACAAACGTCCACTTCGACTCAAGGATGAACTGATTTGATTTTGGTGGTCAGAGGTCAAGATCACTGTGACCTCATGGCTTCCCAGTCTCTTGAAGGCGAAATCTCAGAAAAATATCGAAGGAATTTCTTCAAATTGGCACAAATGGCCACTTGAGATTTTGGATTTTGGAGGTCAAAGGTCAAAGTTACCGTGACTGCTCAAAATATATTTTTGGGCCATTCCTCAACAATTTAATGATAATAATGATAATGATAATAACAAGAATATCTTACACAAATGTCTAGAAGTATAAGATGAGGGAAAGTGATGACGTTACCCATGCGAGGCAGTTATTCTAGTTTTAAACCAAATGTAATTATCTTCTGAGTGTAGACAGATGAGGTACATGATCCGCTGACTTTTACTGTTCCCTTCTGTGACTTAATTGAAGAAAAAGGCCATCCTATTTTACTATTAAAGGCTACCCTTCTTTACTGTACACTTGCCTTGCCAGTGAACCATGTCTTCCACTGAAATACAGCTCAATCGATTATGAAGTGCAAAATAGCACTTAACTCACAGAGAAAAAGCCCAAAAACTGACAAATACTGTCTATGAAGTAGACCTCAGCTGAAACCATGTAGTTTGACTTGACGCACCAGAGAAGCAATTAAAAGACAAACTCCCCATTGCACTACCTTTTGTTCAAATATAGTATTAGGCACTTTGGGCATTGATGGCCCCAGGTATACTTTACAAGGAACTCTTGTTGGACTCTGCCTCAACCCTCTCAAAGGTAAATTGACTCATGACGCAATTTCCTAAATCCTGTTGTGTTCCTTTAAGACACTCAGCATCGGCGAGGGAGAAATTTCATTTGAAGAGGAGTGAGTGTAGGCCTGCATGTGTGGGTGTTCATGATGCAAGCCTGTGAAAGCATGTGGCTGCACGGCCAAATGATAAAAGCGAGCGGGCTCTTCAGCGCGCACGGCTGTAGTGGCAATTAAATGACACGGCGTGGAGTCAAATGGATGTAAGTGAGCTTGTGACATGAGCAGGACAACTTGTTGTGTGCACGTGTTTTTAGTCAGCTGAAAATTCAGATGGAGCACAGTGCTGTCCAGAGGAAAAAACACACACACACGAAAAAAAAAGAAAAATGGGTTCGGCTCATTTGGGAAGCGGGACACGCAAACACACACGCACTCACCCGCTCCTCCGGGGTCAGCGCGTCTTCCTGTGGGATGCTTGGCAGCCGGAGGAGGTCAAAGTTCGAGGGGAAGCGGGGTTTGGTGAAAGCCGGGAGTGACAACTGTCTCAACAGCCGTCCATACAGTAGACACTTCGACCTCCTCCAACACACACACGCACACACACGTGTCAGTGAACCCACACCTCACTCCCCGTTGCGTCAGTGTTAATCTCGCGCTCCATTTGCACTCGTCAGGAGATAACGACATCATTAGCACACATTAACATGTCTTTGTTATCATTCCCTCAGTGTCCCAGAGTCCCAGTGTGTGTGCCTACTCTGGGCCCGTGTGTGTGTGTGTGTGTGTGAAAAGAGCTGTGAATGGGAATGAAGCGTGAATATGGGTTTTTCAACAATTTGAGTCTGTCACAGGGGTGCGTGCGTGTGAGCCAACACATCCATTTACACATCAGCCAAGATATTCGGCTGCAAAAACTACTCGCTAATTACGCTCATTATCTGGATGTCTGATACAAGCTCTCTGTCGCGGTGTGACAGCTGGAGTTACATTAATGCTGCAGGTAATGTACGACAAAAAGATAAAAAAAAATAAAAATCTGAAATGTTTTGAAAAGTTGATTTTGCTTTATTTTAGTTTCAGTGATTTTTGACTCACATTACCCACCCACCCACATAACCAAGGCCTAGAAACAAACGGCCCACACGTTTTGTAAATCCGAATTTGGACCAAGTCACTTATATAATGTGAGGATTTAATTTTCTGCAGTTAAAAAAAAACAAAAAATACAAGTAAGGGATGAAACCAGCACAACATGCACGCTGGAACATGGATAGCCAACCCGCCAAAAGAGATTTAGAAATGTGCTGAACGATGTCTTTTAATGGTCATCTACATACCTTTACATGTCTAATCAGGTTAAAGAGGCTACATGTTACCACAGTATTGACAGCATGACAGGGAAAGCAATAACTCAGTGCTTCAGTTTACGCTACATCGGGCTCCAGTTGGGTGTTAAACATAAAAAAAGCAGAACACCTGTTGAGTTTGTGTCCGGCTCGATTACTATTCTCTCATGCTTGGTTGGGTTCAAAGAGAAGAATGTGGCCCGAGCCACACATGTTGCCATGTTGTCATGATGTAGTTTAGTTATGGACAGTTTCAGTCCTCAGAAGCAACTTGTTGGATGGCAACATACGGGAAAGTTTTTAGCAGCTTTTCAACCCCAAATGATCTGGAACTTTTAGTGCCAATAACTGCTTTTCGCAGAATTAAATAGTTTAAATAGTTTTTTTTTAGAGACCCGCAAAGACCCGCAAAGATTATGCACATTAGTCTCCTGATGTATGAAAAAACAGTTTTTACCCATTTTGTTCATGACTTTCTCATGAGATGTTTTGTTGTTTGTGCCTCCACACATCAACATGTAATTACAGAGGAAAGATGCAACTGATGGACCAACAATGAACTCCAAATTGGTTCGAGGCGTCAGATTATTAAAAGCATGTGCTAAAATAAAATCCTGCGAGTACTATGACCAATCAGCCGTGTTCAGTTCTTAAAATCCCCACTCCACATGTCCCAGTACTTTTTTGAACGAACTAACCCTTGAGCAGGGACTTTTGGGGGCAAAATCTTTTACCCCGGAAATTGATTTAGACTCTGGTCCTGGCAGTGAAAAAAAAAACCCAGAGTCACTTCAAAGGTTTGTAGATTTCCTGAGGAAAATTCTTGTGGTGAAACGATGGCTTTTGTGTAATTTCTTCTCTATGAACTATTCCAAGCCTAACAACTTGATCCATTTTCTATGCAAAATCATCTATCTGCCCGGCTATCAGCTGCACCATCGAGCTCTACACTGAAACTCTCCTCACATGTCAACTGTTTGGCAAAATATCAATGACAGTCCTATTTGGGATATTGAGTTCTGTCAGCAAGGGCAGTAATGCAAATATATTCACAAACTTGTGGTTTTTGTGTATAATTCATGTGTCTTAGTAAAAGTAAAACATCAGAAATCCATTCAGTCGGGGTGCCTGTTAGCCCAGTTGGTAGAACGGGTGTCCCATGTCCTTGCTGCAGCGGCCCAGGTTCAAGTCCCAGCCTGGGGCCTTTTGCTGCGTGTCACCCCCCATCCTGTAACTTGTCATCTCTGAAGCTGTCCTGTCAATAAAGCCATAAAAAGACAAATGAAATACAAAAAGTAATCCCTTCAGCTGATCTTCAGTTTTTGCTCTGTGTCCGACGTGCCTCACTCTAAAGCAGTTTGTTAACTTTTCCAAAAATGGGTTGGACTCGCAGTGCTTGCTCAAGGTCACCTGCACTATCCATGGCATCATCCAATAGAAGGGGGGTTTGATCCCTCTCTGGACCATACCGGTCCAAGAAAAAGGTGGCAAGGGTCAAATTCAGAATTATCCTCTTGCTGGAAGCTATTTTCACAGTCAGTCCATATATTTTCACTGAGGGATCCTGTCACAGCTCAGACTTCCCCAGTGTCAGGATCCCTGTGCTCTCCTGGATGTTTTGGACTGACCATAAATCAGATCCATCTGGGAGCTCTGAGGGATGGGAACTGGATGCTGGCGGTGTGTCATCTCCTCTGAAGGGGAGAACTCCCAGAGGACTGACAGCCACCTATGTCAACAGCTGGTGTCCTGCACCTCAGACACACTCATGTGCATTAGCATGCACCTGAGAAGGAGAGAGTCAATAAACACAGATGGAATGGTTAAAATGTCAAGGCCGTGGTTCAAATACGATGCAAATGAAAAGCAGATGAAGGTGTCCTAAAAGTCACCGAGGCTTAATTTATTTCAATCTCTTTGAGAAAAAAAAGCAGGAATTAATAATTTATTTGAAATGTAATTGGTGTTATTTTAAGGTTTGCCTCAACGTGATCACCTGCTGGAGGGAATGCTTGTCCTGCTTGTTAGATACATTTCCATTTACCTATTTTTACGCACATTTTGGTCTGCCCATACACAGGGGGTACAGCCTGGACAGGACACAGGGCTGACATATAGATAGACAGCCATCTGCAGCTACAGGCAGTTTAATGTTGCAAATGAACCAAACCTGCACATTTTCTTTAGACTGTTGGAGAAATCTGCAGACGATGGGAGAACTTGCAAGTACCACTCTTAAGGCCCCTGAAGTAAGTCCTTGAGTCAATTCTACAACCCTCGTCCTTTGAAGGGACACTTAAAACCACTGTGCATATTGAATTTGCACAGAAACACCTGGCTGTATATTGAAAATGAGATCGTGTAGCCTTTATAGGTCCAATTTCTAAGAAAGAAACACTCGTCAAATGTCGATGCTTTGGGTTGGTGGACCTTTAAATTCATCTTGACATTTCGCCATCTTTTACTGTAGAAAAAGAACTCGCACCCTGCTGCCGCTCACCATCACATGCTTCTCCTCCTGCAGAAAGCCCAAATAGAACAAAAACAAGTTTCAACATAACCGCAACATCCCCATGTAGGCTCGATTTGAGTGGGTTCCATCAATCATTCGAAAACGAAACAGGTGGGGAAGTTAAACCCGGATGCGTTGTGTGTGAGGGAAGCACTTACAGTAATATCGTGGAATTAGATAATGAACGGTTATGAAAACGGCCTAAACTGCCTTACAAAGCAATAAAATAACGTAAAGAAACATTTTCACAGTGGCTAATCAAGTTGTTTCTATTGCAGCAACAGCCTACAGTCAGTAAGGAGTGCAAACTAACAGTATGATTGAGAGGTCAAAGAATTCTGGGATACTTAAACAATCGAGACAAATGCCCTGGCTGCATGTCAAAGTATATGAATGTATGTGAATGCGAAAAGACGCGTATCGTAAAAATGTTGACAATACATATGACATGTACTGACTTAAATGGATCCAGGGTCGCAGAAAGAAGAACATTTTATTCTGCCAGCTGGGCTGGAAGGAGATGCCATCACGTTTTGGAGTTAGTGGTGTTCAAGCGGTTATGTAATCTTGCCAAGTTAAAACAGATTTGCATTAATTTTCACTGATGAGAATTGTTATTGTGGAATTTCCAACACTTGACACTTTTTTTTATTTTGCTTTTACCAACTAAAAACACAACTTTCCAGATGAGAGGCTATTAAAATTGTGATATCAAAAAATGACACACTTGTAATAAATAGCTTATGATGATACACATTTACAACATACAGTCCAACAACAACAATTAAAAAGACTGAAAAAGGGTGATTCTGAATAAAGAAAGAAGTAAATGAATAGAAAATGAAAAGAGGCAATGAGATACAGTAGTTGTTGTCTAAACACAAGTATTGCATTCATGTCTGTTGACTGGAAGCGCAATAAAAAGTCAATTTCTCCCAGTACAGCACTACAAGTCTGTGTTTTCCTAATATTTGTGCATCAGTGAAGCATCAGTAAACAGCGAGCCTGCAGAAAATAGGGCTTCCATGACGGCCACATCTGTTTATCCCCTCTATCTCCTGATGCCTCTCCCTCTCCATGACCCTTAAACGTTCCTGAAAAACCTCTGGCTGGGCCTTTTGGTGCCCATCCCAGGCCCACAAGGGTGTGTGTGTCCAAGCTAAAGCCGCCTCTCCCGCTTGACCTCGCTCTCCCTGCCTGCCTTGCCGGGCCTTAATCCTGATCAAGCATGTCTAGACCTCTCATTACCAGCACATAATCAGGGGGCAGGGGAAGGACGGGGGCGATGGGGCCGGAGGGAGCGCAGGATGGGATGGTGGGAGGAGAGGAAAGGATGCAGAGAAAGTGACCCTGACAGTGACCCGAACATTCATTCCACTGTTTACTTTCCTGGTAAACAGACAGACTATACAGGGAGTCAATACACAGGATGGAAGAGGGATGGAGGGGGAGATATGAAGCAGGGGAGAGAGAGACCAGATGTAAACAGAGGATTAGACAGAGAAAGGGAATCCTCAACAATATGTGTCTTGAAAGCCTCAAAATTTTGAAGAAATGCTACGAGGAACGGAGGAATGGGATCAGTGTCCTAGATCCAGCTGCAAACCAACAACCTATTTAATGATTTGCTTCATATTACCCATGGGCGAAATACACTTATCGCGTTGGGGTTTTTTTCTCCAACATTTAGATAAGAAGATTGCCTCAGTCGCATATCTGTCCATTCAATTTGAAACTGGAGCTTAGAAACGGTCAGCTTTGCCTGACACATTATAAAAGTGAAGACAAACCACTTTGAATGGGAAAGTCTATAACACCAAAGATGGCCATTGCTCACTTGTCCTGCACAATGTCTGCTTTATTAACGCCACACTTTTTAAAAGATTTTTGTGGTGGATTTGACCTACGACTCTATAAATGCATTGAAACTAACGTTATGGTTCCTTTCCCATTCATTTATCTATGAGGCCTGCTCTTGTTAGCCCAAAATAGAATAATAAATTGTTGCCATGACGGCCGCTGTGTGGTGAGACTTGCCTGAAAGGACTTTGGCTTAGCATACCTGAGCTAAAGCTAGGACACAAGATGAACCGCTGGCCTGGCTCTGTCCAAAGGTAACAAAAATCACACACTGTATTAGCCCCCCTAAAGCTCACTCATGTTACATAGCATTTCATAGTTTCAGGCGAATATACACTAACAGAGAGGACGCCATATCCACCACCCTCCACTCTTCACACACCTTGAAAATAGCAACAGCTGTATTAGGATGCTGTTAGTTGACTTCAGCCCAGCACTTAATACAACCCATGAAGCTGACTGAAAACGAAATAATCTGGGCTTCAGTATCACGCTCTCCAACTGGATGTCGGACTTCCTCACAAGCAGACCCAACGGAGTTCTGATTGGCAGTCACACCTCCTCTACGTTAGTGTTCAACTCCATATACCCATGATGGCACTCCCAGATGTCAAGCCAAAAACAAAATGGTTTGTTTTTTTACTTTTGTGATACAGCTAAAAAAAAAGGACTCAAATTCAATTTGTTTTGTAACCTCAGCATTTTTGAATGATAAATAATTGTAACCCTGTGTACCTAATGAGTATTATATCACAGTCTACCACTGAATGGACTGGACCTTTAATCACTACAGAATTAGTTTAAAGAAAAAACTAGAATAAATACAATATAATGTGTTAATCAATGAGCTTTAGAGGATCTGGGAGGTGGATTGTGGTTATCTTTGGACTAGGCCATGCTAGCTGTGCACTGAATGGAAAGATTTAAGATTGGTATCAGTCTTCTCAACCAGCTAAGGAAGAAATCCTACTTCTCTAAACAAAATTAATTTTTACTGAGGTAATCGGCGTTGACTTTTTAAATCAGACTTACAAAGCAGAAACACATTTGGGAGTCTAGCCTTCAGTGGCAGATGTTATCCGCTGGGGGGGAAAAAAAAAAAAAAAACTTTTACAAACCAAATGGTGCTTTTTGCCAGTGACGGTCTAATCAAACAGAGAGAGACATGTTGATAGAAAATTAAAAGGAGGAAATACCATTGATGTGACTGGATTTACCATCATGAGCTCAATCCCATTACCATAGATATACTCAGTCTCCGCTAAGCCACGGCTCCAGTCGAGCAGCTGAGGGTGACAAGCTGAGATTACTGAACGTGAGTATATGCGATGACGGGTTAAAAGCATGATCTAATGACATGGCAGGCGTCACTTGCCAACAGCGGATGGAAACAGCTTCACACAGCCATAAAACAATGCGCTACCTGTTTAAAAAACAAATACAGGTGCAGGGCGCCACAATAAATGTAGCATGCTGAAACCCAAGGGAGGGAAGAACACAGAGGTGTGTGTGTGTGTGTGTGTGTGTGTGTGTGTGTGTGTGTGTGTGTGTGTGTGTGTGTGTGTGTGTGTGCACATCACAGAGGTGTTAGAGGTGTCGCATGTGCCGCGCTGTGCCGCGACATGTCTTTCAAGTGATCGAGTGGTGGGGGCGTGATCCCATACAAAATTCACCACGTGGCAGGATTTTTCATCAAGTCTCAGCAGCTAAATTCATCCTGCCATGCACACACACACACACGCACACACAGAATCCCCTCTATATGATCAAAAAGAATGCCTTGAGTCTGCACCTGCATACAGTCCCACACTCAAACCCACCCCGTGTGCCCTATAAATACACAGCGAGCAGTGTTAGTATGTAGGGTGACTGGAGGCCTGTTTCACTACAGCTCTGAAACATTCATGTGGGCCTGCATTTGGTCTCATCCCAGTCTCTCTCTCCCTCTTGCTCTTCTTCTTCTTCTTCTTCTGCTCTGTTTCCACCCCCTCACCCTCCTGTCCTTTGCCTTGCTTCTTCTCTCTTAATCTCCCTCCACTCCCTCCACCACTCTGCCTTTCTTCCCACTCTCGTAATTTGGATTCCTCTCTTTTTAAACGCACATATATTCCTCGTCTTGTTCCGCTCTCTGCTGCCTCCTAATTACATCTGCATTCATTTTTCAGTTCTTCTGCCGATACTTTAGCCATCTCCAGCAGCACTTGAGTGCTTTTTTCTGCAAATTCCTTCGCTGATTTACATACAGGGGGGCTTAACAGTGGGGCTCTAATTGGCTGTCTGGTCTGTATTCACTGTGCTAATTACTTGTCTGTGAAAGTGTCCGCACAAGGGTTGAGTGACCCCTGATGGGAGGGGTTTAACGCATTGGCTGTCAATCAGTGTAGCCCACCCAGAATGCCTCTGCAATACCTTTGTTAAAACCCCAAATAAATGGACTGGTATGACAGAATCTGTCAGGAATGTGACGGACAGGACAGGTTGAAATGAACAAAATTGACACAGAATGCATATTAAACTGGTATTGGTTTGACAGCGTATTGATAGCCCAGCACCAACACCGTAACAGAGCTGATTATATGGCAGTCTTCAGGAATGGACAGCCTTATTACCCAAAAACAGGCCCCATGGGGCCGGCTGAGTTGGCTTAACACGTGTTATGGTTTTGGTATCAGAATGTGGACACACATTCTTTCTGTTGGCACAGGAAGTGACAGCTCAACACTCACAACAACCACAAGGAGCTGATGTGGATAAACAAGGCAGTAAGACTTAGGTGATGCAGCGATACTTCTAGCCCCCGAGACAAAGTAATGTTACCCGGGATTAGCATAATTGAAGCCACGCCCGCAAACAGTTTGATGATGTATAAACTGTTAAGTAGGCTGTAAAACTGTACGACAAAGACCTGTCGATGGTATAATGGTCATATTGTTTTTGGAACCTTGATGTCAGACATATCGTGAGTCATTCAGACATTTAGGTATTCAAGGTGTTGACCATAAACTAGGTGGACCAGTCATACTGTATATTTTGTCTGTGATCTTAGTTTCAGTGGTTTCAAAGTGT